>NC_140021.1:10668075-10848372 GCF_964263955.1 Coregonus lavaretus
AAAAGAGGAGGGCAGAGCAGCAGAAAGACATTAACCTGACACCTTAGGGCAGAGCAGAGCTGTGTGGATAGGCTACAACAGAGTTAATAATGATGGCCTGGACATGTTGAAGTCTCCTAAAATAACCATCCTACCTACCAGGAGCCTGAATATAAGAGTGTGTCTCAAATGACACCACATTCCCTACCTTTGGACTCTGGGTAAAACTACTGTAGTGTACTACATGGAGATTGTGGAATACGGTGTCATTTGAGTCACAGATAGGTAGGGAGAGAAGGATTCTGGGATGAGAATTGAACTCAACTGTCATTAGAACTGAGAGTCATGTTGGGCTTGCTGGCAACATTACAGTGTTCTCATTGGTCCTCACAGTGAAATGGATGCAGTCATATAGACATTTCTCTAGAGACACATATTGATTATGATGACAAGGCAAGTTTCTGTTGAATCATACTGGTAAATGTTGTCAAGGCCAGTGGTGGCAGTGTGTTGGTATATCTGTGAAGGTTATCAAAGTAGACTATAATAATATCAATATAGATCACATAATTTGTATTGTTCATACAGGCTATGGAAAGTCATGCAGATTGTCTGAAAGATTTGAGATACTATTCTTTTCAGTTTTTAGAAAAAAATTATTCAAGACAAATGTGAGACTGTTGAGTACAAATGAATTAATACGGGATGAACAATATACATTCAACACAGAGACTCAGAGAAAGCATAGATTCAGAGATTAAAGATTCTGTTTAGGAAAAAGTTCACAAAACTCCATCTAGACTTCCAATAGCATCAGATATAGAATAGACTTCCAATAGCATCAGATATAGACTCATGTCTTGTGATGTTTGTGATTTGTTATTCCGTTGCTGTTCTTCTATTTGTTTGTCTTCACTTGCCTTTTAGACTCAAGGCTGCATGCTGCAAAAAAAGAAAAGAAAAGAGCTGTGAATGAAATATTAAGAACTGGAGTGTCTAATAGAGTGGCCTGTCCTAAAAACAGAGTAGCAGAGAGAGGGAGGCTGCTAGAGTCTTTTTCTGGTCCTGTTACCTAGGGCGCCTCCCCATGGAGACTATGAGAAATACACCTTAGATATAAATGTTTTGGGAAATTCGATTTTTGTTGTCAACGTTTGAATCATTTTCACAAATCTGCATTTATATAGAATATGAGGCCAAAGTGTGATAATTGAATTTAAACACAGACAAAACAACCAAACAGAGCCACTAGTGGAGTGTACTTACAGTGTACACACTACTCACAGTTCAATTACACTTCCATTCAACATCTTCATCATCAGTGCAGTAAATGTTGAGACATTGGAAGAGAGTGATAGTATAAATGTCAGACTCTAATGTGTGCCTCATTGTGTGTAGCACAATGACATCTTCTGTGCTGTGAACTACATCATATCATTATGTTGGAGAACAGGTTTAGGCTCCACTTTCAATTCAAAGATAATGATATAACCATGGCAACACAGATAGCATGTCAACATACTGAAAGGGAATCTACACATTAGTGTCACTCAAAGCACGGCTCCAAAAATAGGACATTGAACTACATGGATTAATTCAACCAGGGTTGAAATTACTCATTCTTTCAAGTCAAAGATAATTACTAATTCCAACCCTGGTTGGATGAGTTTAGAGCACTCGTGTTCTAAACATAGTGGCACCGGACCAATGGTAATATTATGAATGGTTATGGGGATTGGGGGTCCCATAGGGGTGCCCATGTTAATACTTCAATGCTTACTGTGGGGGGGGGGGGGGGGGGTCCCTGCTTCAGTATTGGGTTGCCCAACACCCTTGGGCACCCTTTGAACCCCTGATTCCAACCGCTGAGAACTGACAAACAACAACATTCTTTGAAATAATGCCAGGTTACACTAAGACCCCTAAATGTCACTGAGCATGGTCATCAATACGCCTCATGTCAAGGTTGGGCTTGTAGGAGAGAGAGACGTGCCAGGGCAGAGAGTGTGAAAACCTTCAAAACAGAGAGGAGAGAAATGTCAGCGGTGCAGAGTGGAGACGTGACCTAACCTTGCCCCCAGCCATGTCTTGACGAGTCTTCAATGTGACTGACGCTTCAAAGAAAGCAGCAGAATCCAGGAGAGAAGTCTCCTTCCCTCTCATCTCTTCTCATCACGCCATAGGATTTCTGTTCTGAAAAGAGAAGACATTTTGGGGTTGTGAAAGGCATCCCTTTAGAGCCATTTTGACCACAGAAGAAGCACATCCATGTCAACGAGTTCATTGGCAACATACACAACAGACTATAATAAGCACAATCAATTTGAGTCAAATATACACTAATAAATTAGCAGCCTAAGCACCACAAATACAATAAGGTACTCTGCATTACAAAAGCCTGGACATCAACATCAGGTATTAGCTGAACTAATAGAGTTGAGGTCAGAGGTCCTGCTCTCTATTGTGTAAGGGCTGTAGCAAGCTAATTCAACCTCAGACGGAACCAGGTGGGAAATCACCCTCACAACACAAACCATCATTAGCATATTTGGCTCTATGTGCATCTCAACAACACTGCCACGTCCAGCTAGAAACCGGTAATTGTGGTGAGCATTCTGCTTTTCTATTAATGTACTATTAATAGAGTGGCCAGCTTTGGCTGCCTTCACAGATGAATGCAGCGAATGTCTGCAGAAAGCCTGATGGATGTACAAATTAACAGGCAGAGGACAGAGAGGAGAGTCGCAATCAAAAGCCTCCTCCGATATAATTACAACTCTTTATCCCTCCTCATCACACACAAAGAGGATTCTCTCTCTCTCTCTCTCTCTCTCTCTCTCTCTCTCTCTCTCTCTCTCTCTGCAAAGAACATCCTTGGCTCTCTCTCTCTCTCTCTCTCTCTCTCTGTAAAGAACATCCTTGGCGAGCCGGCATTAATTGCTCAGACAAAGGTGTAGTTTGAACAACAAGTGGATGTACTCTCTATATAATTGCTTGTGGAGGGGTTGGAGGAGCCGTTGAATAACAAGGTGCTATTGTGCCTTTTATCCAAGGGAGATAAATCACAGGACATAAAACCTACAGCATTACTACACATAGTATTCCTACACACAGGAGTTCATGGGAGTTAAGTTGCAAATTATACAAGGGCGCTATCTGGTGGACATATACTGAAACACAATGTGCATGTACCTCATGGATAGCATAGTCCATCAGCGTTTATGATACTGAAAATGGGGCCAATGTAATGCAGTTTGAAATAAATTATACTACTTCCTTATTACTTCTATAAATATAAATAATTCTTTAAGGTTTTTTATTGTGGCACTTTGTATTAGAGAATGCAATTATGAGTAGCAACTAAGGGAGACATCGGTAGGCCCGTACGTCAAACCACAGGGTAGAAAGGGAGCTGTTTCAAGGAAATTAAACCTTTTGAAGAAACGTTCAATGGCTCACTGTTAATTCAACTGTCAAAGTAGGTCATATACCAGGAACTCAAGATTAACCTACATACACACATGCATTCTCCCTCCCAATGTTCAACACAACAGAAAACATGGGGATCTATGGAAAATAGACTTTATAGAGCACAAACAGGAAATGCCTTGGTATTTAATTACAGTCTATTGCTTACAGATGTCTGTCAGACAGACACACAGAGCAGATCATGGCTTTAAGCAGGATGGGAGGAGTGTTGTCTAGCGTAGTCATAGCTACAGTATGTCCTGATAGTCTAAAATACTTCCCTTCCCTTGTCTCCTTTCCTTCAGGTCTATACTAATCCACAAGGACTTGCTTTTGAAATATAATGAAAGTCATATTGAGGAACAGTGAATAAAGACATCAAGTCATTTCCCCTACAGCAGGGTTCCCCAACTGGTGTCCCGCGGGTGGTTTTATTTGGCCCCCCAAGTATTCTGAGCAACTATATATATATATATATATATATATATATATATATATATATATATATATATATATATATATATACATATACACTACTGGTCAAAAGTTTTAGAACACCTACTCATTCAAGAGATTTTCTTTATTTTTACTATTTTCTACATTGTATAATAATAGTGAAGACATCAAAACTAGGAAATAACACATATGGAATCATGTAGTAACCAAAAAAGTGTTCAACAAATCAAAATATATTTTATATTTGAGATTCTTCAGGTGTGCCTTCTTAAAAGTTAATTTGTGGAATTTCTTTCCTTCTTAATGCATTTGAGCCAATCAGTTGTGTTGTGACAAGGTAGTGGGGTATACAGAAGATAGCCCTATTTGGTAAAAGACCAAATCCATATTATGGCAAGAACAGCTCAAATAAGGAAAGAGAAACGACAGTCCATCATTACTTTAAGACATGAAGGTCAGTCAGTCTTCAAGTGCAGTCGCAAAAACCATCAAGCAATATGATGAAACTGGCTCTCATGAGGACCGCCACAGGAATGGAAGACCCAGAGTTATCTCTGCAGCAGAGGATAAGTTCATTAGAGTTACCAGCCTCAGAAATTGCAGCCCAAATAAATGCTTCACAGAGTTCAAGTAACAGACACATCTCAACATCAACTGTTCAGAGGAGACTGCGTGAATCAGGCCTTCATGGTCGAATTGCTTCAAAGAAAACACTACTAAAGGACACCAATGAGAAGAAGAGACTTCTTTGGGCCAAGAAACACGAGAAATGGACATTAGACCGGTGGAAATGTATAATTTGGTCTGGAGTCCAAATTGGAGATTTTTAGTTCCAACCGCTGTGTCTTTGTGAGACGCGGTGTGGGTGAACGGTTGATCTCTGCATGTGTATTTCCCACCGTAAAGCATGGAGGAGGAGGTGTTATGGTGTGGGGGTGCCATGCTGGTGACGCTGTCCGTGATTTATTTCGAATTCAAGGCACATTTATCCAGCATGGCTACCACAGCATTCTGCAGCGATATGTCATCCCATCTGGTTTGGGCTTAGTGGGACTATCATTTGTTTTTCAACAGGACAATGACCCAACACACCTCCAGGCTGTGTCAGGGCTATTTTACCAAGAAGGAGAGTGATGGAGTGCTGCATCAGATGACCTGGCCTCCACAATCCCCCGACCTCAACCAAATTGAGATGGTTTGGGATGAGTCGGACCGCAGTGAAGGAAAAGCAGCCAACAAGTGCTCAGCATATGTGGGAACTCCTTCAAGACAGTTGGAAAAGCATTCCAGGTGAAGCTGGGTGAGAGAATGCCAAGTGTGCAAAGCTGTCATCGAGGCAAAGGGTGGCTATTTGAAGAATCTCAAATATAAAATATATTTTGATTTGTTGAACACTTTTTTGGTTACTACATGATTCTACAGTGGGGAGAACAAGTATTTGATACACTGCAGATTTTGAAGGTTTTCCTACTTACAAAGCATGTAGAGGTCTGTAATTTTTATCATAGGTACACTTTAACTGTGAGAGACGGAATCTAAAACAAAAATCCAGAAAATCACATTGCATGATTTTTAAGTAATTAATTTGCATTTTATTGCATGACATAAGTATTTGATACATCAGAAAATCAGAACTTAATATTTGGTACAGAAACCTTTGTTTGCAATTACAGAGATCATACGTTTCCTGTAGGTCTTGACCAGGTTTGCACACATTGCAGCAGGGATTTTGGCCCACTCCTCCATACAGACCTTCTCCAAATCCTTCAGGTTTTGGGGCTGTCGCTGGGCAATACGGACTTTCAGCTCCCTCCAAATATTTTCTATTGGGTTCAGGTCTGGAGACTGGCTAGGCCACTCCAGGACCTTGAGATGCTTCTTACGGAGCCACTCCTTAGTTGCCCTGGCTGTGTGATTCGGGTCGTTGCCATGCTGGAAGACCCATCTTCAATGCTCTTACTGAGGGAAGGAGGTTGTTGGCCAAGATCTCGCGATACATGGCCCCATCCATCCTCCCCTCAATACGGTGCAGTCGTCCTGTCCCCTTTGCAGAAAAGCATCCCCAAAGAATGATGTTTCCACCTCCATGCTTCACGGTTGGGATGGTGTTCTTGGGGTTGTACTCATCCTTCTTCTTCCTCCAAACACGGCGAGTGGAGTTTAGACCAAAAAGCTATATTTTTGTCTCATCAGACCACATGACCTTCTCCCATTCCTCCTCTGGATCATCCAGATGGTCATTGGCAAACTTCAGACGGGCCTGGACATGCGCTGGCTTGAGCGTGTGTTACTAATGGTTTTCTTTGAGACTGTGGTCCCAGCTCTCTTCAGGTCATTGACCAGGTCCTGCCGTGTAGTTCTGGACTGATCCCTCACCTTCCTCATGATCATTGATGCCCCACGAGGTGAGATCTTGCATGGAGCCCCAGACCGAGGGTGATTGACCGTCATCTTGAACTTCTTCCATTTTCTAATAATTGCGCCAACAGTTGTTGCCTTCTCACCAAGCTGCTTGCCTATTGTCCTGTAGCCCATCCCAGCCTTGTGCAGGTCTACAATATTATCCCTGATGTCCTTACACATCTCTCTGGTCTTGGCCATTGTGGAGAGGTTGGAGTCTGTTTGATTGAGTGTGTGGACAGGTGTCTTTTATACAGGTAACGAGTTCAAACAGGTGCAGTTAATACAGGTAATGAGTGGAGAACAGGAGGGCTTCTTAAAGAAAAACTAACAGGTCTGTGAGAGCGGGAATTCTTACTGGTTGGTAGGTAATCAAATACTTATGTCATGCAATAAAATGCAAATGAATTACTTAAAAATCATACAATGTGATTTTCTGGATGCTTTGTAAGTAGGAAAACCTGTAAAATCGGCAGTGTATCAAATACTTGTTCTCCCCACTGTATATGTGTTATTTCATAGTTAAGATGTCTTCACTATCATTCTACGATGTAGAAAATAGTAAAAATTAAGAAAAGCCATTGAATGAGTAGGTGTGTCCAAACTTTTGACTGGTACTGTACATATATATATATATATATATATATATATATATATAAACATACATATATTATATACATTATTTTCATTGTTGGACATAAAAGACTTAAAGCACCAGGAAATCAGCACCAATTCATTTTCATTTTGGAAATCTGTTTCCAAATTTCCCACACATACAGTGGGGAAAAAAGTATTTAGTCAGCCACCAATTTTTGCAAGTTCTCCCACTTAAAAAGATGAGAGAGGCCTGTAATTTTCATCATAGGTACACGTCAACTATGACAGACAAAATGAGAAAAAAAAATCCAGAAAATCACATTGTAGGATTTTTTATGAATTTATTTGCAAATTATGGTGGAAAATAAGTATTTGGTCAATAACAAAAGTTTCTCAATACTTTGTTATATACCCTTTGTTGGCAATGACACAGGTCAAAGTTTTCTGTAAGTCTTCACAAGGTTTTCACACACTGTTGCTGGTATTTTGGCCCATTCCTCCATGCAGATCTCCTCTAGAGCAGTGATGTTTTGGGGCTGTCGCTGGGCAACACAGACTTTCAACTCCCTCCAAAGATGTTCTATGGGGTTGAGATCTGGAGACTGGCTAGGCCACTCCAGGACCTTGAAATGCTTCTTACGAAGCCACTCCTTCGTTGCCCGGGCGGTGTGTTTGGGATCATTGTCATGCTGAAAGACCCAGCCACGTTTCATCTTCAATGCCCTTGCTGATGGAAGGTTTTCACTCAAAATTTCACGATACATGGCCCCATTCATTCTTTCCTTTACACGGATCAGTCGTCCTGGTCCCTTTGCAGAAAAACAGCCCCAAAGCATGATGTTTCCACCCCCATGCTTCACAGTAGGTATGGTGTTCTTTGGATGCAACTCAGCATTCTTTGTCCTCCAAACACGGCGAGTTGAGTTTTTACCAAAAAGTTATATTTTGGTTTAATCTGACCATATGACATTCTCCCAATCCTCTTCTGGATCATCCAAATGCACTCTAGCAAACTTCAGACGGGCCTGGACATGTACTGGCTTAAGCAGGGGGACACGTCTGGCACTGCAGGATTTGAGTCCCTGGCGGCGTAGTGTGTGACTGATGGTAGGCTTTGTTACTTTGGTCCCAGCTCTCTGCAGGTAATTCACTAGGTCCCCCCGTGTGGTTCTGGGATTTTTGCTCACCGTTCTTGTGATCATTTTGACCCCATGGGGTGAGATCTTGCGTGGAGCCCCAGATCAAGGGAGATTATCAGTGGTCTTGTATGTCTTCCATTTCCTAATAATTGCTCCCACAGTTGATTTCTTCAAACCAAGCTGCTTACCTATTGCAGATTCAGTCTTCCCAGCCTGGTGCAGGTCTACAATTTTGTTTCTGGTGTCCTTTGACAGCTCTTTGGTCTTGGCCATAGTGGAGTTTGGAGTGTGACTGTTTGAGGTTGTGGACAGGTGTCTTTTATACTGATAACAAGTTCAAACAGGTGCCATTAATACAGGTAACGAGTGGAGGACAGAGGAGCCTCTTAAAGAAGAAGTTTCAGGTCTGTGAGAGCCAGAAATCTTGCTTGTTTGTAGGTGACCAAATACTTATTTCCCACCATAATTTGCAAATAAATTCATTAAAAATCCTACAATGTGATTTTCTGGAGAAAAAAAATCTCAATTTGTCTGTCATAGTTGACGTGTACCTATGATGAAAATTACAGGCCTCTCTCATCTTTTTAAGTGGGAGAACTTGCACAATTGGTGGCTGACTAAATACTTTTTCCCCCCACTGTAAGCAAGGTTTGAAATTATGTTTAAGTCAAATATTATCTGTTTGGGCTTCTTGCGGTCAATTTGCGGTCTACATATTATTTGTAATTATGTTCCAGCCCACCAACTATCTGCTCAACTAAAAATGTCCCTCGGCTGAATCTAGCTGATGATCCCTGCCCTACAGTATCAGTCATGATGGAGAAGTGTGGAGGAAGCTATGCTAGAGTGTTGGGGCACAGCCTGTGATGTGTCAATGGTGGACATTTTATCTTGGTGTCAGTTAAACATCTGTAATATTAGGATCATCCAAGTGCAGAAACAAAAAATAATGGATGACGGGGTTAATGCTCACACAACGATACAACCACATACACACAACAGTCCCCAAGAAGTTAAAACTCAGAAGCATTTGTTTTGCTAAACATGGGTAATGTTTATTTTTCACTAGTGAGTCACCTTGAGGAGAAAACGCTCACTTCCTTGGTGATGTTCAGCTTTTGGGAAACCTCTCTGTAACCAAGCAGCAATGGGCAGTAGGCTGAAGTCACCCCTAACCACTGATCCAGGACCAGATATATTTTCATCCCCCTAATGGTTTAGGTTAGGATGTGGGGTAGGGCATCTGGTCCCAGATCTGTGGTTAGCGGTAACTTCTACCTGGACCCAGGAACGCCAGGGAGGAGGGTCATCCCAAAAGCGTTAGAGTTCTTCAGAGACAGAGAGCCTGGAGCCTGTTCAGTCAGGTGAAACGTTGCACAATGTTGCTGATAGAAACGTAATGTTTAAAGCTAAAACGATTTCCTGTTCTAATCTACATGACAAATTATCATATCTATTCGACACAACACATTTTCTATCTGAATGTTGTGTAACGTTGCAGCCTCCTGAACAGGCCCCAGCTTTGGCCTGAGGTACGGTACAGTACGTCAAAGTCAGAGAGAAAAAGACAAGATACCGACAGCTACCAAGGCAACCGTTACCGCGGAGCAGATTTCTCCTCAGACAAATGCACTTCAGAATGACATAATAATCACGAGAGAGAAAACTAACATGTGCATTAACTGGCGTTCACCCAGCCCAGCTCACTACATCTCCACCTCATATTTTGGTACACAGAAACAGATGCAGAAACAAATGGGCTGGAGTAAGGGGGTTCCGTCTAATGATTGGCATGATTATGGCCGTTTCCTGTCGTTCCTCTCACCTGTCAATCAATCACAAGCCGAGTGCAGATTCAAGTAAAATATTTTGTTATACATGTTATATCTTTTAATCTCTTCTGAAGGCGCTAACGTTCATCGAGGGGGAGGGGAGCATAAATTTTCTTCCCCAACATTTTGGAGGTATTAAAGAAACGAAACAAAAAAACTACAAGTCTGGTAAAATCTTCAGAAAAACCAACTACACTGGTTAGTCAGTTAGTTATTACAAACAGAAGTCCAGAGAGAATGAGCGATATAAGAGAGTTATTAGAGAGTAAACGGTATTGGTAGAGGCTGTTTTAGGAGGACTGAAAGTGCTTAAAGAGAGAGTTTAAAGTGAGTAATGTTCCTTATTTTTCTTCAGCAATAGGAACACTGGGGTAGATCGATGCACCAGAGAACTGATACAGGTGAGTTCATCGTCGTGTTCACATCGCGAGAGACGTCGTCTTTGTTGTTGTCTTCAGCAGAAAAGATGGCAAAACCCTTTCTTCCGGGTAGTTAGGCTAATTATTTAAGGTCCTACGTCATTAGTGTTGTACCTCTAGCAGGGAGTTCTTTTAAAGTTACTGTTGATTTCTATTCCGCTCCTGGGGAGGGAGAGAGAGAGAGAGAGAGAGAGAGAGAGGGGGGGGGGGGGGGGGGGGGGGGGGGGACATGGAATACTGTTACAAAACATCCTCAGGGAAATGTATTTTTTGACTGAATCGCTTGTTCTCCATTCATGTGATAAAAGCTCTGTGATAGGATTTGGCCCTTGGATGTAGGCTAACAGAAGAAATGTGCGCTTCGCTTCAAAATTAGTTTAAGTCACACAGTGGTGTCTACTGAAGATTACCACCAAGTTGAGTTTTTGCATGTGGAACTCAAAACCCCCTTTATTTCATCCTCTATTTTCACCATCTGAAATACACCCCCCCCCCCCCCCCCATCTCTGCCCCCTCCAATCCCCATCTACAGCGCATTTGGAAAGTATTCAGACCCCTTGACTTTTTCTAAAATTGATTAAATTGTTTTTTTCCCCTCATCAATCTACACACAATACCCCATAACGACAAAGCAAAAACAGGTTTAGCAATTTTAGCATTTTTTTATACTGAAATATAACATAGGTTTTCTGGAAGGTTCTCTCATCTCCACAGAGGAACTCTGGAGCTCTGTCAGAGTGACCATCGGGTTCTTGATCACCTCCCTGACCAAGGCCCTTCTCCCCCGATTGCTCAGTTTGGCCGGGCGGCCAGCTCTAGGAAGAGTCGTCATGGTTCCAAACCTCTTCCATTTTAGAATGATGGAGACCACTGTGTTCTTTGGGAACTTCAATGCTGCAGAAATGTTTTGGTATCCTTCCCCAGATCTGTGCCTCGACACAATCCTGTCTCGGGGCTCTACGGACAATTCCTTCGACCTCATGGTTTTTGCTCTGACATTTACTGCCAACTGCGGGACCTTATATAGACAGGTGTGTGCCTTTCCAAATCATGTCCAATCAATTGAAATTACCACAGGTGGACTCCAATGAAGTTGTAGAAACATCTCAAGGATGATCAATAGAAACAGGATGCACCGGAGCTCAATTTCGAGTCTCATACCAAAGGTATTTCTGTTTTTTATTTATTTATACATTTGCAAAAATGTCTAAAAACCTGTTTTCCCTTTGTCATTATGGGGTATTATGTGTAGATTGATGAGGTAAAACATTTATTTAATCAATTTTAGAATAAGGCTGTAACGTAACAAAATGTGGAAAAAGGGAAGGGGTCTGAATACTTTACCGAATGCACTGTATGCCCCCTCCTATCCCCATCTCTGCCCCCTCCTCCCCTCTAATCCCCATCTCTGCCCACTCCTCCCCCTCCAATTCACATCTATGCCCACTCCTCCCCCTCCAATCTCCATCTCTGCCCTCCCCTCCAATCCCCATCTCTGCCCTCCCCTCCAATCCCCATCTCTGCCCACTCCTCCCCCTCCAATCCCCAAGTCATGGACGGGAGAGATGGAGAGGGAGGAAAGAGATGAGGAGCGAGAGAAAGAGAGGGGGGGGGGGGGAGAAAGAGAGATAGGGGAAGAGAGAGAAAGAGAGATAGGGGAAGAGAGAGAAAGAAAGAGGGAGAGAGAGCAAGAGAGAGCGAGAGAGAGAGAGACATCAGAAGGAGGACTGGATGGTTGTGCTCTATTGACTCCATTAAGCCATGAGAAAAGCAGGTCTGTCAGTTTACTCCCCCAACCGTTCATTTATTGACATACACAAATACAGGCCTGGCTGCACAGCGTATTCTAATACTCACACATCACTTCCTAAATTCGTTCTCAAGCAAAGTTTGAACACAAACTTGTGCTTATCCAAGCTAGAAAAACACAGTAAAACTCAAAACAATGTATGGACAGGACAATCTTCAGGGGTTTATGTAGACACAGTGGTCCCTTTGAGGGGAGGAAGCTGTCAGTGTCAGTGGGCACAGCAAGGGAAAGCCCCTGTGAGACCTGGGCCTCCAAAGTAACTCTATCCCAGGTAGGGATATTCTGTCTGGGGCTGGGGCTGAAGCCTGACCTGGCCTGGGTGGCTTGGGAAACAAAGGCCTCCTCAGTGTCTGTGTCCACACAGACCAGCCTTTATCCACTCACCTGAGGCTACCACATCCACCCACTCACCTAATGGACTCATCCACTGAAGGGTTTATTATTCCTTGTATTATTTGTTATTATTTTTCTATTATATCTCTATGTTCTTTCTCTCTGCATTGTTGGGAAGGGCCCGTAAGTAAGCATCTCACTGTTCACCTGTTGTTTTTACGAAGCATGTGACGAATCAAAAGGTATTTGACTACCATATTGCCGCATTGACACACACATCCCACACACACGACCCTGACAAACACACCTGTGCAAATATTCCAATCCACTGATCTATACTGAACACAAATATAAACGCAACATATAAAGTGTTGGTCCCATGTTTCATGAGCTGAAATAAAAGATCCCAGAAATGTTCCATTCGCACAAAAAGTTTATTTCTCTCAAATTTTGTGCACAAATTTGTTTACATCCCTGTTAGTCAGCATTTCTCATTTGCCAAGATAATCCATCCACCTGACAGGTGTGGCATATCAAGAAGCTTATTAAACAGCATGATCAATACAGAGGTGCACCTTGTGCTGGGGACAATAAAAGGCCACTCTAAAATGTGCCGTTTTTTTCACACGCCACAGTTTTGAGGGAGCGTGCAATTGGCATTCTGACTGCAGGAATGTCCACTAGAGTTGTTGCCAAAGAAACAAATGTTCATTTCTCTACCATAAGTCGCCTCCAACGTCATTTTAGAGAATCTGGCAGTACGTCCAACCGGCCTCACAACCACAGACTACGTGTAACCACGCCAGCCTAGGACCTCCACTTCCAGGTTCTTCACCTTTTGTGGGGGAAAACTCATTCTGATTGGTTGGCCTGGCTCCCCAGTGGGTGGGCCTGGCTCCCAAGTGGGTGGGCCTATGACCTCCCAGGCCCACCCATGGCTATGCCCCTTCCCATTCATGTGAAATCCATAGATTAGAACCTCATTTTTGTTCAGTATCAGTCTATATCCTCAATCCTGTATACAACCCTCTGTCTGGGACAACATACTGCAGACCGCTCCGCTTGACAGCCCTCAGTGAGAGAAGAGAGGCCAATTAACCTTGTCAGGCTGGGGAGGGTGAGGGGGGTGAAGGAGGGAGGAGGATGGGTTCTGTCAGGTCCTGGGCTGTCATGTAGAGGGGTCAGGACTACAACAGCAGCACCAGCAGCCTGCCCCACGCTAGGCTACACAACACTACCTCAGCTACAGTCAAAACACCTTTCCTACTGACAGGTTGTTTTCAGTGCTTCTGAAAACATGGACTTGAAATATTTATGAGAGTGTTACCCAGTAAATATTAACAAGGTCAGGAACCAAGAGTCAGTACACCAGCATCAATATAGAGGGAGGGAGACAGAGAGGGAGAAGGAGAGCAGGGGGGAGAGAGAGGGAGATGGAGAGCAAGAGGGAGGGAAATGGAGAGAGAGTAGGAAGAATAATTAGAACAGGTTGTGTGGGGGGTTTCTTAACGGTCCAATCCTGCCATTTTTACATCAATATCAAATCATTTTTGGGTAACAATGAAGTACCTTAATGTGATTCTTTTCAATTAAAATGGTCAAATAGAAACAAAAATAGCTTCTTAGCAAGGACTGTCTGGGAGTGGTCTGAGTGGGGAGGGAAAAAATTAAAACAAGCTGTTATTGAAAGAGAGGTTTGGAACGCTTTCTTATAGGTCTATTAACTAATTTAACACCTGGTGATGTCATCAGGCAGGCCAAAACTCCATCCCACCAGAACAGGCTGACATTAAAGGCGGTCTTTTCAAACAGCTCTTACAATAAAAGGGCATTAACATAATTTTCACAATTTCACAGTAGAATTCCAACCTCAGTGTAGAAATATACATAAAACACAGGAAAATCACATTTTTTGACTGCACTGGGCCTTTAACATTATAAGATTAGCATATGTATTTTTACTTAGGAATGTGTGCAGTGTTGGCTTAAGATAAAAGGTTTTGATATGTTTCCTAGATTTCCTAGCTGGTCCATCCTATAATAATAATAATAAGGTGGGGGCTTGTATTTGTCCTGTTTCACTCATGTACAAGTGTGTATTATACTCGTGTGTGAATTAGAAATGTGTTTTCTGCATATTCCAACTCCCCGAGACACCCTTTGAGAGTCTCTCAGTTTTCTGCATTCAATATGTTGTATGTATATTATTGCTCAAAGTGTGTCTGCTTGCGCAAGTAAGAACCAGAGAATAATGTAATTGCGGAATAACCCTGAAATATAAACCATTGAACCATATTAAAACAGAACCCGTAGAAACCCAGTGAAACATATTAGGCACACAGAGTGGAGCTGGGGCTGACGTAGAGAACAGCTAATGAAGCAAGAGGAGCCTGTCTCTGCCAGAGGTCTAGTGTTTAAAGGTAGATCAGAGCCACTTCTGCCTTTGTCAGAGAGGAGGTATGTGAGGAATGTGGCCAATTTCAGGATACCCCTGCGTGTCCCACTCTCCAGTTCCGTGGGCAAAACATCACTCTCATAGAAGCACACAGTCACACAAAATGGCTGCCAGATCAGACAGGGTTTCCTGGTTGGACCCATGCAGAGATGGTAGTGAAGGTCAGGCCTGAGGGATGGGTTGCTAATTCAACACATGAACCTACCTCACCACCTTGGACTAATAACACTGGTAGAACCCACCACCTTGGACTAATAACACTGGTAGAACCCACCACCTTGGACTAATAACACTGGTAGAACCCACCACCTTGGACTAATAACACTGGTAGAACCCACCACCTTGGACTAATAACACTGGTAGAACCCACCACCTTGGACTAATAACACTGGTAGAACCCACCACCTTGGACTAATAACACTGGTAGAACCCACCACCTTGGACTAATAACACTGGTAGAACCCACCACCTTGACTAATAACACTGGTAGAACCCACCACCTTGGACTAATAACACTGGTAGAACCCACCACCTTGGACTAATAACACTGGTAGAACCCACCACCTTGACTAATAACACTGGTAGAAATGGAACATGAGAGTAAACTAGAGGCCTACGAACTAAGAGAGCCCAGACGATGACCACTGTTCAGACACTGACCAGTATTACACTGTGTGATTGAGTGACTAGTGACCATCTCACGCACATGCACACTCTGCTGTCAGCTGATACAATAGGGCTGTGTGTGTGCGTTTGGTTTTACTATCCTTGTGGAGACCAGAAGTCCTTACAGGGATAGTAAAAGAAGGAACATTTGGAGAAGTGGGGACATTTCGCCGGTCCCCACAAGGAAAAAGGCTGTGTGTGTAGATCAGCAGCATGGTTCTCTCACCCTCCGCAGGGCCTCTTCTTCCTCCTGGCGCTTCTCGTAATGTGCAAAGTCATCAAAGATTGAGGTGGTATGCTTGAAAGTGGCGATAATTTTAAGCACTTGCTTGGCCTTCTCCAGAGGCACCTCCTGAGTGTCCCTGGAGTTGGTGACGGGCTTGTTGTCATTGTTCTCTAGTCTGATGTGCCTCAGCTGGCTGTTGGGCACGTCCTTCACAAACGCCCACTTCACCTCAAACTTGCCCTTCCACTTGTCCTGAGACCAGACGCCTGCGTAGGCGTTGTAGTCCACGGGCGAGCGCATCTCAGCCACGCCGCAGAAGTGGCCGCTGCCGTTGACGCTGAACAACAGGTAGAGGGGCCCCTTGGCCCCCAGCGAACGGTAGGCGCCGTCCAGGCGCTTGTTGCCGTGCTCGGTGCTGCACCAGATGGAGTACTTGATGGAGCGGTGGATGTCGTCCTCAGAGTAGCTCTTGATGATGAACACGCGGCCGTTCTTCAGGTTCCAGTCAAAGTCTTTGGGGTTGTAGTTGTTGAGGGCCTGCAGTTTCTCCAACACGGGGTGCACCTCCCCGGAGCAGGGAGAGGCACTGAGGGGGACCCCACCAACACCCATCCCAAAGCCCTCCGCCCCTCCCTGGTTGAAGGTGCCCCTGTTCCGGGGTGCCACCCAGCGGTTCTGGGGTGGGGGTTGGTGTTGGTGTTGATGCATGGGTTGAGGGGGGCCGGGCTGGGAGGAGAAGTTCTGGTGGGGGTGTTGGTGGGGGTGAGGGGGGCCTGGGGGCATCTGCTGGGGGTGTTGGGGAGACTGGAGGGACTGCAGCTGAAAGGGTTGGTGGTGCTGCTGGTGCTGGTGCTGGTGTTGGTGGGGCAGAGGGCTCTGTAGCAGGGGCTGGCCCATCAGGGTCTGCTGCACCATGGTCTGAGGGGGCATCATGGCCTGAGCTAAGGGGGGCTTGTTGAGGGAGCCCTTATCGTCCCAGGTGCCAATGTTCATGTTGTGCTTGATGGGTGGTGGGGGAATGGCAGGGGTCCCCATCCCCATGTTGGCTTTGGGCTTGACCTTGGGCTGGGGCTTGGCCGGCTTCCTGGCGATGGCCGCCCAGGAAGTGGGTTTGGGGGCAGAGGAACTAACCAATGGAGGCATGTTATTTGCCGCCATACTACTCATGCCCAACGTGCCCCCGAGGGGTGAGCCGACAGTCTTGGTGACGGCAGCGCCCATGTCCGTGCCCAGTTTTAACCCAGTCATGCCCTGCTCGATGCTGCTCAGCACCGGGACCTTACTGAGCTGGGTGTCACTGCTGAAGCCCGCCTGTCCGTCAGTTATAGCCCTCCCCAGGGAACTAGGTGTGTAACCATAACTATTACTATAGGCGTTGCTCTGTGTGGACTGGCCCTGAGAGACACTGGTGCCCCAGGTGGAATAGTCTGCGTTTCCAGGGAAGAAGTTGAAGCCGTGCTGGCTGAGGAAGGGAGGGGTGTTGCCCAGGGCGCCCGGCTGGCTGAGGAAGGGAGGGGTGTTGCCCAGGGCACCCGGCTGGCTGAGGAAGGGAGGGGTGTTGCCCAGGGCGCCCGGCTGGCTGAACACCCCGTCGGGGATAAAGTGGTGCTTGCCGTTGCTCATCTGTCCGTAGGTGGTCAGGTATGGCATGGGGGGATCCCCCGCGGTGGACCAGGGGGCCTCCCCCAGGGAGTAAGGAAAGCCTATGGAGGGAGCATAGTAGCTGGGCATGTAGGGGTCGGACATTGGTGGGTAGCTGTTATTCTGTAGATGGGGAGAACAGGGGTCAGTTTATGGATGACCTTAGTGATAGTAGCTAAAACAAACCTAATCTTGCCCATCTCTGCTCAAAAGCGTAACTAAGAAATAAAATCAGCGTTTCTTTAAAGGAGCAAGACTGGCTTTCAGTAGAAATGATGGATACTAGCTCTATCAAATATCTGTTTCCCTTAGCAAGAAGTGAAGTTAGCAACAGTGTTAAAATAATCTGTCAGTTGTTGTTGTAATAATTGTTAGAGTTTGTATGGATTCATTTCATAAGTAAATTGGCGTGGCCTATGGTGGGTTTGTTCTTGGCTACATTTCAATAGAATTCTGTAAAACAAAGTAAGCTTGTCACCCACGCAGAAGATTAACACCACCCAGAGTATTTTTAATCAACAATAATTTCACTCATAGATAAATTATTTTACTTTTCAAAATGAGTGTTAGTTATCTATCAATAGCTTCTTATTAACATAGGCCTACTATACAGTGTCTTTGTTCAGAGGTAATACTCTATACACCAGCCATCCTCAATAGGCAGACAGCGGTCCGTATCCAGACCCAGAACAGGGTCAACACATTTTACATTTACATTTTAGTCATTTAGCAGACGCTCTTATCCAGAGCGACTTACAGTTAGCGCATACATTATTTTATCGAACCCACAACCCTGGCGTTGCAAACGGCATGCTCTACCAACTGAGCTACATCCCCTGCCGGCCATTCCCTCTCCTACCCTGGACGACGCTGAGCCAATTGTGCGCCGCCCCATGGGTCTCCCGGTCGCGGCCGGCTACGACAGAGCCTGGATTCGAAACAGGATCTCTAGTGGCACAGCTAGCACTGCGATGCAGTGCCTTAGACCACTGCGCCACTCGGGAGATAATAATTTTAAAAAATAACATTCAAATAATTCTGGGTACCAATTAAGTACCTTACTGTAATAGATTTCCATTAAAATTGGCAAAAATAGCTAATTTAGCAAAAAACTCTTTCTCAAGCAAGAATTTTGCTAGGACTGTCTGAGTGGGAAGGGGGAAAACTAGCTGTTATTGGCAGAGTGGTTTGAAGCTCTCTTTGTTCGCATGGGTCGCGAGGTGGGGGTTTGTTACTACGCCGATAAATGCTTAGGAAATCTGTGTGACCGGACCTCCTCAAATAGTATTTGAGTACCCATGCTATACACCCTCATATGTAGCCTGACCCTGTACCGCCATCTGACACTATTCTGAGGGTTCATACAGATCAAAAGGCTAATCCTCTCTATGCTATGAATTGTCAAGCTGCATGGCTAAAGGCTTGGTTAGAATGGGGATTCACACACACCTGATTTGTCTGGCTGCTTAGGTAAGGTTCAAAGTCTTCATCATTTACTCCTTCCTTCTGATGCATTGATCCGTTTTGTACTGGAGAGGGAGAAAAAAATGTCTTAGGTTATTCTTTAGATGTGATAGAACCATAAAGGTCCCTCAGCTAAATTAAACTATTGTGTTTTAACAGATGTACAACTCAATAATTAACAGTTGATAAACTACTTATAAACCACCTTACATTCCCATTAAGTAGTTGAGGTATGACAACATAGATGGTAACATCACCCAAGAATATGACAAGAACAGCAGTGTATAATATGGTTATAGGGTTTAGTTAGTTAGTTTACCTACTTTTGGCTGATGACACCAGGTCACCAAAAGATGGTTGAAGAGTGATCAGAGCAGTGATTTAATTACACTCTTTGGTTATCACAGTTAGTTTGGCTGTCATCAAACTCCACAACAACCATGCCATCGTAGAAGAATAAGGTGACAAACATACCTTTATTTCCTTGTCCTTTGGGTCTCTGACATCAGAATGGGTGAGTGCAAAAGTGATAGGAAAGAGAGATTTATCAGATTGTGCATAGGCCTATTAGGGAAATGTTTGATAGGAAGAAGAGTGATGGTAGGAATCATGAGAGGTGAGCTAGGCCTAGGCTACTGAATTACAAGCAATGATTCCATAACAGTGGCTGTATATCACTAAATCTTCAAGCGCATTCAGTCCTAGCCTATCGACCTAAGGTTTCCTTTGCATTATTATCAAACGCACACTGACATCCAGTAAACGTGCCGCATAGACAAGTACAGAATTCAGCAACCGGCTCAAGCTGGAGTTTGTTGCCGCCGCTGCGCAGCCGGTACGCTACTTAAAGGTTCGGCCTACATAGCAGCTAGCTATCATATATCAAACACTTTTGCCTGTGTTATATAGCATGCCCACCGCACTGAATGATAGCAGCTGGCAAAAGTGTTGACAAAGTTCATTTGCAACGACACATGTCACGACAGTGGGTTGTCCAAAAATACGCACCTGATCGACTGTGGTTCCAGACATCCTCCAGGAGCCGAAACTGATTGCGGTTTGTGACTGTCCACGGTTTCTCCTGCTTCTGCACTCCGGTATGTCTTCTCGGCTCGTCTCGGGTTATCCAATCTCTGTGTATGTAGAGGCAATGTTTTTCTCCAGTCGTCAGATCGCTACAATCTTTTCTCGAGCGCCAGGGATTGCGACTTTGTATCTGTCAGTGATGTTAGCCTAAATGTTTCCAATCTAATTGACGTTTGGCTACAATATCTCACTCACTCTGAAACTGCCTAATGCCAGATTGGAATATACTCTATTCCACAATGGCGGCTGGGCTATTACTCTCGCTTCCGTTCTATTGCTCCATGACCTTCCGCCTGTGACGTTCTGAGTCATGTTACAGACTCATAGTCGTATTTCACATGACATGTCTCAGAAGATTTCATCTTTATTCTACCGTCTACACAACATACTTTTGTTCCCTTGTAGAAATAAATTCTGTGTTCCCTTTGTTGTGACAAACTGTGTGACTTCAGGCAGATCTGTCTCTGTCTGCTCAATATCATCAGAATATGTCTCTCTTCAGAGCTATGCCTTGGCTAAAGATCACTGTCATGGGACCTATTTATTGCATATAACATTAATGAAAGGCTTCATTTAATCATTTGCCTACCAGCACATACAGGTCTCCTTATGGACTTGAATGGCATCCTTGAATGTAGATGTAATTTTCCTGATTTATAAGTTGTAGTCCCGTGTAGCTCAGTTGGTAGAGCGTGGCGCTTGCAACGCCAGGGTTGAGGGTTCGTTTCCCACGGAGGACCAGTATGAAGAAAAAAAAATGTATGGATAAGAGCGTCTGCTAAATGACTCAAATGTAAATGTAGGCTATTGTGGATATATGGACAGGTGCAATACCAAACCTAAAGACCCAGAGATGAAGGTTTGCAAAGTTTGCCACATAACAGAGTGATTGGGAGATGTCCTTAAAACAGGAAATTTTAACCAGGGTACTAACGTAGTAGGGACCCGCGTTGTAAAAGAATAACGTTGCGTCTGGCAACATTGGTCTTCTCGCGATATGTCCGCAGTGGGTGGTGGAGCCAGAAATATGGCAGCCGTGGTGCTGAGGTCCTGCAGTAAAGGATTTGCTCACATTTTGACGAATAGAGGAGTCGCTACTATCTTGCCAAATACTTTGGGAGGTGAGTATGATACTACAGTTCATAATGTAACGACTTCACTGGAAAATGTATAGGCTACGGAATTATGCCACGTTCAAAACAACTGGGAACTCGGTAAAATACGAGGTCAAATCATTACATCAGTGATGTTCATGTCGGAAAGTTGGAGCTCTAGAAAGAGGCCCGAGTTCCCGAGTTGGAATTCCGAGTTGGATGACCGTTCAAAAGATTTTTCCCAGTCGGAGCTCGTTTCTTTTCAAGGTCCCAGTTGTTTTGAACGCATGAAGTCGGATATTTCCGAGTTCCGAGTTCCCAGGTGTTTTGAACGCGGCATTAAAAAGTACAGGAGGGGGAGTGGCAGAGGCAGGCCCGGTCATCTGAATATAGTTTGGTTTTCTCATGCGCATATAAACTGTGCAGCATCTGCGCGTGTTCTAAGATCTCGCACAATGGTGGAAGGGATAATCTTCCAAGTGGCACTACAGTTCCAGTTTAAAAACGCAGGGTAGCCTAGTTTTTAGACAAGACAATCAATGCAAATGCTGGTAAATTAAGTATAGCTTTTATCATACCATTTTGTTTTAATGTGGTAATGTAATGTTATTCTAATGTTCTCAATTTCTTGTATTGAGGAAAGTAACAAAAGTTTCCACCTGAATTGCATTGCATCATAGGCTATTCCGTATCTGTCTCTGTTCAGTCGGTTTTCAAAATGTTACATAAGAATGCCTTAGCTGATCATTCCTTGGTTGACTACTTGCTGATTTTATCTTTCAAGGGTATTGCATGAATCACCCATATAAAACCTACATTTTTATAAGACACACTCCATTCTCATCTTTTGCATTAAATAACTTTTTATAAATATGTCATAGTCAATTGACACAACTGAGTGTGTGTGTGTCCTACAGGGGTGAGACAGAAGTCCTCTGTGCAGTATGTGACAAGGCCAGAGCTCCCCAAGCTGGCCTACCGCAGGGTAAAGGGGAAGAGTCCAGGTGTGGTCTTCCTGCCTGGGTATGGATCCAACATGAACGGCCTGAAAGCTGAGGCCCTGGAGGAGTTCTGCAGGTCACTAGGACATTCATACCTAAGGTACTGTACATTACACGGTCACCCTAAGGCCATGCAAATTTAATTTAAGACCCTAAGGCCATACAAATGAGGTTCATTACCTCCCCCCAACCTATATTTTAAGTATGGTACGCAAATAGACCACCCTCTAACGTGTTACTCAAATAGATTCTGTACTCTCTTTGAATTATTATGCTAGCATAGTACAGATTTTGTTAGATGCTTTATTGTATTTCTGACTGTGGTTCTCCAGGCTCATGTTGTGTTTGTTTCCCCAGGTTTGATTACACAGGCCATGGGTTATCAGAGGGGGTGTTCACTAAAGGGACCATCGGCACCTGGAAGAAAGACGTCCTCTTTGTGTTGGATGAACTAGCAGAGGGGCCACAGGTGAAATAACTCTCCACTGGTGGATCTAGGATCCTATCTAAACTAGCCTTTAGATGCAGTTGAAGTCGGAAGTTTACATACACTTAGGTTGGAGTCATTAAAATTCGTTTTTCAACCACTCCACAAATTTCGTGTTAACAAACTATAGTTTTGGCAAGTCGGTTAGGACATCTACTTTGTGCATGACACAAGTAATTTCTCCAACAATTGTTTACAGACAGATTATTTCACTTATAATTCACTGTATCACAATTCCAGTGGGTCAGAAGTTTACATACACTAAGATGACTGTGCCTTTAAACAGCTTGGAAAATTCCAGAAAATGATGTCATGGATTTAGAAGCTTCTGATAGGCTAATTGACATCATTTGAGTCAATCGGAGGTGTACAGTGAGGGAAAAAAATATTTGATCCCCTGCTGATTTTGTACGTTTGCCCACTGACAAAGAAATGATCAGTCTATAATTTGAATGGTAGGTTTATTTGAACAGTGAGAGACAGAATAACAACAACAAAATCCAGAAAAACGCATGTCAAAAATGTTATAAATTGATTTATAACATTTTTTATTGCATATATCCAGTTATAGACCGTCCCTTTATAACACAGTTATAGACCGTCCCTTTATAATCCAGTTATAGACCGTCCCTTTATAACCCAGTTATAGACCGTTCCTTTATAACCCAGTTATAGACCGTCCCTTAAAATCCAGTTATAGACCGTCCCGTTATAACCCAGTTATAGACTGTCCCGTTATAACCCAGTTATAGACGTCCCGTTATAACCCAGTTATAGACCGTCCCTTTATAACCCAGTTATAGACTGTCCCGTTATAACCCAGTTATAGACCGTCCCTTTATAATCCAGTTATAGACCGTCCCTTTATAATCCAGTTATAGACCGTCCCTTTATAATCCAGTTATAGACCGTCCCTTTATAACCCAGTTATAGACCGTCCCGTTATAACCCAGTTATAGACCGTCCCGTTATAACCCAGTTATAGACCGTCCCTTTATAACCCAGTTATAGACCGTCCCTTTATAACCCAGTTATAGACCGTCCCGTTATAACCCAGTTATAGACCGTCCCTTTATAATCCAGTTATAGACCGTCCCTTTATAACCCAGTTATAGACCGTCCCTTTATAACCCAGTTATAGACCGTTCCTTTATAACCCAGTTATTAGACCGTTCCTTTATAACCCAGTTATAGACCGTCCCTTTATAACCCAGTTATAGACCGTCCCTTTATAACACAGTTATAGACCGTCCCTTTATAACACAGTTATAGACCGTCCCTTTATAACACAGTTATAGACCGTCCCTTTATAACACAGTTATAGACCGTCCCTTTATAACACAGTTATAGACCGTCCCTTTATAACACAGTTATAGACCGTCCCTTTATAACAGTTATAGACCGTCCCTTTATAACACAGTTATAGACCGTCCCTTTATAATCCAGTTATAGACCGTCCCTTTATAATCCAGTTATTGACCGTCCCTTTATAACACAGTTATTGACCGTCCCTTTATAATCCAGTTATAGACCGTCCCTTTATAACCCAGTTATAGACCGTCCCTTTATAACCCAGTTATAGACCGTCCCTTTATAATCCAGTTATAGACCGTCCCTTTATAACCCAGTTATAGACCGTCCCTTTATAATCCAGTTATTGACCGTCCCTTTATAATCCAGTTATAGACCGTCCCTTTATAACACAGTTATAGACCGTCCCTTTATAATCCAGTTATAGACCGTCCCGTTATAACCCAGTTATAGACCGTCCCGTTATAACCCAGTTATAGACTGTCCCCTGAGTCGATGATGGCTCTGAAAGCCTTTGGGAGTGGGTCTGTGGATTTGGATTTTTTATTAACCCATCCACCCCCACTCTTCAGAGGACACATATGTTGTTTGTTTTTTACAGCTTTTCTGCTACATACAGTGAGGGAAAAAAGTATTTGATCCCCTGCTGATTTTGTATGTTTACCCACTGACAAAGACATGATCAGTCTATAATTTTAGTAGTAGGTTTATTTGAACAGTGAGAGACAGAATAACAACAACAAAATCCAGAAAAACGCACGTCGAAAATGTTATGAATTGATTTGCATTTTAATGAGGGAAATAAGTATTTGAGCCCCTCTCAATCAGAAAGATTTCTGGCTCCCAGGTGTCTTTTATACAGGTAACGAGCTGAGATTAGGAGCACACTCTTAAAGGGAGTGCTCCTAATCTCAGCGTGTTACCTGTATAAAAGACACCTGTCCACAGAAGCAATCAATCAATCAGATTCCAAACTCTCCACCATGGCCAAGACCAAAGAGCTCTCCAAGGATGTCAGGGACAAGATTGTAGACCTACACAAGGCTGGAATGGGCTACAAGACCATCGCCAAGCAGCTTGATGAGAAGGTGACAACAGTTGGTGCGATTATTCGCAAATGGAAGAAACACAAAAGACCTGTCAATCTCCCTCGGCCTGGGGCTCCATGCAAGATCTCACCTCGTGGAGTTGCAATGATCATGAGAACGGTGAGGAATCAGCCCAGAACTACACAGGAGGATCTTGTCAATGATCTCAAGGCAGCTGGGACCATAGTCACCAAGAAAACAATTGGTAACACACTACGCCGTGAAGGACTGAAATCCTGCAGCGCCCGCAATGTCCCCCTGCTCAAGAAAGAACATATACAGGCCCGTCTGAAGTTTGCCAATGAACATCTGAATGATTCAGAGGAGAACTGGGTGAAAGTGTTGTGGTCAGATGAGACCAAAATCGAGCTCTTTGCCATCAACTCAACTCGCCGTGTTTGGAGGAGGAGGAATGCTGCCTATGACCCCAAGAACACCATCTCCACCGTCAAACATGGAGGTGGAAACATTATGCTTTGGGGGTGTTTTTCTGCTAAGGGGACAGGACAACTTCACTGCATCAAAGGGACGATGGACGGGGCCATGTACCGTCAAATCTTGGGTGAGAACCTCCTTCCCTCAGCCAGGGCATTGAAAATGGGTTGTGGATGGGTATTCCAGCATGACAATGACCCAAAACACACGGCCAAGGCAACAAAGGAGTGGCTCAAGAAGAAGCACATTAAGGTCCTGGAGTGGCCTAGCCAGTCTCCAGACCTTAATCCCATAGAAAATCTGTGGAGGGAGCTGAAGGTTCGAGTTGCCAAACGTCAGCCTCGAAACCTTAATGACTTGGAGAAGATCTGCAAAGAGGAGTGGAACAAAATCCCTCCTGAGATGTGTGCAAACCTGGTGGCCAACTACAAGAAACGTCTGACCTCTGTGATTGCCAACAAGGGTTTTGCCACCAAGTACTAAGTCATGTTTTGCAGAGGGGTCAAATACTTATTTCCCTCATTAAAATGCAAATAAATTTATAATATTTTTGACATACATTGTTCTGGATTTTGTTGTTGTTATTCTGTCTCTCACTGTTCAAATTAACCTACCATTAAAATTATAGACTGATCATGTCTTTGTCAGTGGGCAAACGTACAAAATCAGCAGGGGATCAAATACTTTTTTCCCTCACTGTATACATACATTTTACATATACATTTTGCATACACATTTTGTATACATGGTACTTTTATATAAAACAATCACATAACAATAATACATTACCAAACATAACCTCTTTAATCCCACCTTTGGTTTCCATGTGCCATATATTTTTCAATTGTGCTGTGATATTTTACATACATTTTGAACCTTTCTAATCGTAGAGTATTCACAGATTGTGAGCCAAAGATGAAAACCTTTCTTACAAGTATTATTATATTATTTATTGATTGACTATGGCTTTCCAAATCGCCCAACACTGCTATTTGTAAGGTTAATTTTAAGTGAATGTTGTGATTTTTTTAACCATTCCTGAACCTGTGACCAGAAACAAGCTACATAGGGGCAATACCAGAATAAATGAGTCTGTGGACTTTTCCATGTGAATATTAAAGTCTCCAAAAATTAGAATATTATCTGCCATGACTACAAGGTCCGATAGGAATTCAGGAAACTCAGTGAGGAACGCTGTATATGGCCCAGGAGGCCTGTAAACAGTAGCTATAGAAAGTGATTGAGTAGGCTGCATAGATTTCATGACTAGAAGCTCAAAAGTAGAAAACGCAGTAAAAAAATGTTTGTAGATTTAAATTTGCTGTCATTAATGTTAGCAACACCTCCGCCTTTGCGGGATGCATCGGTGATATGGTCACTAGTGTAACCAGGAGGAGAGGCCTCATTTAACACAGGAAATTCATCAGGCTTGAGCCATGTTTCAGTCAGGCCAATCACATCAAGGTTATGATCAGTGATTAGTTCATTGACTATGACTGCTTTGGAAGTAAGGGATCTAACATTAAATAACCCTATTTTGAGATGTGAGATATCACAATCTCTTTCAATAATGACAAGAATGGAGGAGGTCTTTATTCCAGTGAAATTGCTAAGGTGAACACCGCCATGTTTTGTTTTGCTCAACCTAGATCGAGGCACAGACACGCTCTCAATGGGGATAGCTGAGCTGACTACACTGACTGTCCTAGTGGCAGACTCCGCTACGCTGGCAGGCTGGCTAACAGCCTGCTGCCTGGCCTGCACCCTATCTCATTGTGGAGCTAGAGGAGTTAGAGCCCTGTCTATGTTCATGGATAAGATGAGAGCACCCCTCCAGCTAGGATGGAGTCCGTCACTCCTCAGCAGGCCAGGCTTGGTCCTGTTTGTGGGGGAGTCCCAGAAAGAGGGCCAATTATCTACAAAAGCAATATTTTGGGAGGAGAAGAAAACAGTATTCAACCAGTGATTGAGTTGTGAGACTGCTGTAGAGCTCATCACTCGCCCTAACTGGGAAGGGGCCAGAGACAATTACTCGATGCCGACAAATCTTTCTAGTTGATTTACACGCTGAAGCTATGTTGCGCTTGGTGACCTCTGACTGTTTCATCCTAACATCGTTGGTGCCAACGTGGATAACAATATCCCTATACTCTCTACACTCACCAGTTTTAGCCTTAGCCAGCACAATCTTCAGATTAGTCTTTACGTCGGTAGCCCTGCCCCCTGGTAAACAGTGTATGATCGCTGGATGATTCATTTTAAGTCTAATATTGTGTGTAATGGAGTCGCCAATGACTAGGGTTTTCAATTTGTCCGAGCTAATGGACTTCTCCTCAATAGTCATATTTGATGCTTCCACGTTGTGCTGTTTGTTTCTGATAGTGTTCAAAACCTTTGAAGATGTCCAGTGTAAGCAGATATGCAATTTGTTGTCATCACAGTACAGACTTGGATACACATTATCCCAAATGCTAATCAATAAAAATGTCTGTTAAATACGCTGCTCTGTTTTGCTTGTTAACAGCGGGTCATTTCATAGGGAACTGTCAGAGGACCTCTTGTATTGTTACAGCACCAACATGTAGAGAATAAAGGCGCTAACATGGCAGCCGTTCTAAAACCTGGCCCAACTCTCTATATACAGGGCATTCGGAAAGTATTCAGACCCTTGGACTTACAGCTTTCTTCTAAAATTGATTAAATTGTTTTTTTCCCCTCATCAATCTACACACAATACCCCATAATGACAAAGCAAAAACAGGTTCAGAGATAGTTTTTGCAAGTTTAGAAAAAATAAATAAATGAAATATGACATTTACATAAGTATTCAGACCCTTTACTCAGTACTTTGTTGAAGCACCTTTGGCAGCGATTACAGCCTTGAGTCTTCTTGGGTATGACGCTACAAGCTTGGCACACAGTTGTATTTGGGGAGTTTCTCCCATTCTTCTCTGCAGATCCTCTCAAGCTCTGTCAGGTTGGATGGAGAGCATCGCTGCAAAGCTATTTTCAGGTCTCTTCAGAGATGTTCGATCGGGTTCAAGGCCGGGCTTTGGCTGGGCCACTCAAGGACATTCAGAGACTTGTCCCAAAGCCACTCCTGCGTTGTCTTGGCTGTGTGCTTAGGGTTGTTGTCCTGTTGGAAGGTGAACCTTAGTCTGAGGTCCTGAGCGCTCTGGAGCAGGTTTTCATCAAGGATCTCTCTGTACTTTGCTCCATTAATCTTTTCCTCGATTCGGACTAGTCTCCCAGTCCCTGCCGCTGAAAAACATCCCCACGGCATTATGCTGCCACCACCATGCTTCATCGTAGGGATGGTGCCAGGTTTCCTCCAGACGGGAAGCTTAGCATTCAGGCCAAAGAGTTCAATCTTGGTTTCACCAGACCAGAGAATCTTGTTTCTCATGGTCTGAGAGTCCTTTAGGTGCCTTTTGGCAAACTCTAAGTGGGCTGTCATGTGTCTTTTACTGAGGAGTGGTTCCGTCTGGCCACTATACCATAAAGGCCTGATTGGTGGAGTGCTGCAGAGATGGTTGTGCTTCTGGAAGGTTCTCCCATCTCCACAGAGGAACTCTGGAGCTCTGTCAGAGTTACCATCGGGTTCTTGGTCACCTCCCTGACCAAAGCCCTTCTTCCCCGATGCTCAGTTTGGCCGGGCGGCCAGCTCTAGGAAGAGTCTTGGTGGTTCCAAACTTCTTCCATTTAAGAATGATGGAGGCCACTGTGTTCTTGGGGATATTCAATGCTGCAGACATTTTTTGGTACCCTTCCCCAGATCTGTTGCTCGACACAATCCTGTCTCGGAGCTCTACGGACAATTCCTTCGACCTCATGGCTTGGTTTTTGCTATGACATGCACTGTCAACTGTGGGACCTTATATAGACTGGTGTGTGCCTTTACAAATCATGTCCAATTTACCACAGGTGGACTCCAATCAAGTTGAAGAAATATCTCAAGGATGATCGATGGAAACAGGATTCACATGAGCTCAATTTCGAGTCTCATAGCAAAGGGTCTGAATACTTATGTAAATAAGTTATTTCTGTTTTCTATTTTTAATACATTTGCAAAAAAATTATAAAAACCTGTTTTTGCTTTGTCATTATGGGGTATTGTATGTATATTGTTGAGGATTTTTATTTATTTAATCCATTTTAGAATAAGGCTGTAATGTAACAAAATGTGGAAAACGTTAAGGGTTCTGAATACTTTCCCAAAGCACTGTATTTGTCTGCTGTGGTGTGTTTAGTGACACATTTTTCCACAAGGGGGCACTGTGTCACACAAATGTAATAGCATCTCACCACCATGTAAAGTTCACACCATTAAATCAGTACCAGAGTATCATAGCCTCCGTGCCAGGATTCAAGGCTGTCCTAGACATTAATCAGACACACAGCTAGTGAATGACACCGTTAGCAGGGCCAGAGTCACCAATGGCTGATATTACTCCCAATGTTCCTGTGATGATGGTTTACAGTCAAGGTTAGGACTACAGGCTGTGGTTAGTGGTTAGAATCACATTTGTGTTTAGAAACTGCTGTTCTTCTGTCCATTGTAGCGATAGCTAGATAGTGACACCCATGGTGCTTCTCTGCAGAAGACTCAGTTCAAATGGAAAAAAAGGAGACAAGGAGAGGAGACAACGAGACAAGCCAAGCAATCCATATCAAACTATTGGTATTTCTATGTACCCTTGCTCCCTATCCTAGGTCTAGGCATCTTTAATGTAATCATGTTTTTCCCCATGGTCTCTGTTTAGATCATGGTGGGGTCTAGTATGGGCAGCTGGCTCATGCTGTTGGCAGCTATCGCCAGGCCGGAGAAGACTGCAGCTCTTGTGGGGATCTCCACGGCAGCAGACCACGTCATCACAGCCTTCAAGTCAATGTCTCTAGAGGTGAGAGAGGACATTATGAAATAACCCCTGGATTACTATGAATGACATTAACTAATGTACATGTGATTATGACCAGAGTTGGAGCTAATTCCATTTCTATTCAGGCAATTCAGGGGTGTGGTGAATTGAAATTCAATCATCTGATCTGTGTGAAGGTCAATTCATTGTTTGATTTAAAATGGAATTGATCCCGTTTCACCACAGGTGCGTAAGGAGATTGAAGAGAAGGGTGTGCTGACGGTGCCCACCAAGCACAGCGAGGAGGGCGCCTACACGTTCACCATGGACTTCCTGAAGGAGGCAGAGAACCACTGTGTCCTCCAGAGCCCCATCCCCATCACCTGCCCCGTGAGGCTCATCCACGGCCTGAAGGACGACGACGTACCCTGGCACATCTCCATGCAGGTGGCAGAGCGCGTCCTCAGCCCCGACGTGGACGTCATCCTCCGCCGCCACGGCCAGCACCGCATGGCCGAGAAAGACGACATCAAGCTCATGGTCTACACCACATATGTCAGAGTCAAGGCCCGCGGGCCACATCCGGCCCGCGAGAAGGTTTTTTACGGCCCCTGGGATGATCTTGATTTATTATTAGAACCGGCCCGCAGACCGCAGCAAGCCGGCAGCCCGCAGATCTTTTACACGCACCAATACTATATGCGTCAAGATACGGGAAAAGATGCAAGAGGAAAACGCGACAGGTGAGCTGACAGCTTATCATTGTATCATACACCAGGAAGCGTTGTGCGGTAAAGCCTTGAAAATGGAGCATGTAATGAGCATCATCACGCGCACAGTTAACTTTATCAGAGCCAAAGGTTTGAATCACCGCCAGTTCAAGGCATTTCTGACGGAGTTAGAAACGGAGCATGGTGATTTGCCTTATCACACAGAGGTGCGATGGCTAAGCCAGGGAAAGGTGCTTCAAAGATGTTTCGAGCTTCGTGAGGAGATTTGTCTGTTCTTGGACAGCAAAGGGAAAGACACAACACAACTCCGAGACGAAATGTTTCTGTGTGAAATGGCTTTTCTGTGTGACATTACGAGTCATCTGAATGCAATGAACTTGCAGCTGCAGGGTCGGGATCATGTCATCTCTGATATGTACAGTACAGTGAAGGCATTTAAAACCAAACTGACTCTGTGGGAGACGCAGATGCGGAAAGAAAATTTGAGCCACTTTCCCAGCTGCCAGACCATGAAAGAGAAGCTCTCTACCAGTGCGTTCCCGAGCGCACAGTTGGCTGATAAAATATGTATGCTTGCCGCTGACTTTCGACGCCGATTTGCTGACTTTGAAGCACAAAAAAGCAGGTTGGAACTGCTCGGTAACCCATTTGCTGTTGACGTGGAAAGCTCACCACCAAACCTCCAAATGGAGTTGATTGACCTCCAATGCAATGATGCACTGAGGGCAAAATATGCGGCAGTGGGTGCTGCGGAGTTCGCCCGTTTCCTCCCCGACACAATGCCCCAGCTGCGCATCCAGGCTGCTCAAACGTTGTCTATGTTTGGCAGCACATACCTGTGTGAACAACTGTTTTCTTTGATGAACCTGAACAAAACATCACACAGAAGTCGACTTACTGCTGAACACCTCCACTCAATTCTGAGGATTTCCTCAGCTCAGAGCCTTACCCCGAACATTGATGAACTTGTGGAAAAGATGGGACACCACCAAGTATCACCCTCAACCTCAAACAAGTGAACATTACTGTGCAATCACATATTTAGAGTTTTTACTCAGTTCAAGTTTAAAAGTTAAAGTTTAATATTTGTTTTCACTGCATGTTACTTCTCCTTAAACAAAGTGTTGTTTTTGATTAATAGATTTTTGCACTTTATTTTATTGTATTTCAATCCAATTATATTTTAAAAATATTTCAGTTGAGTGGATGATAGAAAATTGCTATTATTGTTTTTTTCTTTGAAGTAAATTTAGCCCACTTTTGCTAAAATAGAAAATATAGGCTACTGATGGTGCCTTGAATACCGGTTTCTTTCATTTAATGTTCATGTTATGGGGATTTTTATATAAAGGAAATTTGTCTTTTGTGTCTGTTGAAAATTAAAGATTACTGACAGAGCCATAAGAAAATATTGCTTTATTTATCTGATCATATTGGAATATATTTGTTAGGTTTTCAGTAGGTTCAATTAGGTTCACTAGACTATATGCGTCATTTAAAAATTTTTCAATGAACATTCGAACAGTCCGGCCCTCGGCTTGTAGCTAAATTTTTTATTTGGCCCTCCGTCCATTTGACTTTGACACCCCTGGTCTACACCATCGACGACCTCATAGACAAGCTGACCACACTCGTTTGAGTCGGTGGAAGGATTAAGGAAGGGAAAGGGGGGGGGGGGGTTGAGTTGGGAATCCCCCCCATTGGAGCTGCTCCTACCTCCCAGCCATATAGGATCCCTTTACCCTTCCTCCCAGTCTGCCTCTGGTCAGTTTATCCTAATTATGCTGTTACAAAGAGAAGGAGAGAAAGAGGAGACAAAATAGAGAGAAACGAGGATCACCGAAAGTACAAACTGTGATGGCTCGTCTGTCAGAAACCTCAGCCAGGTCCTTGATGCGTGCCTTGGGGAGGGAGTGTGACTTTTACTAGTTCCAGTTTACTCTGTGCAGTGTTGTTTTGGTCAACCTTTCTATGGGCCATGCTGCCACTGCTAATGCTGCCGCTGTTTGTTTGACAGAACATCCTGGTCCTTTTGCCAGACCCCAATAGTTTTCCTGTGCCTTTTTTACCACGTCTCACCCTGTTGGGCCAATAAAGCCTCTGCACACCAGAGTGGACTGCAGGTCTCGTCTGTTACTCTGCATGCAGATATATGAGCTGTTATTGAGTTAATACAATCCACACAAACAACAAGCTCCATCAAACTGCCTCATATGCAGAAGCACTGTGAAATAGTGTGATGCCCCGCCCTACCGAAAATACTATCTCAAAATAGCAAAAGGAAACCCTTCAACTCAAGAGGAAACATAAAATAAAGGTTAATATTATGAGCACCACATCCCAGAGGCCCCATAGAATGTTAAAATAACCACAAAAGATCACTCAAAGATCGCCTTGTTTTATTTATTTTCATAATATACATCCCATAGGTTTGTTGTAATGAAACGCCCGGCCCAGTTGGAGCCAATGGGCTGTTGATTAGCATGTCGTTGGTCATTGGACTGTGTTCAATGGGGCAGAAAGCCAGTTCTGCTGCAGCAGAAGCAGTAACTCTCTGTGATCCCCTAACTGCTGCGCTGACCTTTCACTCTTAGGCAGAAGGTATGCAATCAGTCACCTCCGCATCACAACACCAACCGGGTGACATCACTCAAACGTATGCATGCATCGGGGAGTAAAAACCCCCGCCTGGGTTATGTTTAATATAGATCACTGAGGAACTGACTAATATGTAGTGACAAGGGCTGGAAATACATACACACATATACAGTGATGGTGAGAATACTCCTCTAGTTATTTTAGCCTGACAGTCATATAGTACAGATGCTATGTTCAAAAGCTTTTCTGATATTCAGACATTCTAGAAAAGCATTAATCTCTATTTCCTGTATTTCAATGCTGTCTGGAGACTTTTTCCAGTCTGTGATGCAAGTTGTCATATCAGTACTGTAGAGCACACCGCACCCAGCCTCTCTTTCCAGATCTATCTGGTGTCCACTTCTGTAACTCTAACCCAATTAAAGCAGAGCAATGGCTCTCATTATTGAAACAGAGAGACAAGCTGCAACAGCCACTAACGGGCTGTTCTGTGCCTTCCAAATCTACAGAAACATTTAAGGTAGACATAAACGTGAAAGCCTTGTATTTCTCTTGTTCTATAAATTGTGATTCTGCGCTTCATCAGGTGTATTGTTGTTAGCAACTAATGGGGATCCTAATAAAATACTACATACTGAGAGTATTAAGGCCAAATACATCAACAATGAGAAGTGAACACTTTATGTCATGTGCCTTTAGAAATCATCCATGGGCATGATGATATGATGGTCAGCCTATATAGCCTTAGCTGGGTTGGGGCCGGGGGACTCTCCTTGCTGCCCACCTCCTCTTGTTTCTACTGTCCTGTCGCAGTCTGTATGAGACATCTCGAGGGATCCTCCTCGTGGCGCCCGCACATATAAAACCGGTGGTGTGCCACTCCCGGACACTTAGTCAAGAGCCTAGCCCCACGCACGCGCCTTAGCCACCGCTTCATGGATGCTTCAGCAGTTCAGCATCCTCTACCCTGACCAGCTCAGCAACATTTACATCACGGCAGCTACAGGACGAAATATACGTTATCTCTCCTCTTCTTTATAGTAAGTGTACCCAGAGCTTTTATTCGTTCAAATGATTATTTATTGAGAGCATGAAACATTAGTGTGTATATATATATATATATTTGTGGATTAATAATGAAACGTCACTGCTAGTTAATTCAATTGCCTAGGGGCTATTCGGGAAAACTTGTATGACTAAAATGTATAAATTATAATCTGCCTTCCTGATTTCTAAATCTGTTTTATTGTGGAAAAAAAGTTATGCTTTTTTTTCGCATTCATAGTAGGCTACATAATCAATGCAATGCGATTGCTTTTCGATGTTACGCTCAGCACGCACACAGTCTAGGCTACCTCATTAGAATGTGCGTGTCCATGTGCAGGACGGGTGCCAAGGACCACACCCATTCCGGCAAGAGCTCTGGTTCTCTGGGGATGCGCCTGGTGCCTGTCCTGTAAGGGGCACAGTTGCCATTAGGGAGAAAGCAGAGGATAGAGTGTGAGGAAAGGACGTGAAATTAGGAAAACAACAGGTGATGCCGTTTATGATTAGAAAAACTATGGCAGGTAGCTTAATGGTTAAAAGCGTTGGGCCAGTAACTGAAAGTTTCGAATCCCGAGCCAACTAGGTGAAAAATATGTCGATGTGCCCTTCCTTGAGCAAGGCACTTAAACCTAATTGCTCTAAATGACAAAAAAATCAAACTAAATGCTGTCTCATAATGAACAAAGTGACTTCTATGAAGCCTATGCATTATTTATGGACAGATGTCAAAAACTGGATGTTAATACAGACATTATATTGCTTGACAATGTTCAGTTTTCTACATGATGGATTGTTTTTGTGTAGCAGGTGCAGGCTGCCAGTGCTGTAACTGTCCCAGGGTGTTGGTCAGCAGAGCTGCAGACTACTTCTCTGTCCGTCTGTCTGTCTGTCTGGGTGAGCAGGACAGGAGGAGCCATGGCTAACAGGGGACCCAGCTACGGGCTGAGCAAGGAGGTGCAGGAGAAGATAGAGCTGAAGTATAATCTGGACCTGGAGGCCCGGCTGCTGGACTGGATCGTAGCTCAGTGTGGAGGGAACCTGGAGAGACCACAGCCAGGCAGACAGAACTTCCAAACCTGGCTAATGGATGGAACAGTGAGTCTGAATGAGAATGAACAAGCTCAATAAGACTGGACCGCAGTCAGTGATAGAGGACGATCGCTTATACAAGCTAACAATGACACCAATTTATGCTCTCCTCTGCTTTTTCTTTGTCTCTCTCTCTCCCTCTTTTCATTGACCAATCTCTTCCTTTCTCCCTCTCTACTTCTCTTCTTTATCCATGTATCTGTATTCCTCTTCCTCCCTCTTCTTCCTCCTCCTCCCTGTAGATTCTGTGTAGGCTCATCAATAGCCTGTACCCGCGTGGTAAGGAGCCCATCAAGAAGATTCCGGAGACCCAGATGGCCTTTAAGCAGATGGAGAAGATCTCCCAGTTCCTGCAGGCTGCAGAGGTCTACGGAGTCATCACCACAGACATCTTCCAGACCGTGGACCTGTGGGAAGGTGAGCTGCACGTTCACTGACTCATATCATGTCTCCATACATCCATGTGACATTGACATGCTTGTCCAATGACGGGGAGTCTCACAGTCTTGTCTCTGCTGAGCTCTGTCTGCCTGTACGGTACCTTCAATACTCACATTACATTTACAAGATCCTTTATAGTCTGAGTACCAGTCTGTTTCTGCTAACATTCCACTCATTGTACTCCGTGTCATAAGACACAGAGTGGCAAGGAGTGGAATGATAGCTAAACAGACTGGTACCCAGGCTATTTATAGTCCACTATATAGGTCATACTCCATGGAGACATTTAAAATATTTTTTTGGGGACAAATGACTCAAGAGGTAGCTGTGTCTAAGTTTGTTTAATTTGGAACCTGTTTGCCTATTTGATGCCCCGCCTGTTCTTTGCTGTCTGGGTGTGGTCCAGTGTTTGTGAGGACTGTTGCTATGGTTACAGGGAAGGACATGGCTGCGGTGCAGAGAACCCTGATGGCCCTAGGTAGTGTTGCCCTCACCAAGGACGACGGACATTACCGTGGCGACCGCGACTGGTTCCACAGGTAATGGACTGGCCACGACCCCTTACTTGGAAAACTCTGTGGCAGTGTTATCTGAATGTTTTGTGAGTGTTGTTCTACGTCTCAACTGTCCTGTCTGTCCTGGTCTGTGTAGGAAAGCCCAGGGTTACCGGCGGGAGTTCTCTGAGGACCAGCTTCGTCAAGGCCAGAGTCTGATTGGTCTTCAGATGGGCAGCAACCGCGGGGCCTCTCAGTCCGGCATGACGGGCTACGGATCACACCGCCAGATCATGTAGAGATACCAGCGTGCCACTCAGCCAGCTGCCAGCCGTTCCCTCAGCATGGCTGTGTACTCCAGAAAAAAGCTCCATCACGCCCCTGGAACCTCATGATATGACCCAACCACTTTCCCCCCTTCCCCAGAAGCACCAGCAAATCACACACGCACACACATACACACACACTTTTACTGTTTATCCTCAACCCAAACGGAGTGCTCCTTATACCCCAACCACACCATGATTTCTACAGACCTCAGTGCTTTCTGCTTACCCCACCCCCACTCTCCAGTCCTCCTTGGTCCCACTCTCTCCATCCATATGGTCCCACTCTATCCATCCATATGGTCCCACTCTCTCCATCCATATGGTCCTGCTAGCCATTCCCTTCAGTGGATGAAGTCTTAGTAATTCAGTCGGTACAGAGAACCCAAGGTTGAAGTCATCCCTCTACAAAACAAGCAAATAGTATTTTACACTTCTAACAAATATTACAGCACGACAACGTTATAGCATGCTACATATTTTAATTATTTAACTCTGTTTGTATGTACAGTAGGTGTGTCTGAGTCATTGTATAGTCATTTGGGAATGTTTGCTATACCTCATGAAATGTTTCATGTGTAACCGAATGCAACTCAGTGAGCGATGATGCCTCTGCTGTCTTGTGTGAATATGTGAAGACTTTGAGGTAACTTCTGTAACCAAATGACCATCACATTGTGCCTGGTTAATATAGTAAAGGGACCATAAATGATGCCTTGTATAAGAGATGCCACCCACCCTAATGCAGAGGAATGTATAGACCTAAATTCAGTTCTGTTTTATTACTAACATTCTGTGATGTGCATTTATTACTTATTTATGTAATGTACATGTATGTGTCCACTGTCCATATGTGTTTCAGCCAATCCCATGATTGTTAAAGAGCCACCGTATGAAAGTGACACTAGGATCATTCTGTTCCAGGCCTGATATTGCTTGAATGTATTTTTTAAAATTCATTATAATTTGTAATGTTTACATAAAAAAATATGTTTATATCTGAAAGCTTGTGTGTAGAGTATATGACCAATAAATTGATGAAAACTGATTCTGGAATCATGTATTATTTTTCTGATCTGTGAAATATACTAAATAAAGTCATTGCTCTTGGACATCTAGATATTTGGTTTGCTAATATATTTCCCAATGGATTTCCAGCATCAGGGAAGTATACCAGACTTCTAAGGAACGCTATCTGTGAAGATAAGAGAATGTTGCTTGAAACTCTTCCTAAGCGTTCCTTTGGGGGTAGGGACGGCTGTAAAGGTTCTAGAACACTAACTGGAAAGGTCAGAGTTTATGGCAATGGTGGAATTTATGGGGTAAAACATTTAACAACATTGCTCTATTGATGTTTCAGATATAGAAGATAAACACACATGAGGTAACATCTCCCTGGTCTTGTGTTCTGTTGCTAATGATTTCAGGCGCTAGCTAAGGGACGTTTTATCCTACTTTGACATTAAAAATGAAATCCATTAGGACAAATTAGGCATCTGATATTCATCTTGCTCTTTATCCCTGATAGCCCCTGCACATTTTAGTTTGATGACCTCATTCAGGGTCCAAGCTGATCATTACCCTTCCAGAGAATGGGGAACATTCTAGAAGGTGACAGGTGATGTGGAACGGTGAGGGCTGGACAGACAGAATAAGTAACCTAAAATAGCCGTTATCCTTGTCGAACCAATGGGACGGCTGGCTTGGCAGTTGGCATGGTGATGTCACTAGCTTTTCAGTCCTTGGTAAAGTTTGTGAGGCCTTCTTCGGTGTCTTGGCTCTCCAAACATTCAGCTGTCTCCAGCGCTAAGTTCATATGCATGTGTGTATCTATGCATGTATATGTGTGCGAATGTGTGGGTGTGTATTGGACATAATGCGTTGCGCTGGATTACCCCACTCTTCTGTATTGTGCATCTAGTGCTGAGAATACTTAAGTGGAAGTCTTTGAACATTGGCCCTTGAGGGACCATGGTGGGGGTCAGACTCAGAGTCGCTCTCTTGCTCCTCCTGCTGGCTGTGAGGTGCATAGCACATGAAGAATTCAAGAAGAACGGATGTGTTTGTGGACACCCAGGAATACCAGGAGACCCAGGCCACAACGGAATGCCAGGCCGAGATGGACGAGACGGGTTCAGAGGTGACAAGGGAGACCGAGGTAAGACTAAGGCACAACCTCCTCAGTTAGCTAGGTCTCAATAGAAACCAGCCTTTCTGGTCCCATGCTGACACATTTTTTAAAGTTCTTGGTCATTTTATTAATTAAAGGGGAAATTGGCGTCACTGGACCAACAGGACAGAGTGGCCCCATAGGAGACAAAGGAGATCTGGGTAAGACTGTATTTTATAAGGAAAAATACTTTGTACGGTTATCACCACTGGCTTTCTCTGACAAGCAATATTAACATAATTCCTTTATCCTTGTATCTGCAGGTACGGCTGGCCTGGCAGGAATTAAGGGAAAATGGGGTGAGAATGGAGAGAAGGGGCCACCGGGGAAGATGGGGCCCCAAGGAGTCTCAGGGCCCATGGGCCTCAAGGGCCAGAAGGGGGAGCTCGGGTTACCAGGACCCCAGGGGCCAAAAGGGGATTTGGGGCCTCTGGGACCTGAAGGGCAGAAGGGGGAGATCGGGTTCCAGGGGGTGCGAGGCATCCAGGGGCCCTTGGGACCCCCAGGACGACCAGGTCCGAAGGGAGACCTCGGCCCCCCAGGGTTCAAAGGCAACATTGGTTACCACGGAGAGCAAGGGAACCGGGGCGAGACAGGGGACAAGGGGGAGAAGGGGGACACATTATTCATCCCAAAAAGTGCGTTCTCAGTGGGTTTAACCGAATACACCAAACTCCCACCGGCTAACGTGCCGATCAGGTTCGACAAGGTGATCTACAACAGGCAGGACCGTTACGACCCACAGACCGGACGGTTCACCTGCGCTGTGGCTGGGGCCTACTACTTCACCTACCACATCACTGTGTTCTCCCGTAATGTTAAAGTAGCATTAGTGAGAAACGGGGTGAAGGTGATCCACACCATGGATAACTACCAGAGCAGTGAGGACCAGGCAGCAGGCGGGGCTGTCCTGCACCTGGAGAAGGGGGACAAAGTGTGGCTGCAGGTGGATGGAGGAGAGCTCTTGAACGGGCTGTTTGCTGATGAAGATGATGATACAACCTTCTCTGGGTTCCTGCTCTTTGGTGCAGATTAGGCTCACATGGCTCAGTGAATTTGCTCGTGGAATGTTACGTGGGAAATTCACAAAAAAACATGTGTTATTATTACCACCTGTTATAGATGAATTGAATAGCCTACAATAATAATAAATATTTTAATCAAATATGAATATAAATTAAACAACAGGTTTGTGTAATATTTTGATGCTACAGCTGATATAGCCTATCATTTAAGATAATCTCTCCCCTGATAACTCACCAATCATTTAAGATCATCTCTCCCCTGATAACTCACCAATCATTTACATTTTACATTTTAGTCATTTAGCAGACGCTCTTATCCAGAGCGACCAATCTATGGCAGATTTCCTGTGACAAGTGTTCTTGTATCTTGTTTGATTTCAATACAATAATATACACTGTAAAATCCCCTTGACTGTCTTTAATTTACTACTCCTGTGTACAATGTAATATGCTGGTTACAATATTCAGAAATCACTGTGTGCCAATAGGCTATATCAGCTGGTGTAATGTCATATGAATTCATGGGTGCGGGCATGATTTGAAAATACTTAGGTATGAGGAAACAGGCTGAGATTATACCACAAACTGAAAGATCCTGTAGTTTTTTAAAGGCATTCCAAATGTTGGTGCCAGAAATGACGTCCAAAGACGATAGCACTTGTATATATAATACACGGCTGTTTTTTCTCAACGGAGCGCAACCTGCTATGGGCGTGCATTACTGCCGTGTTCACGTTCTGTTTAACTTGGCTCTCGGCGCTGTGGTCCTCTTGTGGTCAGACCACAACAAAATCTGAGCAAAACGTCCTTTGAGTAAATGTGGAACGCAAACTCCGCCCCCAAGCAATCACTGCAACAAGTGCACTGATGCCCCCCACCCGTAACGACAGCTCGAGCTGCAAAGAATCGACCAGCCTCCCACACTTGAGTACCAACGGATTTCTGAGTTTGTTTGAACCACTTTTTAAGGGAATTGAATTGACTCCCCACTTTCCCCATTTATCCACTTGCATAGCCAACGGCGGATGCTTACTTGCCCGAAACCTTTCACCAAGCGAGCTTTCAGTTTTGTGAATATTTTAGAACTTCCCAGTTAGCTAACGTTAGCCTACTGTTTGATGTCGCAAGGAGCGAAGTTAGCCATTTGTCTCGAGATCTTACAAGCCAGTTTATCCAGCAGCAGTAGCCTGCTACTTCCGACATGTTTTCGTGTGTAATCCTCGATTGCAGGACCCAACAGACCTTTGGACCTAAGTAGCTAGCTTGCTAACTAACCATTTTAGTAAAGCGTTGACCGAGGATGGCTAACTAATCAACAAAAACAGCTGCTACTCTGTTGATGAGAAATATCAGTGGCACAGAACAACACGACTATGAGAAGGGTAAGCAAATGTTACCAACTTGCAGTTGAATGCAATATCAATTTGTTCCATTGTAAAAAATAAATAATGTATGGCTTATATCAAACGGGTGAACTATTTTTATATAGGATTTAAATGTGTCATTCAGTCAATATTGATCAAATTCGTTTGGGTTCTAGCATTGGTTTGTTTCTGTAACGTTAACGAAGAAAATAGGGGGGTTATTGTAGTGCATTACTCCCCCGGTTGTTATAGTGATGTGGGGTATGCCAGGCACTTCTATAGAGGTGGAGAGGAGGGGGTGGGGGCTCGGTCAACTACAAAGTAAGAGGTTTATGGCGAAATCAAAGTTAATTAAAAGCACAAATAAATAATCACTTTTTCCTCGGGGGTGTTTTGCTGGTTTACGCGGAAGAACTGTAATATAATCGCCTTTAACATGTCATTCTCCAGCTCTTTTTCATTCGAAAAATGCCCTGTTACTTATTTCCTTTTCAGTATGGATTTGTAACAGTAGTAGATTGTTTCCCACTGAATGACATCTTTGTAGGCTCGCAAACCCAACTATCACGCGCCCGTACACCAGGGAGATGGAACCACAGAACAGTTCTACATCTATGGATGGAACGCTAGGCGCAGGTGTACAATCGGGTCAGGGTTCTATCCTGCGTCAAGGGAGAACACTAATCTGTTGTTCAGTAGTTTCTCTGAACATATCACACAAACTTTGCATTTTCATTCTGGTATTCCAGTATCCATATACAGTTGAAGTCGGAAGTTTACATACACTTAGGTTGGAGTCATTAAAACTTGTTTTTCAAACACTCCACACATTTCTTGTTAACAAACTATAGTTTTGGCAAGTCGGTTAGGACATCTACTTTGTGCATGATAGTTTTGGCAAGTCGGTTAGGACATCTACTTTGTGCATGACACAAGCAATTTTCCAACAATTGTTTACAGACAGATTATTTCACTTATAATTCACTGTATCACAATTCCAGTGGGTCAGAAGTTTACATACACTAAATTGACTGTGCCTTTAAACAGCTTGGGAAATTCCAGAAAATGATGTCATGGCTTTAGAAGCTTCTGATAGGCTAATTTACATCATGTGAGACAATTGGACGTGTACCTGTGGATGTACAGTTGAAGTCGGAAGTAATAATATATAATAATAATAATAATATATAATATAATAACAATATGCCATTTAGCCGACGCTTTTATCCAAAGCGACTTAGTCATGTGTGCATACATTTTTACGTATGGGTGGTCCCGGGGATCGAACCCACTACCCTGGCGTTACAAGCGCCATGCTCTACCAATTGAGCTACAGAGGACATCATTTGAGTCAATTGGAGGTGTACCTGTGGATGTATTTCAAGGCCTATCTTCAAACTCAGTGCCTCTTTGCTTGACGTCATGGGGAAATCAAAAGAAATCAGCCAAGACCTCAGAAAAAAAATTGTAGATCTCCACAAGTCTGGTTCATCCTTGGGAGCAATTCCCAAATGCCTGAAGGTACCACGTTCATCTGTACAAACAATAGTACGCAAGTATAAACACCATGGGACCACGCAGCCGTCATACCGCTCAGGAAGGAGACGCGTTCTGTCTCCTAGAGATGAACGTACTTTGGTGCGAAAAGTGCAAATCAATCCCAGAATAACAGCAAAGGACCTTGTGAAGATGCTGGAGGAAACAGGTACAAAAGTATCTATATCCACAGTAAAACAAGTCCTATATCGACATAACCTGAAAGGCCGCTCAGCAAGGAAGAAGCCACTGCTCCAAAACTGCCATAAAAAAGCCAGACTACGGTTTGCAACTGCACATGGGGACAAATATCTTACTTTTTGGAGAAATGTCCTCTGGCTGATGAAACAACAATAGGACTGTTTGGCCATAATGACCATCGTTATGTTTGGAGGAAAAAGGGGGGCTTGCAATCCCAACCGTGAGGCACAGGGGTGGCAGCATAGGGGTGCTTTGCTGCAGGAGGGACTGGTGCACTTCACAAAATAGATGGCATCATGAGGAAGGAAAATTGTGGATATGTTGAAGCAACATCTCAAGACATCAGTCAGGAAGTTAAAGCTTGGTCGCAAATGGGTCTTCCAAATGGACAATGACCCCAAGCATACTTCCAAAGTTGTGGCAAAATGGCTTAAGGACAACAAAGTCAAGGTATTGGTGTGGCCATCACAAAGCCCTGACCTCAATCCTATAGAAAATGTGTGGGCAGAACTGAAAAAGCGTGTGCGAGCAAGGAGGCCTACAAACCTGACTCAGTTACACCAGCTCTGTCAGGAGGAATGGGCCAAAATTCACCCAACTTATTGTGGGAAGCTTGTGGAAGGCTACCCGAAACGTTTGACCCAAGTTAAACAATTTAAAGGCAATGCTACCAAATACTAATTGAGTGTATGTAAACTTCTGACCCACTGGGAATGTGATGAAATAAATAAAAGCTGAAATAAATCATTCTCTCTACTATTATTCTGACATTTCACATTCTTAAAATAAAGTGGTGATCCTAACTGACCTAAGACAGGGAATTTTTACTAGGATTAAATGTCAGGAATTGTGAAAAACTGAGTTTAAATGTATTTGGCTAAGGTGTATGTAAACTTCCGACTTCAACTGTATTTACACTGGTATATAGGAGACAGTTTCTGTTTCACACACTTGTAAATCCACCGTGTCACAGGACTGGCACATATATGGATATTTGTGGTTTTCCAACTTTGTTTGAACTTTGCCTAATAAATGCTCATGTCCATGGTCTCAGAGATTATGGGTAATTCCGTGGGAAAGTCAACCTGAGCATCCACAAATAAAGTTAGTCATTTCAGAATGAAACCACGTTCATAATTCTTCATATTGAGTTCAGACTTTATTTGAAACATTTAAGTAGGAAATTGTATGAATTTTGACCTTTACAAAGTAGGATACCAAGTCTCAAAGGCTTTTCAGTCAATCATATTTCATTGCTTTTAGAAAGGGCTCATATAGCTTTTTTTCCACTCACAGCTGTCTCCCAGTGTTAGTTATGAAGATGAGCTGTTAATGAAGCAATACAAACCAAATTGAAGTGTCTTGAGTTTGGTTGTTTACAGTCAGCTGTAAAACATGCGCCTTACATCGGATCATCTTGAAACGTTCTCTTTAAAGCTAACTTTCAGCAAGGTTTTAGATGGTCTATAATTGGTTTCTCTCTTTTTATTGTCAGTATCCTTTTTTTCCCGTTATGATATTCGTAACATCCATAATGGTGGTGGATGTGATGGATATTCAAATCAAATGTTTTAATCAAATTTTATTTTCACATGCGCTGAATACAACACCTTGCCGTGAAATGCTTACTTACAAGCCCTTAACCAACAAAGCAGTTTAAAGAAAATATGAGTTCCGAAAATATTTACACAATAAAATAACAATAACGAGGCTATATACAGGGGGTACCGGTACCGAGTCAATGTGTGGGGGTACAGGTTAGTCAAGGTAATTGAGGTAATATGTACATGTAGGTAGGGGTAAAGTGACTATGCATAGATAATAAACAGCGAGTAGCAGCAGCGTAAAAAAAGGGAGGGGTCAATGCAAATAGTCCGGGTAGACATTTGATTAACTATTCAGTCTTATGGCTTGGGGGTAGAAGGAGGCTTTTGGTCCCAGACTTGGTGCTCCGTTACCGCTTGCCGGGCGGTAGCAGAGAGAACCGTATGACCTGGGTGACTGGAGTCTTTGACAATTTTTTGGGCCTTCCTCTGACACCGCCTAGTATAGAGGTCCTGGATGGTAGGAAGCTTGGCCCCAGTGATGTACTGGGCCGTACCCACTATATTGATGTTGATATTGATGTAAAGTCCATAACACTGGAATCACCTTTATCTCACAGGTCTATCAGTGGGATTGATTTAATACCCTGCTATACCTGGTTCAGTCACATCCTGGAAAGAGGTTGCCCGGGCCCCTCAAGGGTTAGTAATTTCACACTAACTAGGCTATATGTGCAGTTTCCCAGACCAGTTTTACTGTAGGCTATTTAAGCAATAAGGCCCGAGGGGGTGTGGTATATGGCCAATATACCACGGCGAAGGGCTGTTCTTAAGTACGACGCAATGCAGAGTGCCTGGACACAGCCCTTAGCTGTGGTATATTGGCCATATACCACAAGCCCCCGAGGTGCCTTATTGCTATTATAAACTGGTTACCAACATAATTAGAACAGTAAAAATAAATGTTTTGATATACCCGTGGTATACGGTCTGATATACCACGGCTTTCAGACAATCAGCATTCAGGGCTCAAACCAGTTTATAGTTGTATATAGCCCACACTTGTAGAATGCTGCTAATATCTTGTTAGGTCAGATATTTATGTGTTTAGCATTCCTACAAGTCCTAGTGTTCATCTTAGCGTTTTGTCCTCTGAGCTCTGTACACATTGTGGTTAGTGTTGGATTTCCCATTCAGGGCTTTCTGACAGACCACAGACAGTAGTATATCAGGTGAGTGAGTGAATGAGACAGAGAAAGTGGGTGACACCCTCGACCCAATACCTGGCTTCCCACGTGGTCTCTTTCTCGGTATGCCCTCTGTCATTGGACAAAAAAAATAGGAATTGGGTCATTGTGAGATGACTTCAACAAGCTGGCAACACGCAACAGGTGCTTATTTAGGAGGGTGCAATGTTCTAGAACATTCAGACAGAAATGGGCTATATTGTGTAGATAAAATAGGAATTGAACTTTGCTACAGAGAATAGTCAATCGTCAGCTGCTCTATACAGCTCATTTCTGTCTGCAGCATCTTGGAACATTTAGGAGTAGGCTACTGCTTGTAATACACACAGGCCTGAGCTAGGCGCTAGTCACATTTCATAAATCACCTCAAATGCCAAACAACTGGGCAATAAGAGATTGCAGTGTATACAGAGATTAGTGAATCTGCTCTGCGCCAGGTTTAGGATGATTATTGTGAACAAGCACATAGACAAAGCTGCCAGTGCCCAATCTTTGGAAATCACTTTCTCCGAATTTAGATGTGATTTTATATAGGCTAAATGGGTGTTAAGACTGATAAAAGATTACTTAAAGACAATTTAACAGTTATAAAGGGCAGACTGTGACGGGAGGAAAGTGAATGATTATATCTTCCTCTTTCCCTCCCTGATAGTAGAGAGTAGCTAGATCAGTCTACTGTCTACACTGAGCAGGCGCTCTCTGTGAACTAGATTCCATCGGATTCCTTGTATAGATGGCATCCAGAGATATCGTTTTCTGAGTATACTTTATATAGCCTAGAAACACATGTTTCTAAATTCCATATGATTTTACATGGATCCACCAATATGGCGGAATATTCAAATGATCCATTCCAATAAGCTGGATTCTAGAGTTGTTTTTCAGTAGCCATAGAGTGCAGTACTCCCTCTGGTTGTAAAATCTGATAAGGTTGGCAGGCAAAGGACTGTATAAGAAGGTTGGTGTGTTGGTATGGGCTTAAGAAACAAATTGTAATGTTGGTAAGCATAGAAAGGAGTCATGAGTGCATTCACGTGTGTGTTCCGTGGTGAATTTTCTTCACAATAGACAAACAGGCTTGTTCTGTTCCGAACAACCCAATATTTAAAAAAATGTATGCTCTTTGCAGTAAGGCACTAAAGTAAAACTGCTACAATTTTGCTAAGAAATTAACTTCATGTCCTGCAAACACAACACATCACTGAGTACCGCTCTTCAAATTTTCAAGCATGGTGGTGGCTGCATCATGTTATGGGTATGCTAGTCATCGGCAAGGACTACAGTGTTTTTTATGATAAAAAGTAACGGAATAGAGCTAAGCACAAGTCTGGTTCAGTCTGCTTTCTGGGAGACATTCACCTTTCAGCAGGACAGTAACCTCAAACACAAGGCCAAATATACACTGGAGTTGCTTACCGAGACGACATTGAATGTTCCTGAGTGGCCTAGTTACAGTTTTGCTAGCATTTCTAAAAGCATGTTTTCACTTTGTCATTATGGGGTATTGTGTATAGTTGGGTGAAAAAAAAATATATATTTAATCCATTTTTGAATTCAGGCTGTAACACAACAAAATGCGGAATAAGTCAAGAGGTATGAATACTTTCTGAAGGCACTAAGTATTATATATGACTAACTCATAGTGTGCGTTGCTGACTAGTAGTCTTTTTGACTGCGCCATAGAGGAAACCAGTGCTGCACAGACTGGTAAAGCCCCCTGATTAGTCCTGGGAGAGGAACATACACAAACAGACACGTATACATGCTGGACGGGGCTTGGTGTAGGGAGCCATGCGGGTTTCCTTTCATGTTTCCTCAGAGAAACTCCACTTCTTTTTGTACCACAGAACGGTTAGTTTTACACACACAGAGACAGAGAACCACCTCCTGTGCAGTCCACTTAGGCCTGTTTCATGCCCGAAGGTCTCCATACGTATCAGCGTAGATAACATGGAAGGTCTCCATACGTATCAGCGTGGATAACATGGAAGGTCTCCATACGTATCAGCGTAGATAACATGGAAGGTCTCCATACGTATCAGCGTGGATAACATGGAAGGTCTCCATACGTATCAGCGTGGATAACATGGAAGGTCTCCATACGTATCAGCGTGGATAACATGGAAGGTCTCCATACGTATCAGCGTGGATAACATGGAAGGTCTCCTACATGCGTATCAGCGTGGATAACATGGAAGGTCTCCTACATGCGTATCAGCGTGGATAACATGGAAGGTCTCCTACTTACACTACCGGTTAAAGGTTTTAGAACACCTACTCCTTCAAGGGTTTTTCTTTATTTGTACTATTTTCTACATTGTAGAATAATAGTGAAGACATCAACTATGAAATAACACATGGATTCTGCAAACCTATAAATCAAAGCAAAGGGTGGCTATTTGAAGAATCTCAAATGTAAAATATATTTTGATTTGTTTAACACTTTGTTGGTTGCTACATGATTCCATATGTGTTATTTCATAGTTTTGATGTCTTCACTAGTATTCTACAATGTAGAAAATAGAAAAAATAAAGAAAAACCCTTGAATGAGTAGGTGTTCTAAAAAGAATATGCCATTTAGCAGACGCTTTTATCCAAAGTGACTTACAGTCATGTGTGCATACATTTTTACGTATGGGTGGTCCCGGGGATCGAACCCACTACCCTGGCGTTACAAGCGCCATGCTCTACCAATTGAGCTACAGAGGACCACACTGATACGTATGTAGGAGACCTTCAATGTTACCCATGCTGATACAGTGGGGGGGAAAAAGTATTTAGTCAGCCACCAATTGTGCAAGTTCTCCCACTTAAAAAGATGAGGCCTGTAATTTTCATCATAGGTACACGTCAACTATGACAGACAAATTTAGATTTTTTTTCTCCATAAAATCACATTGTAGGATTTTTAATGAATTTATTTGCAAATTATGGTGGAAAATAAGTATTTGGTCACCTACAAACAAGCAAGATTTCTGGCTCTCACAGACCTGTAACTTCTTCTTTAAGAGGCTCCTCTGTCCTCCACTCGTTACCTGTATTAATGGCACCTGTTTGAACTTGTTATCAGTATAAAAGACACCTGTCCACAACCTCAAACAGTCACACTCCAAACTCCACTATGGCCAAGACCAAAGAGCTGTCAAAGGACACCAGAAACAAAATTGTAGACCTGCACCAGGCTGGGAAGACTGAATCTGCAATAGGTAAGCAGCTTGGTTTGAAGAAATCAACTGTGGGAGCAATTATTAGGAAATGGAAGACATACAAGACCACTGATAATCTCCCTCGATCTGGGGCTCCACGCAAGATCTCACCCCGTGGGGTCAAAATGATCACAAGAACCACACGGGGGGACCTAGTGAATGACCTGCAGAGAGCTGGGACCAAAGTAACAAAGCCTACCATCAGTAACACACTACACCGCCAGGGACTTAAATCCTGCAGTGCCAGATGTGTCCCCCTGCTTAAGCCAGTACATGTCCAGGCCCGTCTGAAGTTTGCTAGAGTGCATTTGGATGATCCAGAAGAGGATTGGGAGAATGTCATATGGTCAGATGAAACCAAAATAGAACTTTTTGGTAAAAACTCAACTCGTCGTGTTTGGAGGACAAAGAATGCTGAGTTGCATCCAAAGAACACCATACCTACTGTGAAGCATGGGGGTGGAAACATCATGCTTTGGGGCTGTTTTTCTGCAAAGGGACCAGGACGACTGATCCGTGTAAAGGAAAGAATGAATGGGGCCATGTATCGTGAGATTTTGAGTGAAAACCTCCTTCCATCAGCAAGGGCATTGAAGATGAAACGTGGCTGGGTCTTTCAGCATGACAATGATCCCAAACACACCGCCCGGGCAACGAAGGAGTGGCTTCGTAAGAAGCATTTCAAGGTCCTGGAGTGGCCTAGCCAGTCTCCAGATCTCAACCCCATAGAAAATCTTTGGAGGGAGTTGAAAGTCTGTGTTGCCCAGCGACAGCCCCAAAACATCACTGCTCTAGAGGAGATCTGCATGGAGGAATGGGCCAAAATACCAGCAACAGTGTGTGAAAACCTTGTGAAGACTTACAGAAAACGTTTGACCTGTGTCATTGCCAACAAAGGGTATATAACAAAGTATTGAGAAACTTTTGTTATTGACCAAATACTTATTTTCCACCATCATTTGCAAATAAATTCATTACAAATCCTACAATGTGATTTTCTGGATTTTATTTTCTCATTTTGGCTGTCATAGTTGACGTGTACCTATGATGAAAATTACAGGCCTCTCTCATCTTTTTAAGTGGGAGAACTTGCACAATTGGTGGCTGACTAAATACTTTTTTCCCCACTGTACGTACACTACTTTTGAAAGGTAGTGTACGTATCAGCATGGGTAACATTGAAGGTCTCCTACATATGTATCAGTGTGGCTAACGTGGAAGGGATACAAAGAATAAAGAATGAGCATACTTTCACTAGTTCAGTTGGTTGTTTTAATAAGTTATTTTTCCAGAACATGTTTGTCTCTGGTCAGGACAGCACTGATAAGCCTGGCTGGCTAGATTCGATCACTCCGATAAGCAGACAACCAGTAAATGAGCAGCTTACCTAAGAATGGCCGTGCTAGTGCTTTTGGCCATTTCTTTCTCATGGCTTAGCTACCAAATGGAAAAAAAACTGCTAGAGAAGTGACTTTCCCTTGATATTCTCTGTCTAGCCGTCTATTTAGTTTAACTCTCTGTTCATCTTTGCACAATTAGCCTGAACTTGGCCCTGGGCAAGGCAGAACATACTTTGGCTCTGTGGAGCTGAATTGGGGGCTGGAGTTCACTAATGATTATTCGTTTATGACCCCTTACATAAGGCTGTGACTTTACCAGCCCAAAGGGAAGGGAGTTGATGACCGAGAGAATGCCTGCCTCCGTATCCCCCCCCAGTCCCCTACTGTGTGTGTGTGGGGGGTACATGTTTACTCTGTAGGCCTACACAGTGTCTGTGTCTTCTGAAGTATGTGTAAGTGTGCATGTCTTTCAGTATATTGTGGGCCGTCTTAGTGTATTTCTGTGTGTGTGTGGCCCCAGCCCTCCTCTCTCTGGGAGTCTAATCTGAGGCTGGCTCTAGCTGGCAGTCGTGTGGGGGGGCTACTCTTCTCTCCTCTCTCTTAATTAACTCTGGGCCTGAGAGCCAGAGCACCACTAGCTCCCAGACTTCACATGCAACCACCCAGGAACACTGACCTGACCTGCAGTAGCATTACTGGAAAGGTAGCCCCAGAGAACCACTCACATACAGCTTCCATATTGTTGAAGCATAGCTTAAATGGCCTGCATAGTGCTGTAGTATGTACTAGTAGTACTAAGAGGGTAGAGTAGCAGCTAGTACAGTAGGAGGTTCCACTGTCCTACGCAGCTTATTGTGCTGGCCAGGGTAAAACTACACACAATAAGTTGGCTGATCTCTAGATTTGAGGTACTGGCAGTAACTCCAACTCCTTTGAAACAGAACCCTATGATGTATCGTGCCAAGTATAGCAGGTCCCAACTGGGCTGTGAATGTTTGCACCAGGCTGAGAGAGAAGGCATAGGGGTAGTGTGCATTGTGCAAGGTAGAATTGGCATAGTGGAGCGAGTGGTAGAGTAGGAAGATAAGGTGAGTATGAGGTAATACAGTGGATAGAGGACTGCCTTGGTGTGCCCTTTCAGTGCTAGAGTAGTCTCTTTCATTCACCAACCTTGTATCTTACTTAGGGCTGGGCGATATGGACAAAATATCATATCACGATATTTGTCACATTTCTGGCGGTATTTTATGTTTTTGAATAATAAATCAAATGTTCTAAATATGCTTTCTAATTAGTTCATGACCCTAGGGTGGCAACACATGAATTATAAGTGATTTCAATGGGGCTTTCTCCATTTATACTGTTCTATCCAACTCCAAACAAAAATAATTTTCAGCATTTTCATCAATTTCTGCATTTCCTGCACTTTTACTATCATTTCCACACTGTGCCACACAGCATAAGGGCAACAAAAATCTAGGCCTAGTTAATTGGTGAACTGTTGGAATCATGGAAATATTATGATTATTCTAATTCTATAGTTGGAATATAGTGGGCAGCACCTAGAATACATTGTGTGACATGACAACGAATGAATAAACCAGGGAGGAATTATTGACAGGGTAGGAACCTAAGTGTTGGTCAGTGTTTCCAGGTGACCCTAATTAGAGGTTACATTACATGTTTTCTTACTTCATGTAGCTAGCCAGCTAGCCAAAATATTCATGCTTCGCATATTTCTCTCTAATAAGATACCGTTGCACAAACATGCTTATCTAGGCCTACACCAGCACTGGTACCAGGTGGTATTAGCTATCTAGCTACATTTGCTCTGACTCTTAGTACAGTTAGCATGTTGGCCAGCTAGCTAGCGATTAGCATTAGCGGCTAACATAAATTATTTTAGCAAGACCTTGCTAAGAAAAGACAAACTAGCAAACAGTAGTTTGCAGACCGTAAGATACACAAATGAATAATGTAATTATAGACCGCTTGTGGAAAGCAGAGTGAACGGCAAGAAAGTGCTTGTGACTCCGTGGTCAAACAACTGCTCTCTCCTTGAGTGACAGGGGACAGGCTTGGTGTGGTTAACGGCATGCAGCAAATGGTGTAAACTATATAAACTGACATTATACGCGCCGGAGTTGCATATCACGTTTAACAAGCCAAACACAAATACCGTTATAGAAGGTAAAGTAAAAACCCAAACCGGTCCGTGCATCAATACCGGTATATGGTAAAATACGGTATACCGCCCAGCCCTAGTCTTACTGGAGAGCCTAGAATAATGGTATGTAAGGTTAGTACTAGAGAGGAGTAGGAATGGTGACAGTGGGAGTTAGTTTATAGCAGTGGTTTTCTTCCGTTTACGGTAGTGGTCAGAGTGAGTGAAGGAGAGACATGGGTGAACTGTCAGCAGAGGTGTAACATTGAGAAAATCCATATGGTAAAAGAGTATGCTAACAGCATGTAGTCTAGCTCCCACTCCCAGGTGCTAGAGCAGGGATGAGCAACTTTGATGGGGATGTGGCCCACAAAAAATCTGAACTCATCATGAGGTGCCGCAGTGGCTTGCGGGTCTGCATACTCATATCCATATCCACACATGCAGTAAGGCCGTAGCCTTTTAGTGGCCCTAAGCGACATTTTGTTGAGACACCGGAGAGAGAAATTATTCTACAAATTTTGAGATAGCGTAGAGAAAATGTTGCCTTTTTAAAGCAAGTTTGCTGCAATTCTACACATTTTTACATGGGGTTGAGAGATTTTACAATTTTACATTTACATTTTAGTCATTTAGCAGACGCTCTTATCCAGAGCGACTTAGTGAGTGCATACATTTCTTTTTTTTCTTTTTTTTTCATACTTTTCATATGATTTTATAACTAATTTCCTGTAATTCTACACATTTTGCCATAGGGTGGAGAGAAATGTTTCAATTTTTAAATATGATATCTGAGTGAGTGACTAACAAAATCAATGGGGGCCCCTCGGTCGGTAATTCAACCATGATTACTACAATTTCAGATAGCTGGCTAGACTAATTTACCAATCTAAAAAATTTTAGCTGACATGGGTCAGTGACTGCCATAACAAGAGAAACTGCTGATGCACAACCAAATTTCGAAATTGCACCTTGTGTATTCTACTATTCTAACTCTCAACTGTAAGTTTAGACCCCAACTGAGTACCTCATTTTTTTTTTTTTTAAATATAATGATAATAATTGTTCCTGTTTTTGGAAATTGGTCCGCGGGCCTACAAAAGGTGGGCTGTGGACCACCAGTTGCCCGTCCCCGTGCTAGAGAGAGTGGAAAAGCTCAGTGCAAGTCTGTGTCAGACAAAGGCAGTAAAATCAATCACATTGAGTCCTGAAATGTCCAGTTTAAATGTCCTGAAATGTAGCCATTAAGTCTGTATTTGATTAAAAGGTTCAGAGCTACTGTGAGATCAATTGGGTCAATGTGAAATGGAGAGAGAGAGAGAGAGCGAGGGGGAGAGAAATATAGAGCGAGGGGGAGAGAAATGTAGAGAGAGGGGGAGGGACATTTAGAGGGGGGGAGGGAAATGTAGAGATGAGGAGCGAAATGGGGGGAGGGGGAGCGAAATTTAGAGGGAGCGAAATGTAGAGAAAGAGGGAGCGAGATGTAGAGAGGGGGAGCGAAATTTAGAGGGAGCGAAATGTAGAGAAAGAGGGAGCGAGATGTAGAGAGGGGGAGCGAAATGTGGAGAGAGGGAGCGAAATTGGAGGGAGCGAAATGTAGAGGGAGTGGGGGAGCGACATGTAGAGGGAGTGAAATGGAGAGAGGGGGGGAGCGAAATGGAGAGAGGGGGGAGCGAAATGGAGAGAGGGGGGGAGCGAAATGGAGAGAGAGGGGGAGCGAAATGGAGAGAGAGAGAGGGGGAGCGAAATGGAGAGAGAGAGAGGGGGAGCGAAATGGAGAGAGAGAGAGGGGGAGCGAAATGGAGAGAGGGAGGAGGGGGAGCGAAATGTAGAGAGGGAGGGGGAGCGAAATGTAGAGAGGGAGGGGAGCGAAATGGAGAGAGAGGGAGCAAAGTGTAGAGGGAGTGGGGGGGAAATGTAGAGGGAGAGGGGAAGGGAAATGTAGAGGGAGTGAAATGTAGAGAGAGAGGGGGAGCGAAATGTAGAGAGAGAGAGGGGGAGCGAAATGTAGAGAGGGAGGGGGAGCGAAATGTAGAGAGGGAGGGGAGCGAAATGGAGAGAGAGGGAGCAAAGTGTAGAGGGAGTGGGGGGGGAAATGTAGAGGGAGAGGGGGAGGGAAATGTAGAGGGAGTGAAATGTAGAGAGAGAGGGGGAGCGAAATGTAGAGAGAGAGAGGGGGAGCGAAATGTAGAGAGGGAGGAGGGGGAGCGAAATGTAGAGAGGGAGGGGGAGCGAAATGTAGAGAGGGAGGGGAGCGAAATGGAGAGAGAGGGAGCAAAGTGTAGAGGGAGCGGGGGAGGGAAATGTAGAGGGAGAGGGAAATGTAGAGGGAGAGGGGGAGGGAAATGTAGAGGGAGCTAAATGTAGAGAGAGAGGGGGAGCGAAATGTAGAGAGAGAGAGGGGGAGCGAAATGTAGAGAGGGAGGAGGGGGAGCGAAATGTAGAGAGGGAGGGGGAGCGAAATGTAGAGAGGGAGGGGAGCGAAATGTAGAGAGGGAGGGGGAGCGAAATGGAGAGAGAGGGAGCAAAGTGTAGAGGGAGCGGGGGAGGGAAATGTAGAGGGAGAGGGGGAGGGAAATGTAGAGGGAGAGGGGGAGCGAAATGTAGAGAGAGAGGGGGAGCGAAATGTAGAGAGGGAGGAGGGGGAGCGAAATGTAGAGAGAGAGGAGAAATGTGGAGAGTTGAACTGAACAGATCCCAGGATGGAAGTAGAGGCAGAGATCACACCACCTTTCCCTGTCTCCATTGGCCAAATCTGGAGAAAATGGGCAATTTGTTGCATTAATCACAATGGATTAGTAATTATCATTGTTTAGTCATGCACACAAAGCCTTTCATCAAAGACTGGCCTGCATTAACCGCTGCCCTCCACACACACACACACAGACACACACACACACACACATCCCTACACTGGGGCCGACTGAAATCGAAGTGCCTTTCAAGACAATCAAGGAAACTGTACATAGTAAGAGTGATAAACAATGATACTTCTATTGTCTCTTTAGGCGGGGCAGAGCGATGGAACCCCGTCCACCAGCGAGGACTCTCCCTCCTACTGCCGTGGCTCCACATCCGACCCTGACCTTCGACCTCTAGCCCGGACCAGACCCCTCAGCGACCTTTACCCCTTGAAGGCTCACGTGGAGATGGCGGTGCCCCCGTCCCTGCTGTCTGGGTGTGGTGCTGAGGTACAGCCCATGACCTCTGACTTTAACAGTGAAGAGAGTAGACTGAACGGGTTCAACACGGCCGCCTGGTCCAGCCCTGTGATAGGCCACCCTGAGGGGAAGCCCTACCCCTCCAGGATCATGAGGCTCTTCTCTACCCAGAGGAAGTGCACTGTTCCAGGGGACAGTCAGGGCTCTAGCAGGCCCCTCTCCTTCCAGGGCCCTCCATCCAGTGCCGCGGGCCCGCAGGTTTGGCCAGGTCTGTCAGGGCTGGCCGTCATGGGCTCCTTTAAGAAGCTACGCTCCTCAGTCCTCCAGGGCATCCAGAACAGAGGGACAGCCAATCAGGATGAAGAGTACACCTCAGCAGCCAACCAGGGTGGAGATAATGGGATGGTCACAACCAATCAGAGTCCAAGACTTAGGTGTGGGGAGGGCTATAGAGTGTCCAATGGGGTGTCTGTTGGCCAACCGATGGCTGGGTTGAGCCCTTGTGGTTCTGACAATGAAGATGAGGAGGAGGTAGTAGATGAGGAAGATGGACTGCAGAGAAACACATGGTTCTCAAGGAGTATCCGGAGAGCGTACGGGGCGGGGCGCATCACACTGCTGGACGCTGGGCAGGGGAAACGAGGGGAGGGTCCAGGACTGGGGGTTTCAACCAATCAGAGGCCAGGTTCAGGCTCCGGTTCAGTGTCAGAGGTGAACCTCCATTTGGAGGAGAGTGTGAATGTGAACGTGCTAAGCAGACTGAGCAAGAGTGCAGACAACCTACACCTCTTCAAGGGCCCTTTCAGACGCAAAGTGCCCTCGCCTTTCCTCTCTCCCGCTCCTCAGATAGACTCCCCAGGGGCCAATGGGGGCCCCAGCATTCAGAGAACAGCCAGTGCCTCGTCCGGTGACCTTAGGGAACGCAGCCAGAGCCCTGGTCGCTTTAGGAGTCCACTGAGGTCCAAGGGCCACATGTTGAAGCTAGTGGGCAGTATGACTGACCTGACCGTGAGACGCAAGCTTAACCCATCCCCCGTGACCCCCTTGTCACTCCTCAGCCGTCTCCATGATGACTACTCGCGCCGCACGCCCTGCCTACCCGCAAGCGACCGCCAACGCCGGCCCTCGCCCGCCAGAACGAGAGCCGCAGTGGAGAGGAAGAGGAACAGCACTTCGGTATCACTGGAACACATGCCTACCATCCACCCCCAGCCCCAGGCTGAGTACAACCCAGCCTTGCTCCCCATAGAACTCCAGGAGGGACCAGACCATGTGTTCGTTTCCCACAGCCATAATGAGCCTTTCACTACAACCTCATTTTCCCTGAGTGCTCGTGCCCAGAGGAGCAGCCTGTTTGAGGGGGAAAGGCCTCAGGAGGGACAGGGAGATGGGTGGAGAGCATGGTGTGATTCCCCTCCACTCCCCCTGGGGGAGCCCTGTGGGAGCCACAGCAAACACCAGCCAGAGGTCAATGCAGAGGGCAAGATGGAACCAAAGCAGGTAAGAGAATACTTTGATAGTCCAAAATGCTACTCTGGCTCAGTTCTACTGTAGTGCTTTGGAATGGCTTGACTACTGATCTGAAAGGTATTATCAGGTGAAAGCGATATGCTGGTGGTGACACCATCATCTACATATTGCTATTGATCAGCGGGCTCAAAGGTCACAGTGCTTTGATCATAGAAGGATTGTGGATTTACATTAAGAAGCAAAGCGGAAACAATATCGTTGTCATCAACATTGTTGCATGTGCTGCTTTGACCATGCAGACTGAAAGCAAGTGTCTCGTGGTCAAGCAACAAAAATGCGCACCTAGAGTGACGGGGCGGGGCTAGGTCTGTGACGAACACGGCATGGAGAGCGAGAGCGGAGAGGTATTACTCAAGTAGCAGTGTAAACAATAAAAATGGACGTTACACGCGGCATATCACATTTAACAAACCAAACATTCAAATACCGTTATAGAAGGTAAAGTAAAAACCCAAACCGGTCTGTGCATCAATACCGGTGTATAGTAAAATATGGTATACAGCCCACGCCTACTGATAACTCGAGCTTGGTTCCCAAGTTTCTAAACCATACCAAACCATCGTTGGTATAGTGTCACCATAATATTTGAATCCTAAATGCCCCCCAGAATTCAGATGTGATCTAAACAGCCCACTTGATGTATTTTAAGGCTACGTTTAGCTCAGTTGTATGCTGTTTTGCGATCTATTAACAGCAGGAGTTGCATTAAATAGGCACAATATTTTTACTGATGCATTTGGCAGTATTGAATTCATACACACAAAACATATAAACAAATGTATTCACTGTGAATCAAATCAGTTATTGTTTTCTTGCTCAAACTGCGAGCAACACCTGTCAAACTCAGACATTTCTCTCAAAACACAGGGATGTCGATTTGCACAGACTAGTGTTATCAGTAGGTTATTCTGGCTGAAATTGTTCATCTCCTGCCATGTATAAATTACTGCCATGGCGGATTCGGATGGGACTAAAGTTATAGATGTGGTGTTTTGTGCTCGTGCAGATAATTACATTACCCGACCTCCCCCAGTAAAACTAATCCCGTCCGAATAGGGCTTAAGAGTAGTACTGTTGACCAATCACTGATGAAGGGGCGCAGACTTCGGCCACCAAACATCGACTTACCTCAAGAAAAAATGTGTGCACGAACAGCCCCCAAAAAACCTGCCGAACACCAAAACTTCACAAAATGTTCATATATGCGTGAACTGTTTCAACTGGGAAGCATGCGAAAGTCTTAACATCACTGAAACCTAGCTACCCTAATTGGTCAAGTCAATTGTCAATCAAGCTCTACAGCCCAGCTGATTGGCCCCAAGTCAATTGTCAATCAAGCTCTACAGCCAAGCTGATTGGCCCCAGCTCCGTGTCATATCTACTGTCACTCTCTGTGTCTCAGCGTTGGCAGTGTATTTGTCCCCACTTTGATTGTGACTTCCAGCAGCCACAGCCACAGCAAAGTCAAATATGGAGGCCAGCCACTCTGAAGGAGTAGAACAGGCACAGTTAATCCTTTAGGTTTTGTTTATGATTGGTGGAGGTATTGCGTAAGCAAGCAGGGTTCCCGTTCCAGTGTGCTGTGTCTGGTTGGCTGTGTGGTTATCAGTAAATGCACTGCTGTCCCCTCCCTTCCCCCCCAGACAGGCCACGGGGACAAAGTCCACTAGTCACACTAGGCCTGTGAGAGTTTACAGCGGGAGATCTAGGAAAACGCTACCGACACAACCAGGAATAATACACTGGGTTGTTAGAGGACTAGAGGTCAATCAGAAGACTGGTTTATTTGATCGAGGACCGTGATGGCAGATTTTTATTTGATAAGATGAGGGGAAGGAGCTCCTTTACTTTGGTTGAAGAGAGAGAAGCAGGGGAACATACAGTAGAGGACTAAAGGAGAGAGAGACCCAGGCCTCGGAACAAAGGCCTGCGAGTGTGTTGGTGTTTGACCATGGTGCTGATCCACTGTGTACCTTTCCAGTGCATATGGACCAGACCAGACGAAGATCAGGAGGAGCAGGAGGTAAGGGGACATCTCTGGGTAAATCCATTTGAATTCAATCACATTTTGACACCATCTCTTTTGATTTAAACAAAACTTTCCATACATGTTTGCCCATGGAAAAAGTGGTCAGAAAATAACTTTTTGGACCTGAATGCCAAAACATTCAGGTGATAAAGGTGCTCGAAGTTGACCCATTTTGCATACCCCACCCTACCATGAAAAGATAAACGGTTGAGTTTGATCTCATTTAAAAGCTTACAAACAGTGTTGTCAAACTATTTTATTAATAAAATAAAATAAAAACGTCATCAATTATCTAAAAATGCGTAAATGCCGATTCTTTTCATATTCTGATATGTTGTAGCTTAGACCCTATTTCACATCATCTGATGTTTTTGTGTTCTGCCCGCCATCGGTTGAGACACGGCATGCTCTTGAATACAGAAATAAGACCAAACAAACAGAACTTGAGCGTGCATAACTATTCCCCCCCCAAAGTCAATACTTTGTAGAGCCACCTTTTGCAGCAAATACAGCTGCAAGTCTCTTGGGGTATGTCTCTACAAGCTTGGCACATCTAGCCACTGGGATTTTTGCCCATTCTTCAAGGCAAAACTGCTCCAGCTCCTTCAAGTTGGATGGGTTCCGCTTGTGTACAGCAATCTTTAAGTCATACCACAGATTCTCAATTGGATTGAGGTCTGGGCTTTGACTAGGCCATTCCAAGACATTTAAATGTTTCCCCTTAAACCACTCGAGTGTTGCTTTAGCAGTATGCTTAGGGTCATTGTCCTGCTGGAATTTCCCTGTATTTAGCGCCATCCATCATTACTTCAATTCTGACCAGTTTCCCAGTCCCTGCCGATGGAAAAACATCCCCACAGCATGATGCTGCCACCACCATGCTTCACTGTGGGGATGGTGTTCTCAGGGTGATGAGAGGTGTTGGGTTTGCGCCAGACATAGCGTTTTCCTTGATGGCCAAAAAGCTCAATGTTAGTCTCATCTGACCAGAGTACCTTCTTCCATATGTTTGGGGAGTCTCCCACATGCCTTTTGGCGAACACCAAACGTGTTAGCTTATTTTTTTCTTTAAGCAATGGCTTTTTTTCTGGCCACTCTACCATAAAGCCCAGCTCTGTGGAGTGTACGGCTTAAAGTGGTCCTATGGACAGATACTCCAATCTCCGCTGTGGAGCTTTGCAGCTCCTTCAGGGTTATCATTGGTCTCTTTGTTGCCTCTGATTAATGCCCTCCTTGCCTGGTCTGTGAGTTTTGGTGGGCAGCCCTCTCTTGGCAGGTTTGTTGTGGTGCCATATTCTTTCAATTTTTTAATAATGGATTTAATGGTGCTCCATGGGATGTTCAAAGTTTCTGATATTTTTTTTTTTACCCAACCCTGATCTTTACTTCTCCACGACTTTGTCCCTGACCTGTTTGGAGAGCTCATTGGTGGTGCCCCTTGCTTACTGGTGTTGCAAACTCTGAGATCATGTGACAGATCATGTGACACTTAGATTGCACACAGGTGGACTTTATTTAACTAATTATGTGACTTCTGAAGGTAATTGGTTGCACCAGATCTTATTTAGGGGCTTCATAGCAAAAGGGGGGAATACATATGCACGCACCACTTTTCCGTTATTTATTCTTTAGAATTTTTTGAAACAAGTTCTTTTTTTCATTTCACTTCACCAATTTGAACTATTTTGTGTGTGTCCATTACATGAAATCCAAATAATGTAATGCAACAAAATAGGAAAAACGCCAAGGGGAATGAATACTTTTGCAAGGCACTGTGTATATATACACTGCTCAAAAAAATTAAGGGAACACTTAAACAACACAATGTAACTCCAAGTCAATCACACTTCTGTGAAATCAAACTGTCCACTTAGGAAGCAACACTGATTGACAATAAATGTCACATGCTGTTGTGCAAATGGAATAGGCAACAGGTGGAACTTATAGGCAATTAGCAAGACACCCCCAATAAAGAAGTGGTTCTTCAGGTGGTGACCACAGACCACTTCTCAGTTCCTATGCTTCCTGGTTGATGTTTTGGTCACTTTTGAATGCTGGCGGTGCTTTCACTCTAGTGGTAGCATGAGACGGAGTCTACAACCCACACAAGTGGCTCAGGTAGTGCAGCTCATCCAGGATGGCACATCAATGCGAGCTGTGGCAAGAAGGTATGCTGTGTCTGTCAGCATAGTGTCCAGAGCATGGAGGTGCTACCAGGAGACAGGCCAGTACATTAGGAGACGTGGAGGAGGCCGTAGGAGGGCAACAACCCAGCAGCATGACCGCTACCTCCACCTTTGTGCAAGGAGGAGCAGGAGGAGCACTGCCAGAGCCCTGCAAAATGACCTCCAGCAGGCCACAAATGTGCATGTGTCTGCTCAAACGGTCAGAAACAGACTCCATGAGGGTGGTATGAGGGCCCGACGTCCACAGGTGGGGGTTGTGCTTACAGCCCAACACCGTGCAAGACGTTTGGCATTTGCCAGAGAACACCAAGATTGGCAAATTCGCCACTGGCGCCCTGTACTCTTCACAGATGAAAGCAGGTTCACACTGAGCACGTGACAGACGTGACAGAGTCTGGAGACGCCGTGGAGAACGTTCTGCTGCCTGCAACATCCTCCAGCATGACCGGTTTGGTGGTGGGTCAGTCATGGTGTGGGGTGGCATTTCTTTGGGGGGCCACACAGCCCTCCATGTGCTCGCCAGAGGTAGCCTGACTGCCATTAGGTACCGAGATGAGATCCTCAGACCCCTTGTGAGACCATATGCTGGTACGGTTGGCCCTGGGTTCCTCCTAATGCAAGACAATTCTAGACCTCATGTGGCTGGAGTGTGTCAGCAGTTCCTGCAAGAGGAAGGCATTGATGCTATGGACTGGCTCGCCCGTTCCCCAGACCTGAATCCAATTGAGCACATCTGGGACATCATGTCTCGCTCCATCCACCAACGCCACGTTGCACCACAGACTGTCCAGGAGTTGGCGGATGCTTTAGTCCAGGTCTGGGAGGAGATCCCTCAGGAGACCATCCGCCACCTCATCAGGAGCATGCCCAGGCGTTGTAGGGAGGTCATACAGGCACGTGGAGGCCACACACACTACTGAGCATAATTTTTACTTGTTTTAAGGACATTACATCAAAGTTGGATCAGCCTGTAGTGTGGTTTTCCACTTTAATTTTGAGGGTGACTCCAAATCCAGACCTCCATGGGTTGATACATTTGATTTCCATTGATCATTTTTGTGTGATTGTGTTGTCAGCACATTCAACTATGTAAAGAAAAAAGTATTTAATAAGATTATTTCATTCATTCAGATCTAGGATGTGTTGTTTAAGTGTTCCCTTTATTTTTTTGAGCAGTGTATATATATATATATATATATATATTTAGTTTTGTGTTTTTTTGTTTTTTTATTTAAAAAATGTTTTTCAGTGATGAAGACATGGATGTCTCATAGTATGGTGGGGTATGCAAAATGGGTCAACTTTGAACACCTTTATCTCTTGAATGTTTTGGCATTCAGGTCCAAACATTTTCTTTCTGAGCACTTCTACATTTGGCAAATACAGTGCCCTCAAAGTACTCACACCACTTGACTTTTTCCACATCTTTTTTTACAGCTTGAATTTTAAATGGATTAAATTGAGATTTTTGGTCATTGGCCTACACACAATACCCCATAATGTCAAAATGGAATTATGTTTTTACAAATGTTTACACATTAATAAAAAATGAAAAGCTGAAATGTCTTGAGTCAATAAGTGTTCAAACCCTTTGTTATGGCAATCCTAAATAAGTTCAGGAGTAAGAAGTTGCTTAACAAGTCACATAAGTTGCATGGACTCACTCTGTGCAATAATAGTGTGTAACATGATTTTTGAATGACTTCCTCGTCTCTGTACCCCACACATACAATTATCTGTAACAGAAATTGAATATCCCTTTGAGCATGGGGAAGTTATCAATTACACTTTGGATGATGTATCAATACACCCAGTCACTACAAAGATACAGGCGTCCTTCCTAACATAGTTGCCGGAGAGGAAGGAAACCGGTCAGGGGTTTCACCATGAGGCCAATGGTGACTTTAAAACAGTTAGAGTTGAATGGCTGTGATAGGAGAGAACTGAGGATGGATCAACAACATTGTAGTTATTCCACAATACTAACCTAATTAACAGTGAAAATAAGGAATCCTAACAGAATAAAAATATTCTACAACATGCATCCTGTTTGCAGCAAGGCACTAAAGTAATACTGCAAAAGATTGACAAAGCAATTAACTTTTTGTCCTGAATAGAAAGTGTTATGTTTGGGGCACATCCAATACAACACATTACTGAGTACCACTCTCCATATTTTCAAGCATGGTGGTGGCTGCATCATGTTATGGGTATGCTTGTAATCGCTAAGAACTGGGGAGTTTTTCAGTATAAAGAAGAAACGGAATGGCGCTAAGCACAGGCAAAATCCTAGAGGAAAATCTGGTTCAGTCTGCTTTCCACCAGACACTGGGAGATGAATTCACTTTTCAGCAGGACAATAACCTAAAACACAAGACCAAATCTACACTGGAATTGCTTACCAAGACAGTGAATGTTCCTGAGTGGCCGAGTTACAGTTTGGACTTAAATCTGCTTGGAAATCTATTGCAAGACTTGAAAATGGCTGTCTAGCAATGATCAACAACCAATTTGACAGAGCTTGAATAATTTTGAAGAGAATAATTGGCAAATATTGTACAATCCAGGTGTGGAGAGCTGGTAGAGACTTACCCAGAAAGACTCACAGCTATAATCACTGCCAAAGGTGATTCTAACATGTATTGACTCAGGGGTGTGAATACTTATGTAAAATAGATTTCTGTATTTAATTTTCAATAAATTAGTACAAATGTCTAAACATGTTTTCACTTTGTCATCATATGGGGTATTGTGTGTAGTAAATGGGTGAGATAAAAAAAACATTTAATCAATTTTGAATTCAGGCTGTAACACAACAAAATGTGGAAAGGTCAAGGGGTATGAATACTTTTTGAAGGCACTGTATGTATGGAAGGTTTCGTCCAAATTATAAGGGGTGCTGTCAAAAAGTGATTGAATTCAAATGGATTTACCCCTCTCTCTTCTGACAAACCAATACCAATGTCAAACTAGCCTAAACCAGAACAGTACACATTACAGTAGTAAGCTTTCAGGTCAGTTACAGACTAAACATTGCGCTATTTCTCAAATGGCCAGGAACCTAAATAGAAAGAAATATGTACTCTGCTATCGCTCCTACTTGTGTGTACACATACAATTTGATAAGAGCTTTTTATTTCTTGAGGTAATGTGATATGGGGGAAAATAATGTGCAAAGATATATTCCATATTACAGAGTCCAAACACATTAGTACTAACTTTCCACATTAATGACACGTCAACTAAACGGCATGCTCTGTTTTTGATTGACGTTCTTTCCTGCAGATGTTTGTTAGAGGCAAACATTGTGGGGCTTCTCATTGACCTTTCACCTTTGCTCTCACCTTCAGGGTACATTAGACGAACAGGGCAGAGAGGCACTATTAGGGGGTAAAGAGACGCCCCCTCCTTCAGCCACCGGTACCCCTTCTCTCACACCAACATGTCCCCCAGAGTCTCCCACCTCACCCATGTCACTGATGAAAATAGGTTCCACAGAAACGTCCACGTCCTTCATCCCCAGGCGAAGGGCTGGCCGATCGAGGCCTCGGCCAATCTCTGACTACGCTCAGCTGGTAGCCAGGAAGTACGCCATCCCCGAGGAGGAGACTGAGCTACATCCTAAGGAGAGGACTACAAATGGAACTCCCTGTCAGGACTACAAAAGCAATGGAGGCTCGCAGGACAGAGACAGCCCAGAGAACTACAATATGAATGGAGATCTCCAGTGCCGGAGGAGACGGCCCACGTCTGTTATTGGAGGAGTGGCTCTGTACTCTTCACCTGGAGCTGAGGAGAGAGAGGACAGTCTGCCTTCTGTAAGCAACTCACCTCTAAACAATGGCTAGATGTGTGTGTGTGTGTGTATATATGTATGTATGTATGTATGTATGTATGTATGTATGTTACATTACTGAACAGAAATATAAACACAACATGTAAAGTGTTGGTCCCATGTTTCATGAGCTGAAATAAAAGATCCCAGAAATGTTCTATATGCACAAAATGCTTATTTCTCTCAAATGTTGTGCACAAATTAGTTTATATCCCTGTTAGTGAGCATTTCTCCTTTGCCAAGATAATGCATCCACCTGACAGGTGTGGCATATCAATAAGCTAATTAAACAACATGATCATTACACAGGCCACTCTAAAATGTGCAGTTTTGTCACACAACACAATGCCGCAATATGCATGCTGACTGCAGGAATGGCCAACAGAGTTGTTGCCAGAGAATTTAATGTTCATTTCTCTACCATAAACCACATCCAACGTCGTTTTAGAGAATTTGGCAGTACGTCCAACTGGCCTCAACTGCAGACCTTATGTAACCACTCCAGCCCAGGACCTTCACATCCAGTTTCTTCACCTGCGGGATCGTCTGAGACCAGCCACCTAGACAGCTGATGAAACTGTGGGTTTGCACAACCGAATAATTTCTGCACAAACTGTCAGAAACCGTCTCAGGGAAGCTCATCTGCCTGCTCATCGTCCTCACCAGGGTCTTGACCTGACTGCAGTTCGGTATCGTAACTGACTTCAGTGGGAAAATGCGCACCTTCGATGGCCACTGGCATGTTGGATTAGTGTGCTCTTCACGGATTAATCCCGGTTTTAACTGTACTGGGCAGATGGCAGACCGTGTGTATGGCGTCGTGTGGGCGAGCGGTTTGCTGATGTCAACGTTGTGAACAGAGTGCCGCATGGTGGCGGTGGGGTTATGGTATGGACAGGCATAAGTTACAGACAACAAACACATTTGCATTTTATCGATGGCATTTTGAATGCACAGCTATACGGTGGCGAGATTCTGAAGCCCATTGTAGTGCCATTCATCCGCCGCCATCACCTCATGTTTCAGCATGATAATGCACGGCCCCATGTCACAAGGATCTGTACACAATTCCTGGCAGCTGAAAATGTCCCAGTTCTTCAATGCCTGCATACCCACCAGACATATCACCCATTGAGCATGTTTGGGATGCTCTGGATCGACGTGTACGACAGCGTGTTCCAGTTCCCGCCAATATCCAGCAACTTCTCCATTGAAGAGGAGTGGGACAACATTCCACAGGCCACAATCAACAGCCTGATGAACTCTATGCGAAGGAGATGTGTCGCGCTGCATGAGGCAAAAGGTGGTCACACCAGATACTGACTGGTTTTCTGATCCACACCCCTACTTTTTTTTAAGGTATCTGTGACCAACAGATACATATCTGTATTCCCAGTCATGTGAAATCCATAGATTAGGGCCTAATGAATGTATTTCAATTGACTGATTTCCTTATATGAACTGTAACTCAGTAAAATCTTTGAAATGGTTGCATGTTGCGTTTATAATGCCACCTGTTACAGTGTATTCCAGAGGAAATGCCCAGTATGTTAAATAATGCCCTGTTTGTGATTGAGATGCAAAACCCCTGGATGTTCCCAAAGGCCCGAACACTGTCCTCTCCATGTCCCTCTAGGCCCTGTCGCGCCCCCCTGTCCCATCCCACCAGGTGCCCCCCTACAGAGCGGTGTCGGCCAGGTTCCGCCCCTCAACCTTCTCCCAGAGCACCCCCATCGGACTGGACCACCTCGGACGACGCAAACTACACAGAGTCCTCAGTGGTGAGGGTGTGTGTGTGTCTGTGTGTGAAAGAGAGGAATAAAGATGGAGAGCGCATGTCTGTGTGTGTGAGAATGAGGCAGAGTGGGGTCGAGTGGTGAGGGTGTGTGTGTGTGTGAATGAGAGGCAGAGTGGGTCTACTGTCTGTAAAAGAACAGCAAAGCAGAAGAGCTCTTTGAAAGTGAGTGTGTAAAGTAAAAGTATGTGTTTACCCTCTTTGTGTGTGTGAGCATGTCTAATGTGTGTAACTGTACTCTCCTCCCCAAAGCAGATGCCGGCTCAGAGTGTTGTGCAGCGGTGGATGGTGACAGTGTGAGTGAGGAGGAGGGGAGCTTTGATGAGCTCAGTGATGTCACAACGTACTTGCAGCCTGGGGTGGAGCTGTCTGCTCTCAGCCAGGTGAGCTGCCTACCTGTGTGTTTACCTGCAGAGTGTGTTCAGCAACGCCGATGTTCTGCAACCGTTCCTGGCAACAGACGTAACGTCTCTCCAAGTCAACATGCCGTTTCTGCCAAGTCATCCCTGATGTGTGTATTTCTATGTGTGTGTGTGACTGATCTGGACACAGCTCTGGTGTCCAAGTCCAAGCATAATCTGTGTGTCGGACATGAGTATGCTGTGCATGTAATTCTGTATTTATCTGTGCGTGTCTGTCATTACATAACTCAGTAACCCTGACTCTGTAACTCTGAGTACAGAGAAACATCAGGGGGGAAAGGAATGAATAATGTGACTCTTCTCATTTCTTTAACTGGAAAATCTTCAGCCATGTCTGACGTATGTAATTGGGTATTTTATCTTCGTGTGTGTGTGTGTCAGTGGATAAGCCAGGGTCAAGCGGTGTATGCGGAGGCCCTGTGGGACCATGTGACGATGGAGGAGCAGGAGCTGGCGTTCAAGGCGGGGGATGTGATCCGGGTGCTGGAGGCCCCTCACAAGGACTGGTGGTGGGGCATGGGGGCAGACAGGGAGGCCTGGTTCCCCTCTAGCTTCGTCAGGGTAAAACCACTATAACCACTTTTCCATCCACAGTTTTTATGTGAGTAAAGTCATACTGTATAAAAAATGAATCACGACAGCTGTGATGGAAACAGGAAGTTTCGGTACAATTTTATGAATGCCGGCAGATCATTTGTTCGACATGGTGGGATCATTTTGTGTCGGTAAAATGTACTATGCGAGACATGGCGGTAAACCATGTAGTTTATTAGGCTACAGTTTAAATAAGTTATGATGAATTTCACAGGGTGGTGAAAGTGCATGGTGATCTTGATGCTCCTTTCCAATAAATATCAATGGTCTTATTCTGGTGACAAGATGATAGATGCTTGACTGCTGTTTGACAAATAAACATATTCTTGCTCTTATCCATAATAATCTCATAATGTAGACTAGCCTACCCACACAGTCTACCCGCACTGTATCTGCCAGCTGTTGGCTAGAGCGCAGGTACCAAGACCAGAGTAGGCACATTTGCTATTTAACGCAACAGTTTTTGTGACAAAAGTATCGGTAGAGTTGAAAATGTGATGGAAACACATTAAACTTTAGATTTTAATTCGGGACATGAAAATTTAAGTGAAAAAGTGCATTTTGTGTGCACTACGTCATCACGCACTGATTTTTATTCGCAATAAATCTGTTTAGTGCACTAACCCTGTTGCATTGAAAAGAAAAAAAAATCAAAGTAAATTATTCACAATTTCTTCAACATGTTTTTATTGATTATTTTTACACAACACATTTGACATTTTAGTCATTTAGCAGATGCTCTTATCCAGAGCGACTTACAGTTAGTGAGTGCATACATTTTTTCATTTTTTTCCCTCCATTTTTTTTCTCTCATACTGGCCCCCCGTGGGCGCCATGCTCTACCAACTGAGCTACACGGGGCCCACCAAGATACAGATCAGGCCATAAAGCAACAAAAAAAAGGGCCACAAACAAAACAACTGTCTGTACAAGACATGATAGTTGGGTCATTGAAATATAAGAAGTATCCATGTTTTATCTAAGTGGACACTGACCTCCCTGCGTAATTTATGTTTACTGTAGACCCTCCCAGCCAAAGGCTCTGAAACTGGCTTAGTGCCAACCCTGCCCCTTGGTAGTGTGTGTTCAAGGGCTGAGGGGTTCAGAGGTTTCAGTGGTTTCCCTGGTGACGTGTTGATTGACAGTTGAGTCTTAATAAGGCAAGCTATGGTAACCATGGCGAGGCCAGTTAATTGACAGGTAGGTGACCGCTTGGTAATTGCCCCTATTGGTGATTGTTGTTGACGGACAGGGGCTTGTTAACCATACATGGTGTTTCCAATGTTACCATAGGGATGTAGGTTGGGTTAAGTTTAATTTGTAGGTGCTAGTTAACTAGGTGGACTGTGACTCTGTGGTTGCCCTGGTAACGTGGGTGTGTGTGTGTGATTTGACAGGTGCGTGTGAACCAGGAGGAGGACTCAGGAGCGGAGAGTGTAGAGAGTTGTGCTCTGGACCAAGAGGACCCACACACTGCCCCCCGGGACACACACACTCACACACACAGCGCAGAGCACCGCGAGCAGATGAGGACTAATGTGGTCAAAGAGATCATGAACACTGAACGCATCTACATCAAACATCTCCGGGACATCTGTGAGGTGGGTGGAAGCTCGACCACAACCACAAACATTAACCGACCCTAACCGTTCTCTTTCCTCCATCATCACTGACATTACAACTACGGCTCTGGATTTCCACCAGCTTTTCTGCCAATTGGCTCCCCCTGCTGGTCAAACCTTGCATTGAACACATCTATGTCAGCGGTTCTTTCTGCATAGAAAAGTATTGAGTGTTAGTTTTTTCAGTGTTAACTTAAACGACTAAAACCAGATATGAAGTATGTAGAAAAGTTAACCTCTACGGGATCGGTGTCCCGTATACAGGACGGTTGAGCTAACGTGCGCTAATGTGATTAGCATGACTGTTGTAAGTAACAGCAGACTTTCCAGGACAGACATGTCTTATATGGGCGGAAAGCTTAAATTCTTGTTAATCTAACTGCACTGTCCAATTTACAGTAGCTATTACAGTGAAAACATACCATGCTATTGTTTGAGGCGAGTGCACAACAACAAAAAACGTATCACGGCAACTGGGTTGATATATTCACCTCTGAAGGTACATAATGTACTTACATTCAGTAATCTTGCTCTGATTTGTCATACTGAGATGCCCAATGATAAAATGTAGCATAGTTTTGTTTGATAAAATCCATTTTTATATTCAAATGTAGGAACTGGGTTCTACAGTTTGAACCCCTGCTGTCTCTGGCTCCACACCCACCCCGCCCGGCCATCTAGATGTGTGAAAGTTAGTGTATAAGTTAATGACCCATCATGTATGACATTCCTGGGAGTGTGTAAACTTACATTTTGTATTACCATATCATTTTTGTATGTTCTCTATAGTTATGTACGGTACTTCAAAATGTATCAATTGACCAATTTGGGCAGACTTGATACAAAATAGTCCAGTATTGCAGTGCTTCACTGGATCAATCTGAAACTTTGCACACACTGCTGCCATGTAGTGGCCAAAATCTAAATTGCAATATTATATTGTGGCCTTTCTCTTGCATTTCAAAGATAAATAAATAGAAAATGCATGTTTTTTTGTTTGTATTATCTTTTACCAGATCTAATGTGTTATTCTCCTACATTAATTTCACATTTCCACAAACTTCAAAGTGTTTCCTTTCAAATGGTATCAAGAATTTGCATATCCTTGCTTCAGGTCCTGAACTACAGGTAGTTAGATTTGGGTATGTCATTTTAGGCAAAAATTGGGAAAAAAGGGTCAGATCCTTAAGAGGTTAATGGACCTATATACAGTACCAGTCAAAAGTTTGGACACACCTACTCATTCAAGGGTTTTTCTTTATTTTGACTATTTTCTACGTTGTAGAATAATAGTGAAGCCATCAAAACGATGATATAACACATGGAATTATGTAGTAACCAATAGTGTTAAATGAAAATATATTTGAGATTCTTTAAAGTAGCCACCCTTTGCCTTGATGACAGCTTTGCACACTCTTGGCATTTTCTCAACCAGCTTCATGAGGTAGTCACCAGGAATGCATTTCAATTAACAGGTGTGCCTTGTTTACATTTACGTCATTTAGCAGACGTTCTTATCCAGAGCGACTTACAAATTGGTGCATTCAACTTATGATAGCCAGTGGGACAACCACTTTTTTTTTTATGGGGGGGGGTGGGTAGAAGGATTACTTTTATACTATTCCAAGTATTCCTTAAAGAGGTAGGGTTTCAAGTGTCTCCGGAAGGTGGTCAGTGACTCCGCTGTCCTGGCGTCGTGGGGGAGCTTGTTCCACCATTGGGGTGCCAGAGCAGCGAATAGCTTTGACTGGGCTGAGCGGGAACTGTGCTTCCGTAGAGGTAGGGGGGCTAGCAGGCCAGAGGTGGATGAACGTAGTGCCCTCGTTTGGGTGTAGGGTCTGATCAGAGCCTGAAGGTAAGGAGGTGCCGTTCCCCTCACAGCTCCGTAGGGCAAGCACCATGGTCTTGTAGTAGATGCAAGCCTCAACTGGAAGCCAGTGGAGTGTGCGGAGGAGCGGGGTGACATGAGAGAACTTGGGAAGGTTGAACACCAGACGGGCTGCAGCGTTCTGGATAAGTTGTAGGGGTTTAATGGCACAGGCAGGGAGCCCAGCCAACAGCGAGTTGCAGTAATCCAGACGGGAGATGACAAGTGCCTGGATTAGGACCTGTGCCGCTTTCTGTGTAAGGTAGGGTCGTGCTCTGCAAATGTTGTAGAGCATGAACTTGCAGGATCGGGTCACCGCTTTGATGTTAGTGGAGAACGACAGGGTGTTGTCCAGGGTCACGCCAAGGTTATTTGCACTCTGGGAGGAGGACACAATGGAGTTGTCAACCGTGATGGCAAGATCATGGAGCGGGCAGTCCTTCCCCGGGAGGAAGAGCAGCTCCGTCTTGCCGAGGTTCAGCTTGAGCTGGTGATCCGACATCCACACTGATATGTCTGCCAGACATGAAGAGATGCGATTCGCCACCTGGTTATCAGAAGGGGGAAAGGAGAAAATTAGTTGTGTGTCGTCTGCGTAGCAATGATAGGAGAGACCATGTGAGGATATGACAGAGCCAAGTGACTTGGTGTATAGAGAGAATAGGAGAGGGCCTAGAACTGAGCCCTGGGGGACACCAGTGGTGAGAGCACGTGGTGCAGAGACAGATTCTCGCCACGCCACCTGGTAGGAGCGACCTGTCAGGTAGGACGTAATCCAAGAGTGAGCAGCGCCGGAGATGCCCAACTCGGAGAGGGTGGAGAGGAGGATCTGATGGTTCACAGTATCAAAGGCAGCAGATAGGTCTAGAAGGATAAGAGCAGAGGAGAGAGAGTTAGCTTTAGCAGTGTGGAGAGCCTCCGTGACACAGAGAAGAGCAGTCTCAGTTGAATGACCAGTCTTGAAACCTGACTGGTTTGGATCAAGAAGGTCATTCTGAGAGAGATAGCAGGAGAGTTGGCTAGAGACGGCACGCTAAAGAGTTTTGGAGAGAAAAGAAAGAAGGGATACTGGTCTGTAGTTGTTGACATCGGAGGGATCGAGTGTAGGTTTTTTGAGGAGGGGTGCAACTCTCGCTCTCTTGAAGACGGAAGGGACATGGCCAGCGGTCAAGAATGAGTTGATGAGCGAGGTGAGGTAAGGGAGAAGGTCTCCGGAAATGGTCTGGAGAAGAGAGGAGGGGATAGGGTCAAGCGGGCAGGTTGTTGGGCGGCCGGCCGTCACAAGTGTGAGCAGGACCAGCGGTGTCATTTGACTTAATAAATGAGGATCGGATGTCGTCAACCTTCTTTTCAAAATGGTTGACGAAGTCATCCACAGAGAGGGAGGGGGAGGAGGAGGATTCAGCAGGGAGGAGAAGGTGGCAAAGAGCTTCCTAGGGTTAGAGGCAGAGGCTTGACATTTAGTGGTAGAAAGTGGCTTTAGCAGCAGAAACAGAGGAAGAGAATGTAGAGAGGAGGGAGTGAAAAGATGATAGGTCCGCAGGGAGTCTAGTTTTCCTCCATTTCCGCTCGGCTGCCCGGAGCCCTGTTCTGTGAGCTCGCAATGAGTCGTCAAGCCACGGAGCAGGAGGGGAGGACCGAGCCGGCCAAGAGGATAGGGGACATAGAGAGTCAAAAGATGCAGAAAGGGAGGAGAGGAGGGTTGAGGAGGCAGAATCAGGAGATTGGAGGGAGAAGGATTTAGCAGAGGGAAGAGATGATAGGACGGAAGAGGAGAGAGTAGCGGGAGAGAGAGAGTGAAGGTTGCGACGGCACATTACCAACTGAGTAGGGGCAGAGTGAGTAGTGTTGAAGGAGAGCGAGAGAGAAAAGGATACAAAGTAGTGGTCGGAGACTTGGAGGGGAGTTGCAGTGAGATTAGTAGAAGAACAGCATCTAGTAAAGATGAGGTCAAGCGTGAGCCTTGTGAGAGCGTGAGGTCAAAAGAGGAAAGGAGTGGAAAGAAGGAGGCAGAGAGAAATGAGTCAAAGGCAGACGTAGGGAGGTTAAAGTCACCCAGAACTGTGAGGGGTGAGCCATCCTCAGGAAAGGAACTTATCAAGGCGTCAAGCTCATTGATGAACTCTCCAAGGGAACCTGGAGGGCGATAAATGATAAGGATGTTAAGCTTGAATGGGCTAGTGACTGTGACATCATGGAATTCAAATGAGGAGATAGACAGATGGGTCAGGGGGAAAAGAGAGAATGTCCACTTGGGAGAGATGAGGATTCCTGTGCCACCGCCGCGCTGACCAGATGCTCTCTGGGTATGCGAGAACACATGATCAGATGAGGAAAGAGCAGTAGGAGTAGCAGTGTTTTCTGTGGTAATCCATGTTTCCGTCAGCGCCAAGAAGTCGAGGGAGTGGAGGGTAGCATAGGCTGAGATGAACTCTGCCTTGTTGGCCGCAGAATGGCAGTTCCAGAGGCTGCCGGAGACCTGGAACTCCACGTGGGTCGTGCGCGCAGGGACCACCAGATTAGAGTGGCAGCAGCCACGCGGTGTGAAGCGTTTGTATGGCCTGTGCAGAGAGGAGAGAACGGGGATAGACAGACGCATAGTTCACAGGCTACAGAAAAGGCTACAATAATGCAAAGGAGATCGGAATGAAATTAACTAAACATCTGGGAAAGCGGGGCCTCCCTCACTTACTTTTCACGGAAACACTCAAATATAACTCTCCCAACTTCCACTTTAGAAATTATAATTGTTGTAAACTACAGCGGTTCAATGTTTTCTAGGAATAGACTCTAACTTAGTTTATTCAGCTAGCTGACTTGGTACAGTATTCTTCCGTGAAAACCGCCCAGGGCACCGTATCCTATGACGCCATAGCTAACTAGCATGCTAGCTTCCAATAACACGGTTTAGCACCAATACTCGGTTACAACAAACTACCAATAGTGTGTTAACACGCTAAACAGATCATTCGTGTCCGTGTCTAACGTTGTGTAAAGTTTTGGGGTTAGTTTTGACAGTTTGAGTGAGTACATCGTCAACTTATTCAGCCAGTTAGTTAGCTAGCTAGAATAGTTCGCATATTAGCTAGCCATTGCTCTCTGTCAACGAAACACACAGAGAGAGCCAAGCTAACGTTAACTAGTCACCCATGTCTTGAATTCCTGTTGAACGACTCTGGTTACCAGTATGTAAAAATAAAATAAAAATAAATGTAGGTTATAACTTACCCTAGTGTAAAGCTAGCTACTGAATCGATTTAGCCAGTTTGCGTCTGTCCCAACGGAGAGAAAGCGTCTCCAAACATTACAGCTAGGTCGTTCCAGCTATTGTTTAGTTAGCGATCCAGGTAGCAACAAGCTAGCTAAATTTCAAGTACAGTAGCTACTAACTACCTAACGTTAACGCTTCAGATAATGAGGTTAGAAAAACAGCTGAATGGTAGGTAGCTAGCTGGCATAATTACAGATACTCTTAAGCGTGAAATAACATCCACAGTTGCTAATAGTTACCAGTAGCTACCCGCTAGCTAGCTAGCTTTATTGGTCCAGGCAGTGGGTTAGCTAGCCTCGTGCTTCACCGGGCTCAGCCGAATACAATACTTACCTACAATAACTACCTAGATAAACTACCTACAATACCTAACTACAATACCTACCTACAATCTAAATACATGGTTTGTGGAATTTCTTTCTTTCTTAATGCGTTTGTGACAAGGTAAGGTTGGTATACAGAAGATAGCCTTATCTGGTAAAAGACCAAGTCCATATTATGGCAAGAACAGCTCAAATAAGCAAATAGAAACGACAGTCCATCATTACTTTAAGACATGAAGGAAAGTAAATCCGGAAAATGTCAATAACTTTGAAAGTTTCTTCTAGTGCAGTCGCAAAAACCGTCAAGCGCTATGATGAAACTGGCTCTCATGAGGACCACCACAGGAATGGAAGACCCAGAGTTATCTCTGCTGCAGAGGATAAGTTTATTAGAGTTAACTGCACCTCAGATTGCAGCCCAAATAAATGCTTCACAAAGTTCAAGTAACAGACACATCTCAACATCAACTGTTCAGAGGGGACTGTGTGAATCAGGCCTTCATGGTCGAATTGTTGCAAAGAAACCACTACTAAAGGACACCAATAAGAAAAAGAGACTTGCTTGGGCCAAGAAACACGAGCAATGGACATCAGACCTGTGGAAATCTGTCCTTTGGTCTGATGAGTCCAAATTTGAGATTTTTAGTTCCAACCACTGTGTCTTTGTGAGATTCAGAGTAGGTGAACGGATGATCTCCGCATGTGTGGTTCCCACCGTGAAGCATGGAGGAGGAGGTGTGATGGTGTGCGGGTGCTTTGCTGGTGACACGGTCTGTGATTTATTTAGAATTCAAGGCACACTTAACCAGCATGGCTACCACAGCATTCTGCAGAGCTACGCCATCCCAACTGGTTTGCGCTTAGTGGGACTATAATTTGTTTTTCAACAGGACAATGACCCAAAACACACCTCCAGGCTGTGTAAGGGCTATTTGACCAAGAAGGAGAGGTGATGGAGTGCTTTATCCGGTGACCTGGCCTCCACAATCACCCGACCTCAACCCATTTGAGATGGTTTGGGATGAGTTGGACCTCAGAGTGAAGGAAAAGCAGCCAACAAGTGCTCAGCATATATGGCAACTCCTTCAAGACTGTTGGAAATGCATTCCAGGTGAATTGGTTGAGAGAATGCCAAGAGTGTGCAAAACTGTCATCAAGGCAAAGGGTGGCTACTTTGAAGAATCTCAAATATGAAATATATTTTGTTTTGTTTAACACTTTTTTGGTTAATATATGATTCCAAATGTGTTATTTCATTGTTTTGATGTCTTCACTATTATTCTACAATGTAGAAAATAGTCAAAATAAAGAAAAACCCTTGAATGAGTAGGTGTGTCCAAACTTTTGACTGGTACTGTATTTTTTTTTATAAGATCATCTTTGAGAACTAACAATCACCAAAATAAAAGCTAGACAGTCGGGGAGAATCTAAAATTTAAAAAAATTATGCATTTAGGAGTATTTCTGTCATGGCATGGGGCCCCCATTGATTTTGTTTGTTCGATTCGCTCAGATAGCATAAGCCATGGTGAAATGTGTAGAATTGCAGGAAATTAGTTTTAAAACTGCACATTTTCTCTGTCTCATGGAAAAATGTGTATAATTGTACAAATTAGCTTTAAAACATCTACATTTTGTCACTGCGGCCAACAGGAGGGCCTCTAACATGTTTGATCGGCGACCACACCATTGACCACGCCCCTGCCCCTGCCACGCCCACCACTTAAGCCAGAAAATGTCTAATGCTTTTCCCAGGGCTATATCCGTCAGTGTCGTAAACACCCGGGCATGTTCACTGAGCTGCAGCTGAAGACTATCTTCAGTAACATCGAGGACATCTACAAGTTCCAGAGACAGTTCCTCAAAGACCTGGAGAAGAAGTACAACACAGACCAGCCTCACCTCAGTGAGATAGGAGCCTGTTTCCTCTTACAGGTACGTTATACCCTTTGTACACACACACACACACGTCACACACACACACTTTTTTCAGAATTGGATCCAGCGTTTTTCCATACCATTATCTTTTTGATCCCTGAATACATTACACAGTATACATTTCAACGCAGTCACATCCCCTTTTGGTATTTAACTATTTCGCCTCCTCTCTCCCTCCCGCTTTTCCTCCTCACCCACCCCACCCCCCCTCTTTCCTTCCTTACCCACTCTCTCCCTCTTCACTCACCCCCCCATCCTCCTCTCTCTCAGGGCGAGGGCTTCTCCATCTACTCTGAGTACTGTAACACCCACCCTGCAGCGTGTGGGGAGCTGCAGCGCCTCATGAAGCTGGGCAGGTACAAGCACTTCTTTGAGGCCTGCCGGTTGCTGCAGCAGATGATTGACATCTCCATCGCCGGCTTCCTGCTCACGCCCGTCCAGAAGATCTGCAAGTACCCCCTGCAGCTGGGAGAGCTGCTCAAATACACCCCCAAAGACCACAGGTAAGTCACAACACACACTGGCCACTTTTTTTTTTTTCTTTACAAACTTCACAACATATACCCACTCACACACACACACACACACACACGTATACACACGGCAACCTTTTCACACACTCCAATGCTGTTGATGTTGTGTGCTGTAGTGACTACGGTGGAGTGAGTGACGCGTACAAGGCGATGAAGAACGTGGCGAGCCTGATCAACGAGGGGAAAAGGAGGCTGGAGAGTATCGATGCCATCGCTCACTGGCAGGTGGCTATCCTACGCTGGGAGGTGAGGCTCCTCACTACATTATTACATTATCGTTACTGTAGCAGAATCGTGTTACAACCATATTATTACATGGCTATTACAGTGTTTATGTTAAGGCTTTGCATTTCCATTTGCATCGAAAACCATTTAGACCTTGTGCTCGTCTCCTGTACTCAGTGGTACACAGTGTGGGACGTAAGGTGTCATTTAAGATGGGTCCATGCTAACCGGGTTCCTTGGGACGTCCCTACCCCATTGAAGTTGACATTTAAAATAGTTACGTGTTAGGGTTTAGGGTAGACTTCCCAAGGATCCCAGATAGCACTGACTCAATCAATGATCTGAAAAATGCAACCCCCTCTCTAAACCAGTATCTGGGCAGAGGAGGAGACGATGAATATGACTCGTCTCCTCTCTAGCCCAGTTAGCTACCATTCATTTTCCCATTAGACAGCTCTGCAAGCGTTGTCAAAATACGTTAGTTACTCTCCAAATATGGAGTTTCACTGAGCAACTATCGTCATTTACTGCTGTCACGCCCGGTATGTACTTCCAAAAAAGGGTCTAAATAAAAATGTACAAGCAACCAAAAAATTGTCTTGTCTGGAAAGAATCTCAGTATTGTTCTTGACCATGCGCCAAATCACCTCTTCGGTACCACCAATAAAATCTACCATGTACAGTAAAAGTACTACCATGTACAGGTCGGCTGATCCAGCAGCAGTACACTATCACTAAAGATCATTGATTTTATCATCTACAATAGTGTATGAATGTCATCAACCTGTTGTTTCACAATGTGCTACATGGAATGCAATAATATTTAATGCAAGTAGATTAAGTAGACCATATAGGGTATGTTTTTGGAGATCTTTCGGAAGAGGTGGATTTGGCACATGTACATTTTTGTGTAGACCTTTTTTTGGAAGTACATACTGGGTGTGACTGCAGTAAATGACGATAGTTGCTCTGCGAAACTCCATATTTGGTGAGTAACTAACGTATTTTGACAACGCTTGCAGAGCTGTCTAATGGGAAAATGAATGGTAGCTAACTGGGCTAGAGAGGAGACGAGTCATATTTATTGTCGTCTCCGCTGCCCAGATTCTGGTTCACCCCCTCCCTGTCTGTGTGTGGTCTCTCCCAGGGAACGGATGTCCTGGAGCGCAGCTCGGAGCTGATCCACTCTGGAGAACTCACCCGGATCGTCCGGCAGGGCAACAAGACGCAGCAGCGCAGCTTCTTCCTGTTCGACCACCAGCTGGTGTTCTGTAAGAAGGACGTGCTGCGCCGCGACCTGCTGCACTACCGCGGCCGCCTAGATATGGACCACACATCGGTGCTGCAGATGCCCGACGGCAGGGACCCCGAGCTGGGCATCTCGCTGAGGAACGCCCTGCGGCTCCGGAACAGCTCCACCCTGGAGACCCTGTGTTACCTCTGCTGCAGGAAGCCCCAGGATAGACATCGCTGGCTGCAGGCCTTTGCTAGGGAGAGACGGAGGGTACAGGAGGACCAGGAGATAGGTGAGAAGGAGTGGGAAGGAGAGACTGAGGAGGGAAGAGGAAATGGAAGCAGACTAGAAGAGGGGTTGTTGAGAAGATGGGAAAGGTGTTTCCCATGTCTCCTCCATGTAGCCTAACTCTTACACACACTCACTCATGCACACACAAAAACAATGTTAGTTTTTTTGTATACTGAGTCTATCATGTACAATTATAATTAGTATGCTTTGTTTAACTGATTGAAACATATATATATATATATATATATATATATATATATATATATATATATATATATACTGCTCAAAAAAATAAAGGGAACACTTAAACAACACAATGTAACTCCAAGTCAATCACACTTCTGTGAAATCAAACTGTCCACTTAGGAAGCAACACTGATTGACAATACATTTCACATGCTGTTGTGCAAATGGAATAGACAACAGGTGGAAATTATAGGCAATTAGCAAGACACCCCCAATAAAGGAGTGGTTCTGCAGGTGGGGACCACAGACCACTTCTCAGTTCCTATGCTTCCTGGCTGATGTTTTGGTCACTTTTGAATGCTGGCGGTGCTTTCACTCTAGTGGTAGCATGAGACAGAATCTACAACCCACACAAGTGGCTCAGGTAGTGCAGCTCATCCAGGATGGCACATCAATGCGAGCTGTGGCAAGAAGGTTTGCTGTGTCTGTCAGCGTAGTGTCCAGAGCATGGAGGCGCTACCAGGAGACAGGCCAGTACATCAGGAGACGTGGAGGAGGCCGTAGGAGGGCAACAACCCAGCAGCAGGACCGCTACCTCCGCCTTTGTGCAAGGAGGAGCAGGAGGAGCACTACCAGAGCCCTGCAAATTGACCTCCAGCATGCCACAAATTTGCATGTGTCTGCTCAAACGGTCAGAAACAGACTCCATGAGGGTGGTATGAGGGCCCGACGTCCACAGGTGGGGGTTGTGCTTACAGCCCAACACTGTGCAGGACGTTTGGCATTTGCCAGAGAACACCAAGATTGGCAAATTCGCCACTGGCGCCCTTTGCTCTTCACAGATGAAAGCAGGTTCACACTGAGCACATGTGACAGACGTGACAGAGTCTGGAGACGCCGTGGAGAACGTTCTGCTGCCTGCAACATCCTCCAGCATGACCGGTTTGGCGGTGGGTCAGTCATGGTGTGGGGTGGCATTTCTTTGGGGGGCCGCACAGCCCTCCATGTGCTCGCCAGAGGTAGCCTGACTGCCGAGATTAGATCCTCAGACCCCTTGTGAGACCATATGCTGGGGCGGTTGGCCCTGGGTTCCTCCTAATGCAAGACAATGCTAGACCTCATGTGGCTGGAGTGTGTCAGCAGTTCCTGCAAGAGGAAGGCATTGATGCTATGGACTGGCCCGCCCATTCCCCAGACCTGAATCCAATTGAGCACATCTGGGACATCATGTCTCGCTCCATCCACCAACGCCACGTTGCACCCCAGACTGTCCAGGAGTTGGCGGATGCTTTAGTCCAGGTCTGGGAGGAGATCCCTCAGGAGACCATCCGCCACCTCATCAGGAGCATGCCCAGGCATTGTAGGGTTAGGTCATACAGGCACGTGGAGGCCACACACACTACTGAGCCTCATTTTGACTTGTTTTAAGGACATTACATCAAAGTTGAATCAGCCTGTAGTGTGGTTTTCCACTTTCATTTTGAGGGTTTTTTGATTTCCATTGATAATTTTTGTGTGATTTTGTTGTCAGCACATTCAACTATGTAAAGAAAAAAGTATTTAATAAGATTATTTCATTCATTCAGATCTAGGATGTGTTGTTTAAGTGTTCCCTTAAATTTTTTGAGCACTGTGTGTGTGTGTGTATATATATATATATATATATATATATATATATTTATTATTGTTTTTTGGGGAGTGTGGTTTTCATATAAGCCCTTTTGTGTTTCCAACCTCACCTGTAAACTGTTTTTATCTGCACTGTTTTGTCTTTCACTTGTCTTTGGTTTCGAATAAATAAAACCTAAAACAAGAGGAGAACATGTAAGTAAGTGCATGTTGAATGACATTGGGTTGACTGTTATCTTTTTATTCATGACAGGAATGAAGATCAGTGAAACACAGAGAAAACAAGCAATCTTCAATGCAAGAAAATCCAAACAAGGGAAAATGAAGAGTAAGCAATCAATCATACTTTTGTGTTCTTACAATTGCTGTGGTGTTGGAATCAGTGAAATACTCTTAGTATTGCAAATAATGTTTTAAAAACTGTTTATTCTCAGCCATAGGCTACTCTGGCTCTGCCCCGCCACACCACCAGCACCAACCCCTGCATCCAATTCACCAGCGCCATGTTACTGTGCCAACCAGCGTGCCTCAGCAGCAGGTGTTCACATTGGCCGAGCCCAAGCGAAAGCCCTCCCACCTGTGGTACGCCGTCACCCGACACGCCTTGTTCAGGAAGTGAGGATCTCTCCCTGAGGACTCAGAGAAAAACAAAACAATTATGGACCTACATATTTCAGGACAGTATCTGTGCACGTACTACTTTGTGTAATGTATGTTTTATCAATGTGTTTGTGTGCCTCTTAAAGTGTGTATATGTTTTGTTTGGGTCTTGCGTTATATATCTGTCTGGTTTCTATTTGTGTCTATTCAAATATGTGCCTGGACTTCCCGTAAGTGTTAATATACATACAGACTGTCTCCCTCATGTTGCTGGTGTGGTAAAGATGCTGCTTTTGTAGGTCCAAGATTCCTTAATACCCAACCGCCCAGCAGAAACCTGTATTAATGTAATTATGACATTGATGTACAGCACATTTTAGCTTTTCAATTAGGAGTTGAGTACTCACCTGCTACCTTGGTTTTAGTTCATTTCTCTGAGGCTGGACCCTGTTGGAGTTAGACTGCTAGTGAAGGCACAAGTGGCTCCTCTGAGAGCTGAATGCCCAGAGGACAGTCTACACACATACATTCACACATGCAGTAACCCTGTTAACACTGTTTTGTAAATAAACTATGTTACAAAAAGTACCAAATACAAGTAGTGCATTTCTCAATCATTTTATTGGTTGGTTGTGAGAAAATATTATCTCAATTGGAACAGAATTGTCTTATTCCACCAAACAAATGATCAGACTTTATTTTCAAGCAAACCCACCTGGTGCTTAGGTTACTGAGGAAATGTAACACATCTGCTGTAATCATATGAATCATATCAACATCATCCCACTGAATGAGGGTCATCACTAGTTACCACAGCCACAAAGTCATTTCTACAATGTCTCTTCTTATACCAAACCCTAACCTTAAATTAAGACCAAAAAGCAAATGTTTGTTTTCATTAATTCTTATGATATAGCCATATTTGGACTTTGTGGCTGTGGTAACTAGTGGAAACCCTGAATGAGCCCCAGCTAGTCGCTGCTTCCTCACCTGTGCTGTGGGATCTGGTTACATTCACCTGGCGGCTCAGGGTAGATAGTGAGACGCCCCACAGCAGCACGGTTTAACCAGTACACAGGGGTGCTGCTTTTTCCATCTTTATATTTGACATTTTAGAGTGGAACAGTAGAAATGACAGATATCACTCTGAAGCGAACGTGCGGATGATATGAGAGGCGCGAGGTAATGTCCCTGTGCCGGTGTCATGGGGACAGAGCGCGAGCTGACGGGCGGAGATGACAAAGATGGGAATGCCGGGGACAGTGCTAGTGTAAGTATAGCATATTATTGGAATGTTTTTACCGACTGTAGGTGAATGGGAATAATTTGAATTTTTAACAACCAAAACAGGTTAGGCCTAAATGACAAGTAGAAGGTCATTGTGATGCCATATCACCCGAGAAGCCTATGCGTTCGAATGATAACGCACGTTTTGTCAACATAAAATTAGCTTTAAGTACTTAAATAGAACACATAGGTTTTAGGACATTCACTAAGAATAAATGCGTTTACAGTGTGACTGACTCCGGGGTGTGTGTGTGTGTGTAACGCAACCCAGAAAGATATGTGACCACTTGGTTACAGCGACACCGTTCTGCAGAGGTCACCCAAACCAGTGTCCACAGTAAAGCCCAAGAGCCTTTGCTGTAGCCCTGCTTGGGAAGGCTCTAGCCAATATTTACTATTGTTTGAGACGCAGGGCCGGTTAGGGTAGGCTATGTCAGGGTGGGAAATTGGAAATGTGAATTGGGCCAAGTTGGAGGTAGTAATGCATTTAGTTTATAGTTAATTGAGTTGCATGAATACACCACACCAAAATATTGTATGGCTATTTTAAAACAAATTTCCTGCAATTATGTGTAGTAATGATTTATGTTCACTACTTGGTCAATTGATTTAATGACTAAATCTATGCAAATAAATTATATGAATTGATAGCTTTACCTCTTTAAGGAATACCTGGGATAGGATAAAGTAATCCTTCTACCCCCCCACCCCCCCACCCACCCCAAAAAAATAAAAAAAATAATAACAATTGTAAAGTGGTTATCCCACTGGCTATAGGGTGAATGCACCAATTTGTAAGTCGCTCTGGATAAGAGCGTCTGCTAAATTACGTAAATGTAAAATGTAAATGTATAGCTAAGCCCTCTGTTTTCTTTTATTCTGAGCCACTCAGAGCCAATATGCTTTGATTGAAACAAAATACAAGAAAGGCTAAAAATGTGTTAACATCATCTGCTCTAATTCGCTCACGAAACAGTAATTCAAGATGATCGAAATGCATAGGCTATTCCCATTAAACTGATTGAGATCAATCAAATGATTTGCATGCAGATGGGGTTTCACCGGTAAAACGTGAATAATTATCATTCACAATTGCCAGTGATAATGGCCTATTTGGTGTTTTGAGGGTATTAAAAATATAACATTTTCTTGAGACAATATTTACATTTACATTTACATTTACGTCATTTAGCAGACGCTCTTATCCAGAGCGACTTACAAATTGGTGCATTCACCCTATAGCCAGTGGGATTACCATTTTACAATATATATATATATATATTATTTTTTTAGGGGGGGGGTAGAAGGATTACTTCTGTGTGGGCATAGGCAGACGTTGCAATTTGAGGATGCATTTTATGCAGATTTTATAACAGGGCTCTCCAACCCTGGTCCTGTTCCAACCCTGTTCCTGTGCCAACCCTAATCTAGCGCACCTGATTGTAATAATTAGCTGGTTCATAAAATGAATCGGGTTAGTTACAACTGGGGTTGGAGTGAACCCCTACATGATGGTAGCACTCTAGGAACAGTATTGGAGAGCCATGATAGGTTATTCAATAGACTACATCTGTCGGTACAAACATTGAGGAAATGATGACGCCATGTACATATTTTCTGCGCTACACACTGCAGAAGCCAAAATGCAACCATCCTGTGCTCATTATGAACAGGGTAAATAAAGGACCTTGAATGACAGCACCATGGAGATGTTCACCCGGAGACTTCTGCCACTATTTTGATTTGCCGTTGACCACGTTTTAGCCTTCTCCATTTACATTGTGTCATAGCCTACACTTGGATTAGCCTACACTGTCATTCATTAAAATTGATTATTTTACCGCACCATAATTGCAGCCCAATGTATGCACGATTTATGCAATAAACGGAGATATATTGCGGCGCTGTATTTTTTTTTTTAGCTGTGCTACAGAAGGATATATCGGTCCACTAATACAGGACTAGTAAATGCCCAGTGTACTACTTTTGTGAGAAAATAAAAAAATATATATATATATACTCTACCGTTCAAAGTTTGGGGTCACTTAGAAATGTCCATGTTTTTGAAAGAAAAGCAATTTTTTTGTTCATTAAAATAACATCACATTGATCTGAAATTCAGTGTAGATATTGTTGATGTTGTAAATGGCTATTGTAGCTGGAAAGGCTGATTTTTTATGGAATATCTACATAGGCTTACAGAGGCCCATTATCAGCAACCATCAGTCCTGTGTTCCAATGGCACGTTGTGGTTGCTAATCCAAGTTTATCATTTTAAAAGGCTAATTGATCATTAGAAAACCCTTTTGCAATTATGTTAGCAGAGCTGAAAACTGTTGTGCTGATTAAAGAAGCAATAAAACTGGCTTCTTCTTGAGACTAGTTGAGTATCTGGAGCATCAGCAATTGTGGGTTCGATTACAGGCTCAAAATGGCCAGAAACAAATAACTTTCTTCTGAAACGCATCAGTCTATTCTTGTTCTGAGAAATGAAGGCTATTCCATGCGAGAAATTGCCAAGAAACTGAAGATCTCGTACAACGCTGTGTACTACTCCCTTCACAGAACAGTGCAGAACTGGCTCTAACCAGAATAGAAAGAGGAGTGGGAGGCCCGGTGCACAACTGAGCAAGAGGACAAATACATTAGAGTGTCTAGTTTGAGAAACAGACGCCTCACAGGTCTTCAACTGGCAGCTTCGTTAAATAATACCCACAAAACACCAGTCTCAACGTCAACAGTGAAGAGGCGACTCCGGGACGGTGACCTTCTAGGCAGAGTCGCAAAGAAAAAGCCATATCTCAGACTGGCCAATAAAAAGAAAAGATTAAGATGGGCAAAAGAACACAGACACTGGACAGAGGAAGATTGGAAAAAAAAGTGTTATGGACAGACTAATTGAAGTTTGAGGTGTTCGGATCACAAAGAAGAACATTTGTGAGACACAGACCAAATGAAAAGATGCTGGAGGAGTACTTGATGCCATCTGTCAAGCATGGTGGAGGCAATGTGATGGTCTGGGGGTGCTTTGGTGGTGGTAAAGTGGGAGATTTGTACAGGGTAAAAGGAATCTTGAAGAAGGAAGGCTATCACTCAATTTTGCAACGCCATGCCATACCCTGCCCTGCCGACGGCGCTTGATTGGAGCCAATTTCCTCCTACAACAGGACAATGACCAAAAGCACAGCTCCAAACTATGCAAGAACTATTTAGGGAAGAAGAAGTCAGCTGGTATTCTGTCTATAATGGAGTGGCCAGCACAGTCACCGGATCTCAACCCTATTGAGCTGTTGTGGGAGCAGCTTGACAGTATAGTACGTAAGAAGTGCCCATCAAGCCAATCCAACTTGTGGGAGGTGCTTCAGGAAGCATGGGGTGACATCTCTTCAGATTACCTCAACAAATTGACAACTACAATGCCAAAGGTCTGCAAGGCTGTAATTGCTGCAAATGGAGGACTCTTTGACGAAAGCAAAGTTTGAAGGACACAATTATTATTTCTAACCTTGTCAATGACTACATTTCCTATACATTTTGCTATATTTCCTATTCAAACTCATTTCATGTATGTTTTCATGGAAAACAAGGACATTTTTAAGTGACTCCAAACTTTTGAATGGTAGTGTTTATATATACATATATATTTTTTTATTAATATATATTTTTTAAATTCAGTTTTTTCAGGGGGTGCTGCAGCACCCCTACTTCCCGCGGCTATAGTCGTTTCCATTTTCGTCTCCATGGAGAGAATTTATACCCCCATTTATCTCATGGTGGATTAAGTTCTGCGCACAGGATGGGATGACACCATATAAATAATGCAGAGCGTTTTGGAGCGGATGGGGTTACTGGGCGCCTCGCCATGACCTGAGACATTAAAACAGACCACATATCGGTACCACCTCATGCATGTTACATATGTTTTTTTTTCTCCATATGATCGACATTTACATAGTGGGTACCTGGAGGAAAATGGGGGAGGGTCATGCTTTTTCAATTTCAGTCAAGGGGAGGGTTTATTCTTTTTTTAAATCTAGTCCAGGGTAGAGTCATGTAATTTGTAATTGATGACATTTCTGTATTTCTCAGTGTTTTAGTATTAGTTGCTTATTAGGTTATATATCGATGGGTGCCCGATGCCACCCCTCATCTCTGATTCTCCGCTATTTGCTATTTAGTGTGGCCTCAATCAAATGATCCATAGCCTATAGGCTACGAAGTGCATGCTAGGAGAAGCAGAGAGCAAAGTTATATTTCTAAGATAGCTGCTGGGATGGTGTAAATAAAACTAGGCTGCATTACACACCGCAATGGCTATTCCAACCCTGAGCCCTGGTCTGCTCTGCTCTTGCTGATCAAAAACTGTTTTGTGTGCTGCCTAACCAATGGTTGTGCTGTGTAGGCCTACAGGGGCCATTCAGGAGGAGAGTCAAAGGCTTCTTCCGAAAAATGTTTTGATTACATCTAGTCCAAAAAATGCATGTGGACTAGCCTTGCTGCTACTATAATAGATTTGATTAAAAACAATATGATTCTTGCCCATGATGTAGGCCTTTTTATCATAGTTATTGACCTCACATTAAGCCAGATTTGAGTAATTTACATTGTGGTGCTGAAACTTGAAGCAGCAGCTGCGGCACAATCAATCAGAAATTCAGAGGCTGAGCTACAACCTTCTATAACTGAGTAGACAAAAATGGATGTTGCTTGGGACATAATCTAATTCTGTCACTACCAATTGATTAAACAATTAACTTTCTGTACAATATATGTTTAAACCCAGACAGCTTTTAGGGAAACACTTGTGACCTTCTGTCGTTGGGTTAAGCCATGGAAGAATAGCCAGCAGTTAAAGCTTAAATGTTTCTGTGTCGGTAGGTCTACTCTGTCTACGTGGAAAAGTAGGCCTAACTTTTCAAAGTACTATGTTCAGATTCCTAATGATATCTCAGATTTAATTATTTGCAAACAGGGACAGTTTCGTTGCAAACAAGACACACTGATTTGGCATTGGAGAATATGATAGGAATAGCATGTAGGCCTATTTCTGTCCATTCTGTCATTTCTGTCATTTGTGCGGTATTAAAAAATATTCCCGCTAATATGTAAAATGACGTAGAATTGTATGAAATGTTTATAAAAGGCCATTTTTTCTCGGACCTGCAAATATGATGATAGATTCATGCAATGCTTTTACTATAAAGGAGATCTTTCCACTCCTACTCTTGTCCATGGTGGTCTGTGAACCCACAACCTTCTGGCCTGCAGCCTTGTGCACTATCAAAATTCCTCCGTTGCCATATAATGCTTACTGGACGAAGAACAGTTTCTAAAAACTGCATATCTAAGGCTCTGGTCTGTCCAAGAATTGAGGGTAAACGGTAAACATATTCTCTGCTATCCACTTTTTTTTCTCTTTTTTTTGCGTTCAGGGAGGGTTTAGGTTAGATATATTTAGCTGAAGGGAGGGCCATCCGTTTTCATTTCTGAGAGGTCCGATTTTCTCCATGCAACATTCACTCCCCTACTACTTTCAATATTCGACTCCAGTTTTCCCTGTACCGCCATTACGCACGGGTAAAAATGGAAATATTCCGTACATAGGCCATCTGACCAGTCCTTCCTTCCCCACCATATCCCTGCTTTACTTGATCATTGTTTTCTGCCCCTCCAGTCCCCAAGAGCAGTATTAGTCACAGGTCCTGTTTATAAGGCCTTCCTTGAGAAAAACATTTAATACCCATTTGATCACAAAGTCTCGGGAAGACCTAGTTGGATCCATGCCAATTTCATTTGCATCTACTAACCACTGTAACTGTAATCAAACACCATTTGTTGCCATGATATCTGTGGTTGATTAGCATACATACTGCATACATTAAACAGTCTGTGCTCTGTTGATGATACAATACAACACATATGTTCAATCTGCATTTGGTTAGTGTTGAGAGTGTTGGTGACTTACAGTATACTGGCCCACCAAGACAGTGGCACTTTATTCTCTATTTGAAAGAACCGGTCTTCTTATGTTATGGTGTTTTGCAGTGTGGGGAAATAAAAGGATGTCTAGATTGCGGATGCAATGATGTTGTTGCTACTACATGTTGCTGATGTGCTATATTGCATGTGATGTTCCTGTATGATCTCCAGGTTGAGGATGTGTCTGTGGAGGTGGCCACGGTGGACCACACCCTCCAGGGGCTCTGTAGGAGGTACAACGCCCGCAGCAGGGCCAGACGTATGTCACGCATCAGGACCCAGCTGCCCAGGAAGAGCTGGGCTCCTCTGTGGAACCTCCAGAACCTGACCATCCTGATCACCGTGGTCGTGTTTGTGGTCGTGGTCATTGTGTGGTCACTGCTCTGGGTCTTCATATGTGAGTTAACTTACAGGGAGACTCAAACACAACATCCTTCTCACATGCACACATTTTCACAAATATTTTAGTTCTCTAAATCTTCTTGATTTAATTATTGATTGAATAGTTAATTACATTGTATATTTATTCTCAGTTCGCAGGGAGAGCAACAGCGGAGTGTATTTTGCCGGAATGTTCCGTGTTGCCAATGTAGATTTTATCCCCGAATACCGCCAGGCAGAGTCCCATGAGTTTGTTTCCATGGCAAACAAGATACAGCACGTGGTGAGTGTGAGATGATTTACTATTTTCAGCACTGGTCAAATACACTGAACAAATACACACCCTAAGCTTGGAGCTCTCAGCTACATCTATAGGGTAGAAATAAAAGTCCTTCATTATGTTCATGGTGACTAATAGTATCCCCCCACAGGTGAGCAGTGTGTACAGAATGTCCTCAGTGTCTAAACTCTACAAACTCACCACCATATCAGACCTCAGGTACACTGTGAATCAGTCACTGATTGGTTGAATCAGATGTTATAGTGCTTGGTTGGAACAAACCCTTGCACACACATATATTTTTCTCTCTCTCCTCACAGTGATAACAAGGGTGGTCTGCTGGTGCATTTCTGGATGGTGTTTGTGGTGCCGAGCCTGAAGACTCCAGCCGTGTGTGAGGAGTGTGTAGGAGCTATCCTCAGAGACTCAGTCCTCACCAGCCTGAAGAACAGGTCCTCTATAGGGTACCTTCTGACCCTGCCCGTAGATATAGATTCCATACTCGTTAATGGTGAGTGTGTATGTCTGTGGGGTAGGTTTGTGTGATCTCAATATATCCTTTGTTGATGTTATTTTTTCCTCCTCAGCTGCTCTACGATCAGATTACACATCAATTGCAGCAGGTGAGTTAAGTCAATGAATCAGTTAGTTTTTTTGCCACATTATGTTCACTATGTTCATACTTATTAGCATGGCTGTGGTACAGTGAGAGTTGAAGCCAAAGCCCTCCTCCCTCCCTCCCTCTGTGCTCCAGGCTCTCAGTGTGTGGACAAGCTATATGCCAGCCTGCCAGGCTCCAGTGTTCCCCTAAACGTCTACTCATCATGGGGAGGTCTGAGCTGCTACGTCAAGCTGACGTCTACCCCTGACTCTCTGATCCGCCTCACCATTACATCCCTGCTCATTGAGCCCAGCGACTGTGTCAGCGACGCCCTCACCGTGTACGACGCCCTGCTGCCCATGAGGGGGCGCACTCTCTACAGGTGAGTCAGTGTGACTGTGGATGAATGGATCTACGGGTGTGTGAATAGTGAATAGACAGACAGAGATACATAGACAGACTGACAGAACTCCGACCAACCGACCGACTGAACAGTCTCTAACACTGTCCATGTCCTGTAGGGTGTGTGAGCCGGTGTCCCAGTCCCTGTCTCTGGTCTCCACGTCCAACGTCATGCTGCTGTCCTTCAGGATGACCCAGGGCAACAAGAACTTCAGAGGACACTTCCAGGCCATCGCTGAGGAACGTAAGACAGATTCTCTCACAATAATACTCTCCTACTGACAGACTGGTATTTTATCTCGTTGCTGTGTGTCTCCCTACCAGAACGTGTGACTGACATAGAGACCCAGGCAGAGCCAGGTTTCTCTGGTCAGATCTCCAGTCCCTTCTACCCCAGCCTACTGCCCCCTCAGTGCTCCTGCACATGGAGGTTTAAGGTATTTAAGTATTTTTAGCTCACATTCTCCCCATTTACTTATATTGATGAAACGTCAACAGGCTTCATGTGTTGTTGTCCACAGACCCCCCACAGTGCTCTGGGAGTAGCTCTGAAGTTCCAGAACTATGTCCTGAAGCTGAAGGACATAACGGCCTGTGAGCATGGCTGGTGGAAGGTCAAGGAGATAATGTAAGTGTGTGTGTGTGTGTGTGTGTGTGTGTGTGTGTGTGTGTGTGTGTGTGTGTGTGTGTGTGTGCATGACTGTCTGTTTTAATGTATGTGTATTTTGTGTCCCATATCCAGAACGAATGGACAGATTGATTTCCAGATTGGTTCGTTATTTGATTGATTGATTGTGTGCTGGTGTCCATAGATACTGCGGCAGCTACATAGGCCACACCACAGTGTTCCGTATCCCTGACCAAAACGCTGAGGTGGAGTTCCGCAGCAGCTCCCGGAGCTCTGACCAGCCCTTCCAGGCCGAATCCAGTAGCTTCAACATCAGCCAACGTAAGAACTTCATTAGGACCTCTTTCTCTATCTTGCTTCCTTCCATCTCTCACTACTTCCTTACCCATCACCTTCACTGAATCTGCATCTTGTTAATTTCTGTATTCATTTTAATTTCACTACCATAGTCCTGAGACAGTAGAAGAACCACACTGCACACTCACCTCTCTCTCCTACTATGCCCCTGTCTCCCCCTTCCCTCCCCCTGTCCCCCCCCGTCTCCCCCTTCCCTCACCCCTGCCTCCCCCTTCCTTCCCTCCCTCTCTCTCTCTACCCCTTCCCTCCCTCTCTTTCCCCCTTCCCTCCCTCTCTTTCCCCCTTCCCTCCCCCTGTCTCCCCCTTCCCACCCCCTGTCTCCCCCTTCCCTCACCCCTGTCTCCCCCTTCCCTCACCCCTGTCTCCCCCAGCGTGTGCAGAGGGCCATTTCCTGTGCTCCACAGGGCTGTGTGTGGAGAAGACCCGGCGCTGTGACGGTCTGGACGACTGTCAGGATGAGAGTGACGAGGTCTTCTGCGGTATGTAAACAGGAATTAACAACAGCAGCATAAATGCTAGAACTTCAGTATTGACATCAGCAAAATTGTTGTTATAAACTGATATATTCCTTTAAATGTATATTTTCCCTTTCAGCAAGGCCTAGTAAGAACTGTGGAGGCTCCAGTCCTCTTCACCCACTGTACATGTGCAACGGAGAGAGAGACTGCATCGACGGCAGGGACGAAACCAACTGCACTCTGGGTAGAAAGGAATCCTATCCTGTTTTTATATGTGTGCACACTATATATACAAAAGTATGTGGACACCCCTTCAAATGAGTGGATTCGTCTATTTCAGCCACACCCGTTGCTGACTGGTGTATAAAATCGGGCACACAGCCATGCAATCTCCATAGACAAACATTGGAAGTAGAACGGCCTTACTAAAGAGCTCAGGGACATAGGATACCACCTTTCCAACAAGTCAGTTCGTCAAATTTCTGCCCTGCTAGAGCTGCTCCGGTCAACTGTAAGTTCTGTTATTGTGAAGTCGAAACGTCTAGGAGCAACAACGGCATAGTTGCAAAGTGGTAGGCCACACAAGCTCACAGAACGGGACCGCCGAGTGCTGAAGCAACACTCACTACCGAGTTCCAAACTGCCTCTGGAAGCAACGTCAGCACAATAACTGTTCATCTGGAGCTTCATGACATGGGTTTCCATGGCCGAGCAGCTGCACACAAGCCTAAGATCACCATGTGCAATGCCAAGCGTCATCAGTGAAAACTCGTTCTCTGGAGTGATGAATCACGCTTCAGCATCTGGCAGTCCGACAGACGAAACTGGGTTTGGTGGATGCCAGGAGAAAGCTACCTGTCCGAATGCATAGTGCCAACTGTAAAGTTTGATGGAGGAGGAATAATGGTCTGGGGCTGTTTTTCATGGTTCGGGCTAAGCCCCTTAGTTCCAGTGAAGGGAAATCTTAACGCTACAGCATACACTGACATTCTAGATGATTCTGTGCTTCCAACTTTGTGGCAACAGTTTGGTGAAGACCCTTTCCTGTTTCAGCATAACAATGCCTCCGTGCACAAAGCGAGGTCCATACAGAAATGGTTTGTCGAGATCGGTGTGAAAGAACTTGACTGGCCTTCACAGAGCCCTGACCTCAACCCCACTGAACACCTTTGGGATGAATTGGAACGCCAACTGTAAGCCAGGCCTAATCGCCCAACATCAGTGCCGACCTTAGGAATGCTTTTGTGGCTAAATGGAAGCAAGTCCCCGCAGCAATGTTCCAACATCTAGTGGAAAGCCTTCCCAGAAGAGTGGAGGCTGTTATAGCAGCGAAGGGGGGACCAACTCCATATTAATGCCCATGATTCTGGAATGAGATGTTCGAAGAGCAGGTGTCCACATACTTTTGGTCATGTAGTGTTTGAGAAAAAAGAAGAAACCCGCACACTGCTCTTGCTAGTATCACTGCTCTTGCTAGTATCACTGCTCTTGCTAGTATCACTGCTGATGCTAGTATCACTGCTCTTGCTAGTATCACTGCTTTTGCTAGTATCACTGCTGATGCTAGTATCACTGCTTTTGCTAGTATCACTGCTGATGCTAGTATCACTGCTCTTGCTAGTATCACTTGCTAGTATACTGAGTGTGTGTTCCCTGGTGTTGTACAGAGACGAGCTGCTCTGACATCAGGTACAGGTGTAACAGTGGGTCCTGCATCCTGAAGAAGAACGCCAGGTGTGACGGAATCATCGACTGCACAGACCACAGTGACGAGAGGGACTGTGGTGAGTCCTCAACCGGAACACAACCACAACTCAACCACAACATAACCATTCATTTGGTTCATCTCAACTACAGCGTGAACACATACCATTTTATGGCAACTAAACCTCTCTCTATCTCTCTCTCTCTCTCTCTCTCTCTCTCTCTCTCTCTATATATATATATATATATATATATATATATATATATATATATATATATATATATATATATAAAAAGATCAAACCTTGAATCTCAACCACTTTAATCTCTACCACTTATCTGCAGTTTCAGTCAGTCTAGCCAGCCCCAAATAATCCCCACACGGCTTTGTGTGAACCTCTGTCTGACCCTGTGTATTTTCATTATGCTGCAGTTATTTAGTAGGGTACTGTAGCTGCCCCCGCTGTAATGGCTCTCTGTGTTTACTGGTAATATGCTGTGATGGTAATGGCTCTCTGTGTTTACTGGTAATATGGTGTGATGGTAATGGCTCTCTGTGTTTACTGGTAATATGCTGTGATGGCCTCCTGTAGCTCAGTTGGTAGAGCATGGCGCTTGCACCGCCAGGGTTGTGGGTTCGATTCCCATGGGGGGCCAGTATGAAAAATGTATGCACTCACTAACTGTAAGTCGCTCTGGATAAGAGTGTCTGCTAAATGACTAAAATGTAAATGTAATGGTAATGACTCTCTGTGTTTACTGGTAATATGGTGTGATGGTAATGGCTCTCTGTGTTATATGATGTTATGGTAATGTCTCTCTGTGTTATATGCTGTGATGGTAATGTCTCTCTGTGTTTACTGGTAATATGCTGTGATGGTAATGTCTCTCTGTGTTTACTGGTAATATGGTGTGATGGTAATGGCTCTCTGTGTTTACTGGTAATATGCCGTGATGGTAATGGCTCTCTGTGTTATATGCTGTGATGGTAATGTCTCTCTGTGTTTACTGGTAATATGCTGTGATGGTAATGGCTCTCTGTGTTATATGATGTGATGGTAATGTCTCTCTGTGTTATATGCTGTGATGGTAATGGCTCTCTGTGTTATATGCTGTGATGGTAATGGCTCTCTGTGTTATATGCTGTGATGGTAATGGCTCACTGTGTTATATGCTGTGATGGTAATGGCTCTCTGTGTTAGCTGTTAATATGCTGTGATGGTAATGGCTCTCTGTGTTTACAGGAAATATTCTGTGATGGTAATGGCTCTCTGTGTTTACAGGTAATATGCTGTGATGGTAATGGCTCTCTGTGTTTACTGGTAATATGGTGTGATTGTAGTGGCTCTCTGTGTTATATGATGTGATGGTAATGTGTCTCTGTGTTTACTGGTAATAATCTGTGATGGTAATGGCTCTCTGTGTTATATGATGTGATGGCAATGCTCTCTGTGTTATATGCTGTGATGGTAATGGCTCTCTGTGTTATATGATGTGATGGTAATGGCTCTCTGTGTTTACTGGTAATATGGTGTGATGGTAATGACTCTCTGTGTTTACTGGTAATATGCTGTGATGGTAATGGCTCTCTGTGTTATATGATGTGATGGTAATGGGTTTCTGTGTTTACTGGTAATACTCTGTGATGGTAATGGCTCTCTGTGTTATATGATGTGATGGTAATGGCTCTCTGTGTTATATGATGTGATGGTAATGGCTCTCTGTGTTTACTGGTAATATGGTGTGATGGTAATGGCTCTCTGTGTTTACTGGTAATATTATGTGATGGTAATGGCTCTCTGTGTTATATGATGTGATGGTAATGGCTCTCTGTGTTATATGCTGTGATGGTAATGGCTCTCTGTGTTTACTGGTAATATGGTGTGATGGTAATGACTCTCTGTGTTTACTGGTAATATGCTGTGATGGTAATGGCTCTCTGTGTTTACTGGTAATATGGTGTGATGGTAATGGCTCTCTGTGTTATATGATGTGATGGTAATGTCTCTCTGTGTTATATGCTGTGATGGTAATGGCTCTCTGTGTTATATGATGTGATGGTAATGGCTCTCTGGGTTTACTGGTAATATGCTGTAATGGTAATGGCTCTCTGGGTTTACTGGTAATATGCTGTGATGGTAATGGCTCTCTGTGTTATATGATGTGATGGTAATGGCTCTCTGTGTTTACTGGTAATATGATGTGATGGTAATGGCTCTCTGGGTTTACTGGTAATATGGTGTGATGGTAATGACTCTCTGTGTTTACTGGTAATATGCTGTGATGGTAATGGCTCTCTGTGTTTACTGGTAATATGGTGTGATGGTAATGGCTCTCTGTGTTATATGATGTGATGGTAATGGCTCTCTGTGTTATGTGATGGTAATGGCTCTCTGTGTTATATGCTGTGATGGTAATGGCTCTCTGTGTTTACTGGTAATATGGTGTGATGGTAATGACTCTCTGTGTTTACTGGTAATATGCTGTGATGGTAATGGCTCTCTGGGTTTACTGGTAATATGCTGTGATGGTAATGGCTCTCTGGGTTTACTGGTAATATGGTGTGATGGTAATGGCTCTCTGTGTTATATGCTGTGATGGTAATGGCTCTCTGTGTTAGCTGTTAATATGCCGTGATGGTAATGGCTCTCCGTGTTTTATGATGTGATGGTAAAGGCTCTCTGTGTTAGCTGTTAATATGCTGTGATAGTAATGGCTCTCTGTGTTATATGATGTTATGGTAATGTCTCTCTGTGTTATATGCTGTGATGGTAATGTCTCTCTGTGTTTACTGGTAATATGCTGTGATGGTAATGTCTCTCTGTGTTTACTGGTAATATGGTGTGATGGTAATGGCTCTCTGTGTTTACTGGTAATATGCCGTGATGGTAATGGATCTCTGTGTTATATGCTGTGATAGTAATGTCTCTCTGTGTTTACTGGTAATATGCTGTGATGGTAATGGCTCTCTGTCATATATGATGTGATGGTATTGTCTCTCTGTGTTATATGCTGTGATGGTAATGGCTCTCTGTGTTATATGCTGTGATGGTAATGGCTCACTGTGTTATATGCTGTGATGGTAATGGCTCTCTGTGTTAGCTGTTAATATGCTGTGATGGTAATGGCTCTCTGTGTTTACTGGTAATATGCTGTGATGGTAATGGCTCTCTGTGTTTACAGGTAATATGCTGTGATGGTAATGGCTCTCTGTGTTTACTGGTAATATGGTGTGATTTTAGTGGCTCTCTGTGTTATATGATGTGATGGTAATGGCTGTCTGTGTTTACTGGTAATATGCTGTGATGGTAATGGCTCTCTGTGTTATATGATGTGATGGTAATGGGTCTCTGTGTTTACTGGTAATATTCTGTGATGGTAATGGCTCTCTGTGTTATATGATGTGATGGTAATGGCTCTCTGTGTTATATGCTGTGATGGTAATGGCTCTCTGTGTTATATGATGTGATGGTAATGGCTCTCTGTGTTTACTGGTAATATGGTGTGATGGTAATGACTCTCTGTGTTTACTGGTAATATGCTGTGATGGTAATGGCTCTCTGTGTTATATGATGTGATGGTAATGGGTCTCTGTGTTTACTGGTAATATTCTGTGATGGTAATGGCTCTCTGTGTTATATGATGTGATTGTAATGGCTCTCTGTGTTATATGCTGTGATGGAAATGGCTCTCTGTGTTATATGATGTGATGGTAATTGCTCTCTGTGTTTACTGGTAATATGGTGTGATGTAATGGCTCTCTGGGTTTACTGGTAATATGCTGTGATGGTAATGGCTCTCTGGGTTTACTGGTAATATGCTGTGATGGTAATGGCTCTCTGTGTTATATGATGTGATGGTAATGGCTCTCTGTGTTTACTGGTAATATGATGTGATGGTAATGTCTCTCTGTGTTTACTGGTAATATGGTGTGATGGTAATGGCTCTCTGTGTTTACTGGTAATATGCCGTGATGGTAATGGATCTCTGTGTTATATGCTGTGATGGTAATGTCTCTCTGTGTTTACTGGTAATATGCTGTGATGGTAATGGCTCTCTGTCTTATATGATGTGATGGTAATGTCTCTCTGTGTTATATGCTGTGATGGTAATGGCTCTCTGTGTTATATGCTGTGATGTTAATGGCTCTCTGTGTTATATGCTGTGATGGTAATGGCTCACTGTGTTATATGCTATGATGGTAATGGCTCTCTGTGTTAGCTGTTAATATGCTGTGATGGTAATGGCTCTCTGTGTTTACAGGTAATATGCTGTGATGGTAATGGCTCTCTGTGTTTACAGGTAATATGCTGTGATGGTAATGGCTCTCTGTGTTTACTGGTAATATGGTGTGATTGTAGTGGCTCTCTGTGTTATATGATGTGATGGTAATGGCTCTCTGTGTTTAGTGGTAATATGCTGTGATGGTATTGGCTCTCTGTGTTATATGATGTGATGGTAATGGGTCTCTTTGTTTACTGGTAATATTCTGTGATGGTAATGGCTCTCTGTGTTATATGATGTGATGGTAATGGCTCTCTGTGTTATATGCTGTGATGTAATGGCTCTCTGTGTTATATGACGTGATGGTAATTGCTCTCTGTGTTTACTGGTAATATGGTGTGATGGTAATGACTCTCTGTGTTTACTGGTAATATGCTGTGATGGTAATGGCTCTCTGTGTTATATGATGTGATGGTAATGGCTCTCTGTGTTATATGCTGTGATGGTAATGGCTCTCTGTGTTTACTGGTAATATGGTGTGATGGTAATGACTCTCTGTGTTTACTGGTAATATGCTGTGATGGTAATGGCTCTCTGTGTTTACTGGTAATATGGTGTGATTTTAGTGGCTCTCTGTGTTATATGATGTGATGGTAATGGCTGTCTGTGTTTACTGGTAATATGCTGTGATGGTAATGGCTCTCTGTGTTATATGATGTGATGGTAATGGGTCTCTGTGTTTACTGGTAATATTATGTGATGGTAATGGCTCTCTGTGTTATATGATGTGATGGTAATGGCTCTCTGTGTTATATGCTGTGATGGTAATGGCTCTCTGTGTTATATGCTGTGATGGTAATGGCTCTCTGTGTTATATGATGTGATGGGAATGGCTCTCTGGGTTTACTGGTAATATGCTGTAATGGTAATGGCTCTCTGGGTTTACTGGTAATATGCTGTGATGGTAATGGCTCTCTGTGTTATATGATGTGATGGTAATGGCTCTCTGTGTTTACTGGTAATATGATGTGATGGTAATGGCTCTCTGGGTTTACTGGTAATATGGTGTGATGGTAATGACTCTCTGTGTTTACTGGTAATATGCTGTGATGTAATGGCTCTCTGTGTTATATGATGTGATGGTAATGGCTCTCTGTGTTATATGATGTGATGGTAATGGCTCTCTGTGTTATATGCTGTGATGGTAATGGCTCTCTGTGTTTACTGGTAATATGGTGTGATGGTAATGACTCTCTGTGTTTACTGGTAATATGCTGTGATGGTAATGGCTCTCTGGGTTTACTGGTAATATGCTGTGATGGTAATGACTCTCTGTGTTTACTGGTAATATGCTGTGATGGTAATGGCTCTCTGGGTTTACTGGTAATATGGTGTGATGGTAATGGCTCTCTGTGTTATATGCTGTGATGGTAATGGCTCTCTGTGTTAGCTGTTAATATGCCGTGATGGTAATGGCTCTCTGTGTTATATGATGTTATGGTAATGTCTCTCTGTGTTATATGCTGTGATGGTAATGTCTCTCTGTGTTTACTGGTAATATGCTGTGATGGTAATGTCTCTCTGTGTTTACTGGTAATATGGTGTGATGGTAATGGCTCTCTATGTTTACTGGTAATATGCCGTGATGGTAATGGATCTCTGTGTTATATGCTGTGATAGTAATGTCTCTCTGTGTTTACTGGTAATATGCTGTGATGGTAATGGCTCTCTGTCTTATATGATGTGATGGTAATGTCTCTCTGTGTTATTTGCTGTGATGGTAATGGCTCTCTGTGTTATATGCTGTGATGGTAATGGCTCACTGTGTTATATGCTGTGATGGTAATGGCTCTCTGTGTTAGCTGTTAATATGCTGTGATGGTAATGGCTCTCTGTGTTTTCAGGTAATATGCTGTGATGGTAATGGCTCTCTGTGTTTACAGGTAATATGCTGTGATGGTAATGGCTCTCTGTGTTTACTGGTAATATGGTGTGATTTTAGTGGCTCTCTGTGTTATATGATGTGATGGTAATGGCTCTCTGTGTTTACTGGTAATATGCTGTGATGGTAATGGCTCTCTGTGTTATATGATGTGATGGTAATGGGTCTCTGTGTTTACTGGTAATATTCTGTGATGGTAATGGCTCTCTGTGTTATATGATGTGATGGTAATGGCTCTCTGTGTTATATGCTGTGATGGTAATGGCTCTCTGTGTTATATGATGTGATGGTAATGTCTCTCTGTGTTTACTGGTAATATGGTGTGATGGTAATGACTCTCTGTGTTTACTGGTAATATGCTGTGATGGTAATGGCTCTCTGTGTTATATGATGTGATTGTAATGGCTCTCTGTGTTATATGCTGTGATGGTAATGGCTCTCTGTGTTATATGATGTGATGGTATTGCTCTCTGTGTTTACTGGTAATATGGTGTGATGTAATGGCTCTCTGGGTTTACTGGTAATATGCTGTGATGGTAATGGCTCTCTGGGTTTACTGGTAATATGCTGTGATGGTAATGGCTCTCTGTGTTATATGATGTGATGGTAATGGCTCTCTGTGTTTACTGGTAATATGATGTGATGGTAATGTCTCTCTGTGTTTACTGGTAATATGGTGTGATGGTAATGGCTCTCTGTGTTTACTGGTAATATGCCGTGATGGTAATGGATCTCTGTGTTATATGCTGTGATGGTAATGTCTCTCTGTGTTTACTGGTAATATGCTGTGACGGTAATGGCTCTCTGTCTTATATGCTGTGATGGTAATGTCTCTCTGTGTTTTATGCTGTGATGGTAATGGCTCTCTGTGTTATATGCTGTGATGTTAATGGCTCTCTGTGTTATATGCTGTGATGGTAATGGCTCACTGTGTTATATGCTGTGATGGTAATGGCTCTCTGTGTTAGCTGTTAATATGCTGTGATGGTAATGGCTCTCTGTGTTTACAGGTAATATGCTGTGATGGTAATGGCTCTCTGTGTTTACAGGTAATATGCTGTGATGGTAATGGCTCTCTGTGTTTACTGGTAATATGGTGTGATTGTAGTGGCTCTCTGTGTTATATGATGTGATGGTAATGGCTCTCTGTGTTTACTGGTAATATGCTGTGATGGTAATGGCTCTCTGTGTTATATGATGTGATGGTAATGGGTCTCTGTGTTTACTGGTAATATTCTGTGATGGTAATGGCTCTCTGTGTTATATGATGTGATGGTAATGGCTCTCTGTGTTATATGCTGTGATGGTAATGGCTCTCTGTGTTATATGACGTGATGGTAATGGCTCTCTGTGTTTACTGGTAATATGGTGTGATGGTAATGACTCTCTGTGTTTACTGGTAATATTCTGTGATGGTAATGGCTCTCTGTGTTATATGATGTGATTGTAATGGCTCTCTGTGTTATATGCTGTGACGGTAATGGCTCTCTGTGTTATATGCTGTGATGGTAATTGCTCTCTGTGTTTACTGGTAATATGGTGTGATGTAATGGCTCTCTGGGTTTACTGGTAATATGCTGTGATGGTAATGGCTCTCTGGGTTTACTGGTAATATGCTGTGATGGTAATGGCTCTCTGTGTTATATGATGTGATGGTAATGGCTCTCTGTGTTTACTGGTAATATGATGTGATGGTAATGGCTCTCTGTGTTATATGATGTTATGGTAATGGCTCTCTGTGTTATATGCTGTGATGGTAATGGATCTCTGTGTTTACTGGTAATATGGTGTGATGGTAATGACTCTGTGTTTACTGGTAATATGCTGTGATGGTAATGGCTCTCTGGGTTTACTGGTAATATGCTGTGATGGTAATGACTCTCTGTGTTTACTGGTAATATGCTGTGATGGTAATGGCTCTCTGTGTTTACTGGTAATATGGTGTGATGGTAATGGCTCTCTGTGTTATATGATGTGATGGTAATGGCTCTCTGTGTTATATGCTGTGATGGTAATGGCTCTCTGTGTTATATGATGTGATGGTAATGGATCTCTGTGTTTACTGGTAATATGGTGTGATGGTAATGGCTCTCTGGGTTTACTGGTAATATGCTGTGATGGTAATGGCTCTCTGGGTTTACTGGTAATATGCTGTGATGGTAATGGCTCTCTGTGTTATATGATGTGATGGTAATGGCTCTCTGTGTTTACTGGTAATATTATGTGATGGTAATGGCTCTCTGTGTTATATGATGTGATGGTAATGGCTCTCTGTGTTATATGCTGTGATGGTAATGGCTCTCTGTGTTTACTGGTAATATGGTGTGATGGTAATGACTCTCTGTGTTTACTGGTAATATGCTGTGATGGTAATGGCTCTCTGTGTTTACTGGTAATATGGTGTGATGGTAATGACTCTCTGTGTTTACTGGTAATATGCTGTGATGATAATGGCTCTCTGGGTTTGCTGGTAATATGGTGTGATGGTAATGGCTCTCTGTGTTATATGCTGTGATGGTAATGGCTCTCTGTGTTATATGCTGCAGCGGTGTTTTGTAATATACACATTACAAAAATGTATGCACGCATGACTGTAAGTCGCTTTGGATAAAAGCATCTGCTAAATGGCATATTATTTATTATTATTTATTATTTATGGTAATGGCTCTCCGTGTTATATGATGTGATGGTAATGGCTCTCTGTGTTAGCTGTTAATATGCTGTGATAGTAATGGCTCTCTGTGTTTACTGGTAATATGGTGTGATGGTAATGACTCTTTGTGTTTACTGGTAATATGCTGTGATGATAATGGCTCTCTGGGTTTACTGGTAATATGGTGTGATGGTAATGGCTCTCTGTGTTATATGATGTGATGGTAATGGCTCTCTGTGTTAGCTGTTAATATGCTGTGATAGCAATGGCTCTCTGTGTTATATGATGTGATGGTAATGTCTCTCTGTGTTATATGCTGTGATGGTAATGTCTCTCTGTGTTTACTGGTAATATGGTGTGATGGTAATGGCTCTCTGTGTTTACTGGTAATATGGTGTGATGGTATTGGCTCTCTGTGTTCTATGATGTGATGGTATTGGCTCTCTGTGTTAGCTGTTAATATGCTGTGATGGGAGCAGCCTAGGCTTTGATCACACACACACCTCATAGAGCTATAATTTTTAATAAGGCTGCGGCAGACCTGTCTGTCATAGAAGTGACTCAGCACACGTGTACTGTACTTTACTACACACAGACACACAGTCGCTGTACACACACACACACATACACACACACACACACACACACACACACACACACACACACACACACACACACACACACACACACACACACACACACACACACACACACACACACACACATACATATACACATACACATACACATACACATACACATACACATACACATACACACATACACACACACCAACATACATTTATATACACAGATAGACAGACTGAGATATTCCTACAAAAACACATAATATACACATTTTCCAAAGTTTTATTAACGATCTGCATCACAGCCTGTGGCCGGCCCTCTCCTGTGAAGAAAGTGGACTCGGCCTCGGGTCTTCGGGTGGTAGGTGGAGTCAATGCCCTGGAGGGGGAGTGGCCATGGCAGGTCAGCTTGCACTTCTCTGGCTACCTGTACTGTGGAGCCTCTGTCCTCTCTTCTGATTGGCTCATCTCAGCAGCACACTGCTTCAGCAGGGACAGGTGTGTATGCAGTCTACAGACTGACTGATCACATTATGACCATGTTATAACTACTGTACTGAATAGAAGTGGACCAGGTACATACTGACCACTGATAACAGATTGACCCCAGCTCAACATCATCATCCACATGCAACTTTTCTCTGGCAATGACAGTAATGAACAAAATGAGCTTTTCACTTCATTTAATAAAGTTTATTTACATGTTCCCTGTTCAGCCATAACCTTTGACCTCTAACCACTTCCTCTTGACCCTCCCAGGCTGTCAGACCCGCGCCAGTGGAGCGCCCACCTGGGAATGCTGTCCCAGGGTAGTGCCAGGCACGTGGCAGAGATTCAGCGCATCGTTGTGCACAAGTACTACAACGGGCTGACCTTTGACTATGACATCGCCCTGTTGCAGCTGAGGAACCCCTGGCCCTCCTCCCTCAGCTCCCTCATCCAGCCTGTGTGTCTGCCGGCCACCTCACAGACCCTCACACAAGCACACCGCTGCTGGGTCACAGGCTGGGGGTACCGCTCTGAGGAGGGTGAGAGACAGAACCACGACTAACAATGTGTACATCAGAACCATGGATATGCAGAGTTTGATATACTAGGCCTCTCACATGCAGATCATGTTCCCCTCTTCTCTCCTCAGATAAGACCCTTCCCACAGTGTTACAGAAGGCGGAGGTGTCCGTCCTGGATCAGAGTGAATGTAAAAGGAGGTACGGCCCCATCTCGCCCCGCATGCTGTGTGCCGGAGTCCCCTCTGGACAGCAGGATGCCTGCAGGGTGAGTGGTCAACAACCACCCTCAAACTTAGTGTGCTCTTATTCCCCTATGCCCTTTACATTAAGTGTGCCATTTAGCCATCATTCTTAGTATGCCCTTATCCCCTTTACCCATAGGCCCTAATCCTTATTGTGCCCTTTTCGCCCTCCCCAGGGGGACTCAGGGGGTCCTCTGTCGTGCAGGGCCCCCGAGGGGCGATGGTTCCTCACAGGCATTGTGAGTTGGGGGGCGGGGTGCGGCAGACCCAGCCTACCAGGCGTCTACACCCGCGTTAATAAGTTCACCACCTGGATCCAGAGCCACATCATCACCTGAGTCAATTACAACACCCTTTATTTTATAGTCCTATTTCAACTGGTATTTACTACGAAATTACGTGGTAGCAATGTGTACTTTCTGGTGTCTACTTCAATGAATCCCATATAAAATATTATTACTAGGTAATTACTATGTTATTACCATCTATACCATCTTCAAAAATACCCTTTAATGAGTGGACTGTATGTAAAGCAGTTATAGGAATGAAGATCAGGAGTGATTGACACATGTTAGACGCAGCTCTGGTCCCCTTAAGCCAATCAACCCTGCCCACAAACATACAGTGTACACTGTGTTGTTTGGTTGACCCAACAGCTGGGTTGCAGGCGTTGGGTCACTTAGTTGGGTTGTTTTCTTTAAAAACAGCTGGGTTATTGATGCTGGGTTATTGGTGCTGGGTTATTGAGATATGACCCAGCGGGTCAGAATAATGTCTAAAGCACAAAAAAGGAAATCTGGAAATGTAGAATTTGCAGAATGTAAACTTAACATGAACAGGAATAACATTTACTCTCACGAGTGGCCAATAAGATCTAGCTGAAAGCCACGCCCCTAATAAGCCATGCCTCCTGAAAATAACTTTAGGATTACATTCAAAAAGATCCAGCTGCTAAATCAACCCAGCATGAGAGTAAAAAATACCCAATTGACGGTAAAATTAACCCATGTTTGGGTAACCCCAACAACCCAACTTGTTGGGTTATTCGCGCAACCCAGCTGGCTGGGTCAAAATAACTCAGCGTGTGTTCTGTCCAATATTTAGCCAGCACTGGGTTACCAAATTATCCAAGTTGGGTTGGTTTTTAACCTAGCCTTCTTTTAGAGTGTAGGCCTAAACCATATGGCCATATGTTCTCCATATCTCTCTGTCTCTGTATGTCTAGCTCTACACTGGATCTAGCCTAGGCAGCCTGCTCTGTCGTCTAGGCATTATGTGCATTACCGGCAATACACTTGTGTCCCCTGTGGACCGGCTCGTACATAAAGCATCCTCCATTCAGGCTGTGAAGGCATCATTTTAATCCAAAATGGTGGCGGAAAAAACGGGGAAAATATGCATACTTTCTTCATGAAACACAATTTTCCACCACCATTTTTGAATTTTCTGACAATTTAGGATGTTGCACACCCATGGCTGAACGGCTACCTAGGCTACACAGGCTCAGCTACAGTGCATTTGGAAAGTATTCAGACCCCTTCCCTTTTTTTTTTCCACATTTTGTTACGTTACAGCCTTATTCTAAAATGGATTGAATTGTTTTTTCCCCCCTCATCAATCTACACACAATACCCCATAATGACAAAGCAAAAACAGGTTTTTAGACATTTTTGCAAAATTATTACAAATAGAAAGCTGAAATATTACATTTACATAAGTATTCAGACCCTTTGCTATGAGACTCGAAATTGAGCTCAGGTGCATCCTGTTTCCATTGATCATCCTTGAGATGTTTCTACAACTTGATTGGAGTCCATCTGTGGTAAATTCAATTGATTGGACATGATTTGGAAAGGCAAACACCTGTCTACATGAGCAAAAACCAAGCCTTGAGGTTGAAGGAAATGTCCGTAGAGCTCCGAGACAGGATTGCGTTGAGGCACTGATCTGGGGAAGGGTACCAAAACCTTTCTGCAGCAATGAAGGTCCTCAAGAACACAGTGGCCTCCATCATTCTTAAATGGAAGAAGTTTGGAACCACCAGCCCGGCCAAACTGAGCAATCGGGGGAGAAGGGCCTCGGTCAGGGAGGTGACCAAGAACCCAATGGTCACTCTGAAAGAGCTCCAGAGTTCCTCTGTGGAGATGGGCGAACCCAGAAGGACAACCATCTCTGCAGCACTCCACCAATCAGGCCTTTATGATAGAGTGGCCAGACGGAAGCCACTCCTCAGTAAAAGGCACATGACAACCTGTTTAGTTTGCCAAAAGGCAGCTAAAGGACTCTCAGACCATGAGGAACAAGATTCTCTGGTCTGATTAAACTAATATTGAACTCTTTGGCCTGAATACCAAGCGTCACATCTAGAGGAAACCTGGCACCATCCCTACGGTGAAACTTGGTGGTGGCAGCATCATGCTGTGGGGTAGGTCTCAGCGGCAGGGACTGTGAGACTAGTCAGGATCAAGGGAAAGATGAATGGAGCAAAGTACAGAGAGATCCTTGATGAAAACCTACTCCACAGCACTCAGGACGTCAGTCTGGGGCGAAGGTTCACCTTCCAACAGGACAACGAGCCTAAGCACACAGCCAAGACAACGCAGGAGTGGGTTCTGGACAAGTCTCTGAATGTCCTTGAGTGGCCCAGCCAGAGCCTGGACTTGAACCCGATCTAACATGTCTGGAGTGACCTGAAAAAAGCGATGCAGCGATGCTCCCCATCCAACCTGGCAGAGCTTGAGAGGATCTGCAGAGAAGAACGGGAGAAACTCCCCAAATACAGGTGTGCCAAGCTCGTAGCGTCATACCCAAGAAGACTCGAGGCTGCAATCACTGCCAAAGGTGCTTCCACAAAGTACTGCCTAAAGGGTCTGAATACTTATGTGAATGTAATATTTATGTTTTTAATTTTAATAAAATTAATTTGCTAAAACTTCTAAAAACGTATTTTTGCTTTGTCATTACGGGGTGTTGTGTGTAGATTGATGAAGAAAAAAAACGATTTAATCAATTTTAGAATAAGGCTGTAACGTAACAAAATATGGAAAAAGTCAAGGGGTCTGAATACTTTCCAAATGCACTGTATATACTCTATGTAACAGTAACTGATATGTTGTTGAGTCATCACTTTCAACAATAAATATTCCATGAAAAAATTGCTTCTGAGAGACAAAATTTACCCCCCAATGTTGACTGCCATGTAGGCTATTTGTCATTTATTAGGCTACAACTTTTTACTCATAAATCCTTATAGAGTTATTAAGGGATAGTTCGAAATGTACTGGGGTGGAGGGGCTGGTCCAAAATAGGGGACGGTTGTCTAATTTATTTTTTGGCTTTGGGGAGGGTGTGTGATTTATTTTATTGCTTCCTGTTTACAAACAAAAGCTCAAATAGGAAGTACCAGTGATGCGCTCAATACGGAAGTGGTCGGACGAAGCAGACGCGAGGCTACAAGACTGTTTTGCTAGTACATACTGGGATATGTTCCGGGATTCATCCAATAACATTGAGGTGTTTACCACAACTGTCACGGGCTTCATCAATAAGTGCATAGACGATGTCGTCCACACAGTGTCTATAAAAACGTATCCAAACCAAAAAACATGGATTACAGGCAATTTCCTTTAGCTGGGCTAAAGGCTAGAACTACCGCTTAAAGTGACCGGGACAAGGACATGGACGCATACAAGAAATCCCGCTACAAACATGCAAAAGGACAATATAGGAGGAAGGTAGAATCCTATTACACCAGCTACGACGCACGTCGTATATGGCAGGGCTTGCAGACGATAATGGATTACAAAGGGAAGCCCAGCCATGAGTTGCCCAGCGATGCAGAACTCCCAAATGAGCTAAATGCCTTTCATGCTCGCTTCGAGGATTATAACACTGTGCCTTGCGTGAAAGCCCCTGTTTTTCCAGATGACTGTGTGATCTTGCTATCCGTGGCCGATGTGAGCAAAACGTTTAAACAGGTTAACAATTAGATGGAATACCAGGGCGTGTTCTCAAAGCATGCACAGACCAGCTGGCAGGTGTCTTCACAGACATTTTCAATCTCTCCTTGTCCCAGTCTGTAATCCCAACATGTTTCAAATTGCCCACCATTGTCCCTGTTCCCAAGAGCTCCAAGGTAACCTGCCTAAATGACTATCGCCCTGTAGCTCTCATATCTGTAATTATGAAGTGCTTGAAAGGCTGGTCATGACACACATCAACACCATCATCCCAGACACCGTAGACCCACTCCAATTCGCATATCGCCCCAACAGATCCACAGTTGATGCAATCTCAATTGCACTTCACACTGCCCTCTCCCACCTGGACAAGAGTGGAAATAACTATGTGAGAATGCTGTTCATAGACTACAGCTCAGCGTTCACCACCATAGTCCCATCCAAACTCATCACCAATTAGGGACCCTGGGACTGAACCCCTCTCTCTGCAACTAGATCCTGGACTTCCTGATGGGCTGGCCCCAGGTGGTGAGGGTAGGCAACAACACTTCCACCACATTGATCCTCAACATGGGGGCCCCTCAGGGTTGTGTGCTTAGTCCCCTCCTGTACTCCCTGTTCACCTACGACTGTGTGGCCGCACACCCAACACCATCATCAAGTTTGCTGTCGACACGAAGGTGGTAGGTCTGATCACCGACGCCGATGAATCAGCCTACAGGGAGGAGGTCAGAGACTTAGCAGTGTGGTGCCAGGACAACAACATCCCTCAACTTCGGTAAGGCCAAAGAGCTGATCGTTGACTATAGGACAAAGAGGGGAGAGCACGCCCCCATCCACATCGATACAGTTTTCTGTTCCCAAAACTAGAATCTGTTACGAACAGAGTGGACTACGTTTTGTAGACTTTACCCTTTGCCAAAGTTTTAAAAAATAGCGTTGTTTAGAAGGAGTGCAAAAGCTAATTGAGTTATTAAATGCATGCTAGAACGTGCCAATAGGATCTTGCTAGCTCGTGCTTGGCTCTGCCCACCTCCTTGCTTGATCTGCCCACTATAACTCATTTGTTCCCATTTGAAACGACGGCTGTGGTCTACCTTGGTTTTGTTATAAACATCTTTGACGCTACAGAGGGTGGTGCGGACAGCCCAGTACATCACTGGGGCCGAGCTCCCTGCCATCCAGGACCTCTATATCAGGTGGTGTCAGCCACCGAAGCCATAGACTGTTCACTCTGCTACCATCCAGCAAACGGTACCGGAGCATCGGCTCTCGGACCAACAGGCTCCGAGACAGACCGCTAAATAGCAAATGATGGTACCCAAACTATCTTGCATTGACCCTACACACACTCACTAGACTTTATATACACATCATATACACACTCACTCACACACACTACACTGTCACTCCCACACAAAACCCACACACATTCACATAGACTATATACGCACACACACACATAACACACACATACCGACACAACACAAACACAAATAGATACACACACTCACACACACGCTTTTACACTCATCATTTGCTGCTGCTACTGTGTTCTTTATTTTACTCATATTATTATCTATCCGGATGCCTAGTCACTTTCCCTTGCCTTCATGTACATATCTACCTCAAATACCTTGTACCTCTGCACATTGATCTGGTACTGGTACTCACTCTATATAGCTCCATTCTTGTGTATTTTATTTTATTCCTCTTGTGTTAGTTACTATTCAATTTTGTATTATTATTTTTAAACTCTGCATCGTTGGATAAGGTTCATAAGCAAGCATTTCACTCTAAAGTCTTCTACACCAGTTGTATTCAGCACGTGATAAATAAAATCTGATTTTATTTGAGGGGAGGGAAGTGCATTTTTCCCCTGGTTTACATTCCCCATTTTTCAGGTTTTACTATATATTTTCTTCCATGTAGCCATATTTCCTCATCTGCTTGCATGCACATCCCCTATCAAGGTGTTTTGGTACTTCCCTTATGCACTAGGCTTTTCTGTGCTTAGTATACAGTCAACTCTGGTCTCTAACACCTGACACCAATATAGTGGATTAGGGCGGCACCTTGACTGGGACTCAAACCCTGGTCCCTGTGACTCATTCCAAAACCATTATACTGTCACAATCTTTCTATATGAGCCATGATACAATTCCTACCAAGTGGCTTAAGTTAACCCTATTGGCACGATACATCGGCTGTTTGTAAATGATGTCTGAGTGTTGGAGTGTGCCCCTAGGAATCCGTGAATTTAAAAAACAAGAAAATGGTGCCGTCTAGTTTGCTTAATATAAGGAATTTGAAATGATGTATACTTTTACTTTTACTTTTGATACTTACGTATATTTTAACAATGACATTTACTTTTGATACCTAAGTATATTTAAAACCAAATACTTTTAGACTTTTACTCAAGTGGTATTTTACTGGGTGACTTTCACTTTTACTTGAGTCATTTTCTATTAAGGTATCTTTAATTTCACTCAAGTATGACAATTGGGTACTTTTTCCACCACTGTATACAATTAATTACATTTGTATGGCCTTAGGGACAATACAATTATCCAACCTAGCAGGGTTTCCATGTGGAACATTTGGCGCCAGACAAGTGACTGAGTGTGATGACTGTGATTAGAAGGAGTCAGGCGCAGGAGGGTAAATCACTGAATACAGAGTTTATTCCATCGTACACAGTTGCGCTGGATAGCGACAACAAAATACAGGCACAGGGGAAACAATCTATCCCGGCAATACAAGGTACGGGTAGCTCCACCGAGCTACACTCAACTCACATAAAACAATCACCCACAAGGACAAGGGGGCAGAGGGAACACTTATACATGGACTAATGAGGGGATATGAACCAGGTGTGTGTAATTGACAAGACAAGACAAATGGAATGATGAATAATGGAGCGGCAGTGGCTAGTAAGCCGGTGACGACGAATGCCGAAGCCTGCCCGAACAAGGAGGGGATACATTTACCCTGTCATCCATATGCATTGGGTGCATAATTATCCCATTAGGCCTTCCACCCACGCAGTCAGTTCCATCAATAAACAAGGGATATTGGTCAAATGAGCCACATTTACGCGCCCTTAAAAACAGCCTATTATTGGTTTTTACTTTCCTAAAATAAAAATAAAAACTCACGGTTCAGCTGTCACAGATTTGAGCACTAAATGCATCAGGGCATTGCATGCATAGGCCTATAGGCTTAGGTGTCCACTGTATTATATTAATATTTTAAAAATACATATAAAGGAAAAGTAGCTTAGGCCTAGCCCCAGAAAGAGAGAGATAGACATATGCCGGCGGCATGCGACTCCGATGTGAATTTCTTTATACTTGTCAGATACACTGACTCTTAGAAAAAAAGGTTCCTTATAGAACCATAAAGATTTCTATCGCTTGCATTATACATTGCCTTCAGAAGTATTCACACTTCTTTACTTTTTCCACATTTTGTTGTGTTACAGCCTGAATAAAAAATGTATTAAATTGAGATTATGTGTCACTGATCTACACACAATACCCCATAATGTCAAAGTGGATGTCTTTGTGTATATTTTGTAAAACAAATTATACAAAATTGTAAGCTGAAAAGTATTCAACCCCTTTGTTTTGACAAGCCTAAATAAGTTCAGCAATAAAACATGTGCTTAACAAATCGCATAATAATTTGCATGGACTCATTCTGCACAGTGGTCTAAGGCACTGCAGCTCAGTGCTTGAGGCGTCACTACAGACCCCCTGGTTCGATTCCAGGCTGTATCACAACCGGCCATGATTGGGAGTTCCATAGGGCGGCGCACAATTGGCCCAGCGTCATCCGGGTTTGGCCGGTGTAGGCCGTCATTGAAATAAGAATTTGTTCTTAACTGACTTGCCTAGTTAAATAAAGGTAAAATAAAAAATAATAGTGGTTAACATGATTTTTGAATGACTACCCTATCTCTGTACCCCACACATACAATTATCTGTAAGGTCCCTCCATCGAGTAGTGCATTTCAAGCACAGATTCAACCACAAAGACCAGGGAGATTGTTCAATGCCTCGCAGTGAAGTTTACGGATTGGTAAATGTGTAAAAAAATTACAAATAAAGCAGATGCTGAATATTCCTTTGAGCATGGTGAAGTTATTGTTTTGGCTTTCGATGGTGTATCAATACACCTAGTCACTACAAAGATACAGGCTTCCTTCCTAACTCAGTTGCTGGAGAGGAAGGAACCTTCTCAGGGATTTCACCATGAGGCCAATGGTGACTTTAAAACAGTTACAGAGTTTAATGGTTGTGATATGAGAACTGAGGATGGATCCACATTATTCTAGTTACTCCACAATAATAAACCTAAAAGACAGAGTGAAAAGAAGGACGCGTGTACAGAATACAAATATTCCAAAACATGCATCCTGTTTGCAACAAGGCACTTATAGTGTCTTCAGAAAGTATTCATACTCCTTGACTTATTCCACATTTTGTTGTGTTACAGCCTGAATTCAACATTTATTAAATTGATTTTTTTTCTCACCGATCTACACACAATACCCCATAATGACAAAGTGAAAACATGTTTTTAGAAATGTTTGCAAATGTATTGAAACTGAAATACAGAAATATCTATTTTATATAAGTATTCACACCTCTGAGTCAATAAATGTTAGAATCACCTTTGCCAGTGATTATAGCTGTGAGTCTTTCTTGGTAAGTCTCTAACAGCTCTCCACACCTGGATTGTACAATATTTGCCCATTATTCTCTTCAAAATTATTCAAGCTCTGTCAAATTGGTTGTTGATCATTGCTAGACAGCCATTTTCAAGTCTTGCCATAGATTTCCAAGCATATTTAAGTCCAAACTGTAACTCGGCCACTCAGGAACAGTCACTGTCTTGGTAAGCAATTCCAGTGTAGATTTGGCCTTGTGTTTTAGGTTATTGTCCTGCTGAAAGGTGACTAAATCTCCCAGTGTCTGGTGGAAAGCAGACTGAAGTGGCAGTGCAGCGCCCCTGGATGGAGAGCAAGTTGTGGGGTTAAGGGCCTTACTCAAGGGCCCAACAGTAGGGAAATGTTACAAGGATGTGAACCCAGCAGCCTTCCAGTTGTCAGATCAATTCTCCCCTTTTTTCCTGCGCCTGGCCCGGGATTTGAACCGGCCACCTTTCGACCTTAGGTCAAACTCCTGCCACAGGTCCAACTCCTTAGCCTCTGCCAGTACAGTATGGGTTGTTGCCTGACTGGTTACATAGAAGAAGAAAAAATAAGCTAAAACATGTGTTAATCTATAGAAATAAGCATGAATTAATCTGACAAAATTAAATTACGACAAAATGCGATGCATATAATTATTATGATGTAGTTGTCAGCAGCAGTCGAAAGAGAGATCTTTTTCCTTTGATAGTTCTGAGTTACTGCCAGACTGAGCAAACATATGTACTGAACAAAAATATAAACGCAACCTGCAACAATTTTAACGATTTTACTGAGTTACAGTTCATATAAGGAACTCAGTCAATTGAAATGAATTCATTAGGCCCTAATCTATGGATTTCACATGACTGGGCAGGGGCGCAGCCATGGGTGGGCATAGGCCCACCCACTGGGGAGCCAGGCACAGCCAATCAGAATGAGTTTTTCCCCACAAAAGGGCTTTATTACAGAAATAAATACTCCTCAGTTTCATCAGCTGTCCAGTTGGCTGGTCTCAAATGATCCTGCAGGTGTGCTCGCTCTTTGTTGTTCTCTTGCTCAGTGTGAAGTAAACCTTTACATTGTTGATTCCTGCATCTGCGTCCTGCCGCTTCGTATCCTCAGTGGGCAGGTGGTTCCACAGATGTTGGTGATAGCACGGGAGGATGGGGACTGGGTGCACTCGCCGCACCCTGAGGTGGCACCGGAGCGATGGTCAGTTTATGCAGCGTTTGGAGCACTTCCTGCATGGCGGCGTTCAGCTGGGCAATCTGCTGCTGGTGCTGGTCGAGGCGCTGGGAAACTCCAGGAGGATTACCTGCTGCATCCATCTTCGTTATTGGTGTGTGATTTTGTGACGATTACTGAGGATACGAAGAGGCAGGACGCAGATGCAGGAATCAACAATGTAAAGGTTTACTTAACACTGAGCTAGAGAACAACAAAGAGCGAGTACACGACATGACACTAACAATCACACACAACACAACACTGAACAGTCCAGGGCTATATAGGGGTGGTGCAATTGTAGCCTACCACCCAATGAGGCATTTCACGCTCTCCATATCTCAAAGCCATCTCCAATATCTTGTTTGTAAAATAGTTGCCATTGAGCTCAAAATGAGGTTTGAACAGTAAGAAGTATACCTATAGAAAGCTGAGAACATCCCTCTCCATCTGTGACAACAGGATAGCTGTGTTTTCCAGCAATTGGATTTTTAAATGTTATACAATCAGAACACTTTTCTTTATCCAGAGCATTTTTTCCCCTGTGAAAGGAGAGAGAGTGTGGTGCGCTCTACACAGCAGCAGGTCCCAGTGAAACAGGTACAGGGGGCAGGGAGGCGGATCATGCCCGGAGCCGGATCCGCCGCCAAGGCGGAGTGCCCACCCGGTCCCTCCCCTGTGGTGTTTGGTTGGCGCGGTCGGAGTCCGCGCCTTTGGGGGGGGGGGGTACTGTCACGCCCTGGCTCTGGGGACTCTAGTATGTTGAGCCAGGGTGTGAGTTTTCATTTGTTTTTCATTCTAGTTTAGTATTTCTATGTTGGCCAGTGTGGTTCTCAATCAGAGGCAACGTGTATCAGCTGTTGCTTGTTGTCTCTGATTGGGAACCAGTTTTCCCACAGTGTTTGTGGGATCTTGTTCCTGTATAGGTTTGTGTTTTGCACCTTTGGACGTCACGTTATCGTTTTTGTTCGTGTTATCATTCAAATTAATAAAATATGTTCACCTTCCACGCTGCGCCTTGGTCCTCTGTACCCGACGATCGTGACATCCACATAAACACAGAGTTGCTACAGTTATTATTTGTGGTGGTAATAATTATTTTTTGTACATTTTATGAGTGGGGAGGGTGTGTAAAATATTTATAGGGTGGGGGGGGGGTGCATTATTTTATGACACCTCGAGTTGGACCAGCCCCCCACCCCACCCCACCCCACAGTGCCCTATGCAACACCCACGGACATGGCAGCCAAGATTCCATTTTTGTAATACCTTACACACAGTGCCATGAAACAGGTACAGGGGGCAGGGAGGCAGACACATTCATTACAGGAATCATGATGATAATGTACTTTACTGTTTGACCAAATCATGATTTTAGCCTCATAAAAAATATAACGTTTTGTGTGAAGTGAATGATTGTGCAGCCCACATGGATGCGACCAATATTGCTACATTCTTTAACTAGCACAGCCAAGTAAACTACTTTGCGACTAAAAGGTTACATGCTTTTCACTATATACTCTCTAACTTTCAGTTTTACTTCATTGAAAAGGCCTCCATCTTTGCAATCAACAGCAGAATATGTCAAGGCTCCTTTCTCACTCTCTCTCACAATTTGTCCGCCTACAATTTTATTTATGAGCTTTTTATTTATTTTATCAGCCAAAAGCCGGCAATTAAGGGCTAATGGAAACCCTGCTACCTAGACTAGACTACAACACTACAAAGAAATGAATATTGCATTATTGTTTTCACTTTAGTACAATTGAGTACAATTCTAGGCTGTAAACTCAGGAAAGCTTAACGCGCGTTCTGCCTCCTTTCCAATCTGAGCGGCTATTCCTCGACCTCGAACCTAACGCTTCAATATATCCTAAATATTTGTCATTTAACTTTTAAAATGTACAGTATTACCCTTTATTTGTGGCATTAATACACCAGTCACAATTAATCTGATTAGGCTACTTCAAAAGTCTCCTGTAGGCTACCTGCGCATGTTCATCCACTCCACTCTAATATAATTCCAGGGTCCAAACTGCCCACCGGCCATTCGATGAATGGAAAGAGACATCTGTTACAAAACACCAAAACGTTTAATGACATTTGGAGATTGTCAAGCCTTTGTAATGAGTAGGGAGGGATGTATTTTCTGTTTGTGGTGTTGAAAACGCGAACCATGATGAATCATTCGAAGTCAGTAATCCTTCTGCAGTTATGCATTGCTTATTGGTTGTGTGTTGTGCATTGACACAGAAACCTGTTGGTGGAAAATTCATTGCATATATTTTATATAATTCTAAATATGGCATCAGAATGTTAAATCGGATTTCCCCCTAGCTGATTATTGTCTGCAAACCGCTCTGATTGTGAAGTAATGAAACAGACAGGGAGAGTGAGCTCCTCTTTTGTGGTCGGCGAACCCTCAACCTTCTGGCCAGCCCTGCGTGGCATCGACTGTCCCACAAAACCATGCTGAAGTAGTCAAGAAGTGACATCCACTGTCACGCCCTGGCTCTGGGGACTCTAGTATGTTGAGCCAGGGTGTGAGTTTTCATTTGTTTTTCATTCTAGTTTAGTATTTCTATGTTGGCCAGTGTGGTTCTCAATCAGAGGCAACGTGTATCAGCAGTTGCTTGTTGTCTCTGATTGGGAACCATACTTAAGCAGCCAGTTTTCCCACAGTGTTTGTGGGATCTTGTTCCTGTATAGGTTTGTGTTTTGCACCTTTGGACGTCACGTTATCGTTTTTGTTCGTGTTATCATTCAAATTAATAAAATATGTTCACCTTCCACGCTGCGCCTTGGTCCTCTGTACCCAACGATCGTGACATCCACATAAACACAGAGTTGCTACAGTTATTATTTGTGGTGGTAATAATTATTTTTTGTACATTTTATGAGTGGGGAGGGTGTGTAAAATATTTATAGGGTGGGGGGGGGGGGTGCATTATTTTATGACACCTCGAGTTGGACCAGCCCCCCACCCCACCCCACCCCACAGTGCCCTATGCAACACCCACGGACATGGCAGCCAAGATTCCATTTTTGTAATACCTTACACACAGTGCCATCAAACATTCTTTTGTCCGGCCAGGCCGTGCACGCGAGGGAGCAAGTTTGCCCACAATTTCTGTCGCACGGATGGTTGTGTGGATTGTACTCTTTCATAGTGGTCCCATTGTGCCGCACTGCATTCTGGGGCTCCGTGTGACACCTGCCCGCAAAGGTATACGGGGGAGTGAGTGAGTGAATGCTCCCGCCGCATCCGACCCGCTCAGGTCCGGTTTCTGCGCTTTTTCAAAGGAGCTTTAGGGTCGCAAAAAGGGTCTCCTCTCTCTGTCATTTTTATGCCTGGGGTATCGTTGCATATCGCCGCCACGGAGCCAAACGGGACAGTGCCATGAGGACTTTCCCTAAAAGCAGAACTTGTGAGGTTTACAGCATCTCGGGATATGGACATTGTTCTGCTGTTGGTTCACCTGCACAGGTAAGAGAGATGGCTTCAGCACTCACCGCACTTTTCACCCTGTCCGCAAAGACAGGGGGAGACAAAGGGATGCTGTTCAGACTGCACAATCAAAGCAACATTCTTTTCAGGTATAACTTTTTATCAATTTACTTTTCATCATATTAGGCCTACTTTAAGCTGTTATAAATCGTTTCAATTGGATGTGCTGTTATAATTGGATGTGCTGGCTCACCGGTAATGGATTTGAGTAGGTCACCAACTTCCCCTTAGTTCTGGTTCATCTTAATTGTAAAATCAGTCTCTAGGGATATCTGGTTCTCACTCTCATGAATGTCTGTCAGAGGGCACCGCTTGATTGAGTGCTGACACTGCTGCACAAGGCCGTGGGAAAGCAGACCCCTGGAGCCACGCTTTGTGTGCTCCCTCGGGGAATCCTGCCAAGACGCCAAATGTTTTACTTAAATTCCTTCAGAAACAAAGGACGGTTCGCTGCTGTTGTCGCTCTGGGTAACTTGATTTAGTCCTATGTTTAGTGTTTATCCTACTGCGCTAAGCAAACAGTAGGCTACACAGTGGAATGGAAAGGTGGGTACGGGGTAGGCCTACATGTAGGATAAATGACCTTTTTAATACCTTTTTTTAAATGATTGACTACGTGGCCTGTTAAACCTTTGTAATGCTGACCCCCCCACTTGAATATGCGGTAACCTAATGTAGCTGGCCTAAAATAAATGCCTGAAACTAGATCCCCTACATACTAAAAAAAAAACTGTCGGTGGAGGTTCTCTTCTGCATTGTTCAACCGATCCAGTAAATGTGGAGGAGGAGTTAAGATGGAGTGTCGCCAGAGAAGAAGAGGTAAAGAGAGGCCCAACTCAGCGGAAAATCTGTCTCCTTCCTGCAGGTGGCGTTTTTTTGTTTTTATACCAACCAAGCAAGGAGTTTTTGTATGGAAGTCTATAGAGTACCATTCCTCTCTTGTCGGAGAGGGATTTACATGGTTATCAAAATGTCACGCCAGGGTAAGCCTACACGAAACACAGCCCTTATTTGAAGTGTTTCTAAAATTCCCTATGGGAAAAAGGAATGGTGGAAAAATGATTGGAACCATTTCCCTGTTTGACCGCTAGGTTTTATGGGTATTATGACACCTCCACTGTGAGAGAGTGTCGAAAAATATATGGCTTATTTGCTACAGAGGTTTATTTGATTTAATATAAGTTTCGTAATGCTTAGGTTGTTACGAGTGTACTAATATGACATCCCTGCAACTATGAGAAAAAACACTTCATATCGGAGTTATCTCGAGACAGCTATGCATATTCATGGCATGAGGCTAGTAGCATAGCGTCTCAATCCATTGAATACAGGCGGTTGACGTCAACAACCCTCAACTAATATTCAAAAAAGTATTAAAATAATGAGATGTATCCACCAATCCAAAGAAAGGATAGGCGGTAGTTAGACAGCCCGCCGTGCCGCTTTGTGGACAACGACTCCCATTGTTAGGGCGGAGAGACAAGTATCTTGTCAGTATATCCATAATCTTTGGTGTCACCTTGTTATTCATGTCCAAAAGAGGAAGTCATTTCATGGGTTCTCTTTCCATTTCCCCTGAAAACCAGCACATTCGGTGGTTGGGGACTGGCAGAAGCTAAATATGCTAAAACAGAGAGGGAGAGGGAGAGGGAATGTGAGAGAGAGACAGAGAGAGAGACCATACAGACATAGCCTACTCGCACACAAAGAGAGAGGCCTACTCACACACAAAGAGAGAGGGGTGCGGGGGTGTTGTGATGTGAGTAAGTGAAGCAGGTTTGTCTCTGATATAGGGGGTCATTACAGAGCCCACCCAGTCACTTAGCCCCTCCACGGAATCCAAGGCTCAGAGCGACTGGAAGGACCAGGGGGACCAGGGAGGCCAGGGTGACCAGGGAGGCAGAGGAACTGTCTGTGGGGGATGGAGAAGGTGGGCTCTGGGGGTCCTACCCCTCCTGCCCTTCACTGCCGCCATTGCACTGAGTCTCCATTTCTTTACATGTAAGTAAGCAGCGCCACCTGTTTGGAAACGTGTGTGTGTGTGTTTGTGCAGACTCCGGGCTTCGACACAAGCCCTCCCTTTTTTATAAATTGTCTTAGAAACAATGCTTCAATTAATTCAAAATATGCTCCGGACTTTGGCGACTACCAGTGGTGGAAAAAGTACTCAATTGTCATACTTGAGTAAAAGTAAAGATACCTTAATAGAAAATGACTAAAGTAAAAGTGAAAGTCACCCAGTAAAATACTACCGTACTTGAGTAAAAGTCTAAAAGTATTTGGTTTTAAATATACTTAAGTATCAAAGTAAATGGAATTGCTAAAATATACTTAAGTATCAAAAGTGAAAGTATAAATCATTTCAAATTCCTTATATTAAGCAAACCAGACGGCGCAATTTTCAGTTTTTATTTATTTACAGATAGCCAGAGACACGTGCCAACACTCAAACATCCTTTATAAACGAAGCATTTGTGTTTAGTGAGTCCGCAAGATCAGAGGTAATAGGGATTACCAGGGATGTTCTCTTGATAAGTGAATGAATTGGACCATTTTCCTGTCAAAATGTAATGAGTACTTTTGGGTGTCAGGGAAAATGTATGGAGTAAAAAGTACATTATTTTCTTTAGGAATGTAGTGGAGTAAAAGTTGGCAAAAATATAAATAATAAAGTAGAGTACAGATACTCAAAAACACTACTTAAGTAGTACTTGAAAGTATTTTTACTTAAGTACTTTACACCACTGGCGACTACAAAGTATTTTTTAACCTCCCGCTTTGGGCTGGATGTGTCAATGTGTAGTTCATACGTGCATAAACTATGAGCAGAATTACTGTCTTACCTCAATTAGCCATGAAATCCTTAGTTTGAAAGCAACTGTTTATCTGGAAGCGGTGCTGCGCCATTTTCCTCACATCTTCCCCCAGGTGGGCTAGCCACCTAGCAATTTGAGTTCAACCAATGAGCTTCGAACCCCTCACCATATAAGTGACAGCTAGCAAGAGGCACATGATGCACCCACAGCAGAGCGAGAGAGAGAGCAATGACGTGGTGCCTATATCTGCACATATGTAATGTAGTATGCAATTTTCGGGGACCATTTTTGGCTCGTGAGCGCTACTTTCAGAACTACTGGCTAAAAAGCATAACAATAATGTGTTTGCCTTCAAGCTCCACCCCCTTCAGTGTTCTACCTTGGTGGCAGTGTGGAGTTTCCCAACATGAGCTTCTCATTGGACCTGACTGACCCCGCCTCTCCACAGTTCCGCCTCCAGGCTCAGGCTCTAAGCAGTTATGTAAGTGTTATGGTCTATCTGTCCTGTCCTGTCTTTTCCTGCCCTGCCCTGTCCTGCCCTGTCCTTGTCCAGTGATGCTCTGAGATAATGCTTCTCTCGTTCTCTCTCCTCTCTCTCTCTCTCTCTCTCTCTCTCTCTCTCTCTCTCTCATATATACACTGAGTGTACAAAACATTAGGAACACCTTCCTAATATTGAGTTGCACACCCTTTTGCCCTCAGAACAGCTTCAATTCGTCAGGGCATGGACTACAAGGTGTCGAAAGCGTTCCACAGGGATGCTGGCCCATGTCGACTCCAATGCTTCCTATAGTTGTGTCAAGTTGGCCGGATGTCCTTTGGGTGGTGACGATTCTTGATACAAATGGGAAACTGTTGAGTGTTGCAGTTCTTGACACACTCAAACCGGTGCGCCTGGCATCTACTACCATACTCCGTTCAAAGGCACTTAAATCTTTTGTCTTGCCCATTCGCCCTCTGAATGGCACACATACACAATCCATGTCTCAATTGCCTCAAGGCTTACAAATCCTTCTTTAACCTGTCTCCTCCCGTTCATCTACACCGATTGAAGTGGATTTAAAAAGTGACATCAATAAGGGATCATAGCTTTCACCTGGAAAGAGCAGGTGTTCCTAATGTTTTGTACACTCTGTGTCTTTAATCTCCTGTCTTACTTCAGAATGTCACTCTAGATTAGAACATAGCAAGTCTAGAACCCTAGTGTTTCTAGAACGCTACCTCCCTCCCTGTGTCATTTTCGAGCATACTCCTGAATGATATGCATCTATTTGGCATTTTAAAGAATGTAGTGGTACTAATTCTACTCCTGAAGGCTGCTGGTCTCTCTCTCCCCTCTCTCATTCTCTCTGATCTCGCTCTCCCCTTGTACATGTGTGAAATAGGACAAATATAAGCACCCAGCTTCTCTCCCCCATCTCTCTCCTCCAAATCCCTTCCTCCCTCTCTACCCCTCCTTCTCTGTGTCTCAGTGTTAAATGTAAAGCGGGTGTGTAACAGGAGCCCAGGTCTGTGTGTGTGAGTCCTGCGGCGCTAAGGTCTGAGGACCCTAGGGACCAGGCCCTTTTCAGCAGCGAGGACAAGCCCAGCGTTTGTGAGAACAGCAGGACCCAAGTAGCTGGAGTGAGAGGAAGAGCAGGCCCTCAATAAAAACATTGTCTATCTGGCTTTCACACAATCAGTCACTCTGTGTCTCACTACCTCCACACCACACACACAGAGAGAGAGAGAGAGAGAGAGAGAGAGAGAGAGAGAGAGAGAGAGAGAGAGAGAGAGAGAGAGAGAGAGAGAGAGAGAGAGAGAGAGAGAGAGAGAGAGAGAGAGAGAGAGAGAGAGAGAGAGACATCCTGCCAAATGTATGACCACATTAGAGAGACATATTTCCCACGGATCACACACACCCACAAAGAATTTGAAAACAAATCAAACATTGATCAAGTCATGAGAAAAGGGCAACCAGTTTAGCACAAACAACATTGTAAATATTGTGGTGTCCGAGACAACGATGCTGATCATGCTGTGATGATAAGAAGTCTGCTTACACTGTACTTTGATTATAAAGGTTTATTGTATCAAAGATCACAGTATCAATTTACAGACATCTGCAGATATCTGGAGAACAACGGCCCAATCTGTTAATATGTTTTTTCCCCCGTCCTTTGTTCAAACATGGTATTTATCCTATGTAACATAAGATGGGTGGTTTTAGATAAACCAATCCCTGGCCTCCACATATCTTCAAATGTCCTCTATTCCAAGAAGCCTATGTAGCAATGCTTTCCAGATGCTTCAGCAAAGCAGAGTAAAGTTAATCTATTACACCATTTGCAAATGTCAGCAAAATCAATAGACCTTCAGACACTACATATTTCCCCCCTTCGAGACTAATTAAGTCTCGAAAACAAAAAGAATAGGATTATGACAAATAACAATTTTTGTTCTTGAGTAACTTTAGCAATAAACCAAAATTTATGGAGAGTAAACACATGTTTATATAGACACATTTTTGTATGGGGTGTAAATAAATTGTTATGGAGTGTAAGAGCGAAAAACCTGTCTGGCAGCTTTCATTCCAAATATCCATCAATCAATCAAGACAGGAAAATTCTCTCACGGCCCCTCTGCCCCAGGCGACCACCTAAGTACTCCAGATCAATTTATAAATCTTTATCAAGGCATTTTAAGCTATGATGCAATTGAATACACATGAAAGCCTCAGAAAACAAAATACAATAAAAAATGTCCACATTCAGGCTGGTCGACCCATCGGACCCTCCTGTGGATTCTCTCTGTCCCTGCCTAGACCCAGCTTCAACGAAAAAACAAAAACATCTGAGGTCCCCACATGTACCCAACAACAGAAAACATAATTCTTCAAAAATGAATACAGAAAGAATATGACACAAATTATGTATTACACATGCAAATATGTCTATATATCATTGCAGACACTGGAATGTAGTCCACTACACTTCATCTCCTCAGCAGTGTCGACTTCCAATAAAACGTTGATGATGGAATCTGAACATTTCCACACCTTCCTTGTTCCACTTCCTCCAGTCCATTCATATTGTCCATGTTTGAGTATTTGAATCCCACTCTACACATCCCCATATACTTCTGGAAGAAAAGAAAACACCAACCAGTATCTTTTGCAAAACAACACATGCAAATTAAAACATCAATATCAACAATAATATAAAAATGATATATAAAATGATATATAAGATGAATCACATTCCATTTCCCCCCTTTGATTCATAAGAAAATACTAAATATCACAATAATATAATTATCCCACAATCAGATATTCAACATTTCCTAGAGTTATTTCAACCCTAGTTTTCATAACTTTTTTGTCAGACTTTTTTCCCCCCAATTTTTTCTAAAACCATTTCACTGATTTATCCACAAAACTCTTTCCCATGTTCTGAGGATATTAAATCGGGAAATCCCCACCTGCTTATGACTTCTTTACACAAAAACTTTGCAACCGACTGAGCATCCTTTAGCTTAGTTGGACATCTTATGCACCTCTTGGTGTAGGAATGTAACCAATAATAACAGTCACACCCCTGCAAACATTATTTTTCAGACAGATTATGCACCTGCCTATGACATAGTCAACCTGTTAAAGCAAATATGGTGCCCAAAAACCCTACTCCTTTATAATATTTATCCTAATCTCCCCCCTTGCAACATTAGCTAACCCATAGCTTCCTAAATCATCAGACCTAATAGGTCTAGAGGTGCTACTATCAACCCCTCATGGTTTCTCCCAAAACAACAATTGATTGCTACTCTAAGGATTTTTTCATTGTCTTCAAAACACCTGCTTTTGAAAGTCCTTCAATTTATGGTTCAATCCCTTGGATTGCTTCATCTTTCAATGGATACTGATTCTTCCAAGGAGGTCTCGCTCCAAAAAATCTTCACTGAGATTTCCAATCCAGAATACTGAAGACGAATCCATCTCTGTCATCATCAACAATTGGTAAACCTTTTCCTTTGGCACTTCTACCAGACAGCCGTCTGGTGTACATCTTATTGTACAGTTCAACTTACACAATGCATCTCTTCCCAACAATGCAATAGGTGTATGTTCTGATACCAGTATGGGTATTATAATTTTCTGATTTTTATAGCAGAGCTCAATTGGTTCCGTAAGAGGAATCAGCTGTTTTACTCCCTCAAATCCGATTGTCCTAATTAGTTGATTGGACATAGGGAGATGTGTAGCATCTTCAGGCCGAACACAGGTAAAAGCAGCTCCGCTATCCGCCATCACTTATTTTTCCGGTCCTGATGCTACCAGCTGACACCCCCCTTTCGGATCTTCTGGGCACCCCTAGAATCCTTGCTCCGGGCCCCTATAGGGGTTCACCTGTCCTCCAGATGATCTTGACTGGCCCCTGTATCTTCCTCTGAAATTCCCTCTGGTGTTTCCTCCTGGCCCATTACACTCACGGGCAAAGTGACCAACCTGTCCACAATTATAACACACTTCTGAAGATTGCTGGAAGTAGGCTTAAATCTTCCTCCTCTTCCTCTTCCTAAGCCTTCTCGTCCTCTTCCTCTTCAATTCTGTCTCTGTCCAGAAACTGGCTGTGGATATGAAACAACTGGTACCGTTATTGGTGGCTGGTACAATTGCGGTTGGAACTGGTTCGGTTGAAGCTGTGGCAGTGATTGTTGATTTGGTGCACACTGATTCTGCATAACCAAAGCTTGTTTCTTCTCCTTCTTATTCTCCACCAGTTGTATTTGATTGAGTTTTCGGAGAGTTTCTTGGTCCTGTTCTTTCTGGTTGTGTTCCTTTTTCCGGTACAGATCCACTTGATGGGCTAAATGATCTGTATAGACACCTTTTGTCATGCTTCCAAGTCCAACCACCTCTGCCAGTTTGCTCCTTACTGGTGAGGGCAGTCCCATCTGTAGATTAGCTCTCAAAATTGACTGCTCAATTTGACTCATATCTGGATCATTTCCGGTAATATTTCTCCACACTTGATGAACTCTTGACACATAGGCTCTCTGATTTTCTTGTTGTCCTAGTGGGTCAATCAGAATGTTGTCAGGATGCACATTTGTTGGAAACGTATCTTTCAGTGCTCTCCACAGCCGATTTCTACTTGCAGCCAACAATTCAGGATCATTCACCGCAGTCCCCACATATCGATGAAGTCCAGCTCTCTGAAAAATTTCTTCCATACCTGGAATACCAAGGAGATTAGCCAAAAGTCTCTTAATGTCTCCTATGGCAGACTGTGTTCCCACCGTAATTTCTTCCAACTTTGAAATCCAAGGATATGCTCCATCTTGAAGAGTAGGCAGCTTCTCAAGTATATCTGACATATCGGTATTCTGCAAAGGCTTATATTCTAGGTTTTGTCCTCGAATGATCACTGGCATCATCTTCTTACTGGTGCCCTCTTTCCTTGGCCTCAATGTATACTTCTTCTCCAATTCTTGGGATCCTTTTCTCAGCAGTTTTTTCTTCTGTATCTTCAGCTTCTTGAGTTGTTCTTCCAGTTCTCTTACTTCTTCTAAATTATTCGCTTTATCCAGGCATGATACGCATCGGTCTATATCTCTTTCTATTTCTTCTGTGCTAGTCATTGTAGGATAAAATCCTCTTGAATATGAAGCACCTTTAATCTCCAAATCTTCATCGCTGTCTCCATCTTAACTTTCATCAGAACTCGAATCTCTTGTATTCTTCTTCTTCCAACTTCCATCACCCCTTCTTTCCGCTCTGGCCAACCTCTGTCTGATCACAGGGTCATATCCACCCATGATCTCTTCTGAATCACTCTGATCATCATCATCATCATCTTCAAGTTCCATCCTCCTGAACCTCACTCTACCCTTAGTTTCCAGACATCTTGTTTTCTTCCTACTTTTGGAGTTTTGATTCATCTTTATGGTCGTTTCTGCTTTTCCTCTCTCTATTATTCAAGCACTTTCATCATGTTGATGACGTCAGGGTTAAGAGTCCCTTCCACTAGCCATGGTTGTTCAATGTCAGGTCAACGTTTATTCCCTTTTCCAGATAACCTTGCAATACCATTAACTAAAGGTTTACTATTTTCTACTACATCAACAGGAGTAATTACTTTCATAGTTTTTAAGTCCTTTTCCCCCCTTGTAACAACTCTTTTATATTCCTTTATTGTGAATTATTTTATTATTTTAGACTATGTAGCTTATAGTTCCCTCTTTTTTTTTTCTTCCCCAAAATAATTAATTTATTTATTTTTTCATCAATTTACTTATCTATTCATTTAATTTTATTTTATTTTACCAAATTATTGATTAGTGGTAATCTTACCACATCCGATCAGGAAAGTAAATGAAAGTAGTCACCTTAGAGCAATCCAAAAAATAAAGACCTGTAATCCAGCAACACTACAGCACTCACAAACCCATTGCTTAATAAGCACCCAAGTACTTGAATTTTACAGAATAATGTCAGTGCTGGATTTCCAACACAACTCTAATCAAAACAACTCATTCATAAAAACCCTAATGTGCAATTATCAATTACATCAATTCATCAGTCTGTTGCCAAGTTCCTGTATTTTATGCATACCTATGTTCACATTCGCGCTAAGAAATAAGCAAACAGCTTAACTCAGGAATATTATAAATAGCGCAATAACAGTTTATTTTATTTATTTTTAATCCGTCAACATATCTCTAGTTTATCAATTCAATAGGTCTCAATCAAATAGTTTCGTCGTTAAACAACAGCCGATTTAACAAACAGACTACTCTATTAGTGTCTAAATCTCCCCCTTCTTCTCTGTCTGCTCTGAGTCTGCGTCTCCCAGCAGCTCAGTGCAGGCAGGGGAGTGGCATATTTGCTCTACGTAACTCTAAACTCATAAAATCCCACGCATGCGTAGTTCATTCACCAGTGCGATTTCAGAATGTAAGGAGCTCTCTCCCAGCTAAACAACAGAAAGTAGACAGACCAACTTTACCTCCGTTCTTTCCCCCAACAGACAAACAGTAACACTTAACAGAGCTCACAAACCAACACAAAACATAGAACACAAATCCTACTTTGAAGTTTCTTAACTTCACTTATCCTAATCTGCAGATTTATAGTTATTTTCTTATCCATTACAAAACATCTCTATACACTCTTAAAAACTCCTCCCTGTAGGCTCATGATTTTCTAATAGTTAGTAAACTTTCTCTTTTTATAGAGACTTCTAAGATTTTTAACCTTAACATCATTACAGGTGGCTCATATATAGTTAACAATTATTAACGTTCTCACAAACAGAGACTCATAAGATTTTAACTTTAACTTACATATTTCCTTACAAAAAACTAAAACCCCTGTTGTCATAGCCTTAGTCGACACACAGCTGGAACACAGCAGAGACCTCTCCATGTACACACACACATGCATAGGCTCTCTTCCTCTCACACACACACAATTCAAACAAGAATGCATCCGTTCATACAATACACTAAGCATGCTACCGTCGCTCCTTATTTCTCATTGTTCCTTCCTAAATTTGTGCTACCTCGAGTTGCAGATATTCAATGAGAGATTACTTCGAACATATACTTCGTCAACTATATTCCGAGAGGTAACGTGCAATTGAATGTATCTTCCACAAACTCACAGTTCCCAGAACTGACCTGAAAGTCAACCTAGTGACTCTCCTAGGATTTATGGCCCATCTTAATGATCGCCTCGTTTGAGGGCTTCCTTAAATCAGCGACGTCCTAAAAGTATACTTTTTCCTTATTTCCTGGCCTTATTCCTTCATGTTATTCCTGGACACTCCTTTTAATTTTATTCAAGCCAAATATCGGTGTGCCCAGCGTTAACAATTCCTATAGACACTCCCCCGTTTGCGTTGTTCCCAACGCAAACAAATTAAGAAATTTAGAACGGACTCTCATCCCACAGCAAATAACAGCAAATTGCACACATAAGTCTTTTAAACGGTACATCTCTCCAGCGCACACACCCACATAAGCAAGCGAACCGACCAGCGCACAAAATTGTGAGAAATCTCACCTTATGAGCCGGCGTCTTGAGCAGGAGTCACTTCGTAGCCCATGAATGGAACACTGGAGAGACTCAGCACGTCCCAAAGGTTCCTCGTCGCCATTCTGTGGTATCTAAAAATATGTTGCTAATTATGCTGTGATGATAAGAAGTCAGCTTACACTGTACTTTGATTATAAATGTTTATTGTATCAAAGATCACAGTATCAATTTACAGACATCTGCAGATATCTGGAGAACAACGGCCCAATCTGTTAATATGTTGTTTCCCCCGTCCTTTGTTCAAACATGGTATTTATCCTATGTAACATAAGATGGGTGATTTTAGATAAACCAATCCCTGGCCTTCACATATCTCCAAATGTCCTCTATTCCAAGAAGCCTATGTAGCAATGCTTTCCAGATGCTTCAGCAAAGCAGAGTAAAGTTCATCTATTACACCATTTGCAAATGTCAGCAAAATCAATAGACCTTCAGACACGACAATACAACCTATATTTATCTGTTTATTTATTTTCCCTTTCATACTGCAACTACTTACACATTGTTACAACACTAATAGCCAATAATATAACATTTTAAATGTCTATACTCTTTTAAAACTTTTTTGAGTGTAATGTTTAATAATGTTTCCCTTGTTTATTTCCCTTTTGTTTATTGTCTATTCCATTTGCTTTGGCAATGTAAACATATGTTTCCCATGCCAATAAGGTTATTTGAATTGGAGAGAAAAAGAGAGAGAACGACAAACAAACCAAAACAAAGTCTTCTCCTGCTTTGTTGATTTAAAAAAATGTTTGACTCAATTTAGCATGAGGGTCTGCTATACAAATTGATGGAAAGTGGTGTTGTGGGAAAAACGTACGATATTATAAAATCCATGTACACAAACAACAAGTGTGCAGTTCAAATTGGCAAAAAACACACACATTTCTTTCCACAGGGCCGTGGAGTGAGACAGGGATACAGCTTAAGCCCCACCCTCTTCAAAATATATATAAATGAATTGGCGAGGTTACTAGAACAGTCTGCAGCACCCGGCCTCACCCTACTAGAATCTGAAGTTAAATGTCTACTGTTTGCTGATGATCTGGTGCTTGTGTCCCCAACCAAGGAGGGCCTACAGCAGCACCTAGATCTTCTGCACAGATTCTGTCAGACCTGGGCCCTGACAGTAAATCTCAGTTAGACAAAAATAATGGTGTTCAAAAAAAGGTCCAGTTGCCAGGACCACAAATACAAATTCCATCTAGACACCGTTGCCCTAGAGCACACAACAAACTATACATACCTCGACCTAAACATGAGCGCCACACGTAACTTCCACAAAGCTGTGAACGATCTGAGAGACAAGGCAAGAAGGGCCTTCTATGCCATCAAAAGGAATGTAAAATTCAACATACCAATTAGGATCTGGCTAAAAATACTTGAAACAGTTATAGAACCCATTGCCCTTTATGGTTGTGAGGTCTGAGGTCCGCTCACCAACCAAGAATTCACAAAATGGGACAAACACCAAATTGAGACTCTGCATGCAGAATTCTGCAAAAATATCCTCTGTGTACAATGTAAAACACCAAATAATGCATGCAGATACCCGCTATTTATCAAAATCCAGAAAAGAGCTGGTAAATTCTACAACCACCTAAAAGGAATCGATTCCCAAACCTTCCATAACAAGCCATCACCTACAGAGAGATGAACCTGGAGAAGAGTCCCCTAAGCAAGCTGGTCCTGGGGCTCTGTTCACAAACACAAACAGACCCGACAGAGCCCCAGGCAGGACAGCAACACAATTAGACCCAACCAAATCATGAGAAAACAAAAGGATAATTACTTGACACATTGGAAAGAATTAACAAAAAAACTGTGCAAACTAGAATGCTATTTGGCCCTAAATAGAGAGTACACCGTGGCAGAATACCTGACCACTGTGACTGACCCAAAATTAAGGAAAGCTTTGACAGACTCAGTGAGCATAGCCTTGCTATTCAGAAAGGCCGCCATAGGCAGACCTGGCTCTCAAGAGAAGACAGGCTATGTGCACACTGCCCACAAAATGAGGTGGAAACTGAGCAGCACTTCCTAACTTCCTGCCAAATGTATGACCATATTAGAGAATCATATTTCCCTCAGATTACACAGAACCACAAAGAATTTGAAAACAAATCCAATTTTGATAAACTCCCATATCTATTGGGTGAAATACCACTGTGTGCAATCACTGTGTGCAATTTGTGACCTGTTGCCACAAGAAAAGGGCAACCAGTCAAGAACAAACACCACTGTAAATACAACCCATATTTATGTTTATTTATTTTCCCTTTTGTACTTTAACTATTTGCATATCGTTACAAAACTGTATATAGACATAATATGACATTTCAAATGTCTTTATGCTTTTGGAACCTTTGTGAGTGTAATGTTTACTGTTAATTTTGGGGAGGGGAGGGGTGATAGAGTAAGAGATGAAGGGGAGGTGAGGGATGAGGAGAGAGAGAGAGAGAGAGAGTGAGAGAGAGAGAGAGAGAGAGAGAGAGAGATCAGGTTGAGACAGGGTGAGGAAGGAGATGGATTTAGGGGCAGCGGTGGAGACAGAGAGAGAGAGGGAAACGGCTGAGACTGATTGAGAGGAAGGGATCAGGATTCAAAGAGATAGTATAAGGAGAGAGTGAAAAGCATTGAAAGAGAATAGATGGAGACGCTCGTTAGACAGAGAAAGGTTCATATATATGGTCCTAATAGGTCTGCAGTAATTGCTGTAATTTGGCTTTGCTGGTCTCTGTTGATTAAACCTGGGGCCACAGACCCATACCACCAAGGATATACATTACCTCTACATGGCTGACTGGGATGTATGGAGACAATGGAGCTCTGTGCTCCACAAAACCAGTCACACACACAAATGCGCACAGACGAACACAGACACACACGCACACATCCACACAAACACATGCACACACACACACATGCACATGCACACAGACATACACATGGGCGTGCACACACACACACACACACACACACACAAGAAATAACAGGGCTTTTGTTCTCAGGTTGCAGGTTCTGCCAGGTGCGCTGGTGTCACATATACACAGACATACTCAAAAACACTCCCATACGCACACACAGAGTTGTGACCTCAGTCTTGGTGCTGTGATGTCACTCTGTGACATCACATTCAGTGGAAAATCTCCTCAATTAAAAGTTTATCCCATTGTTTGTTTTGTTTCTCTCTCTTTTCCACTGGGTGCTTTTCTCAACGTTGGGATGGCGTTATAACAATGTTGTGATCAGTTCTCAGAGCTTTATGAATCCTCTCCCTGGAGCGCCTACTACCTACGCTCAGGAATTACTGCCTTCAGGTGAGCCCTGTATGTGGAGAACCACACATGAAACCAGAAAATCACTGTTAATAATGTAGTCCCTTGGTAACGGTGTTTGGTTCCGTGTGTGTGTGTGTGTGTGTGTGTGTGTTGACAGTGAAGGAGCAGATGGACTGAACGTGTTCTACTGGAGTAAGTTCTCGGGCCCTGGGGGCGTTGCCATGGAGATCCAGCGGTGGAGTCCGGAGCGCGTACAGCGCCGTCTCCCTGGCACCAATAAGCTGCTGTACAGCCACAACGAGAAGCACTACTACATGGAGAGAGACGACGAATCACTCAACCTGCTGGGTACTGTAACTTCTCTCTCTCTCTCTCTCTCTCTCTCTCTCTCTCTCTCTCTCTCTCTCAAATGTTATATTATGTCTATATACAGTGTTATAATGATGTGCAAATAGTTAAAGTACAAAAAGGAAAATAAATAAACATAAATATAGGTTGTATTTACAATGGTGTTTGTTCTTCACTGGTTGCCCTTTTCTTGTGGCAACAGGTCAGAAATCTTGCTGCTGTGATTGCACACTGTGGTATTTCACCCAATAGATATGGGAGTTTATTCAAATTGGATTTGTTTTTGAATTCTCTGTGGTTCTGTGTAATTTGAGGTAAGTATTTGTCTCTAATATGGTCATACATTTGGCAGGAAGTTAGGAAGTGCAGCTCAGTTTCCACCTCATTTTGTGGGCAGTGTGCACATCGCCTGTCTTCTCTTGAGAGCCAGGTCTGCCTCTCTCTATCTCTCTCTTTCTTTCTCTGTTTCTCTCCCTCTCTGTCTCTCTGTCTCTATTTCTCTGTCTTCCTCTCTCTCTCACAGTCTCTCTGTCTGTGGACTACAGCTCCCAGAATCCTTTAGTTTATTGTATATTCTTGCTTCTCATGCCATTTAAAACTCCATTCTGTTACTACTATATTGTATGTATTTCTGTGCAGGTTTAGACTCTGATGACTATGATTCAGACGACAAGGCAGATAAAATCAAGAACCCCAACTCCCTGCAGAACTCTCTACAGAGCGGCAAGTGGCAGCTAGGATTCCAAGGTGAGGAATCATTGCCTTTCTTAGAACATAAACATACAGGTATTGTCACTTCGCAGACACTTCACCCAAAGACACTTCCAGGTATGACCTATAAAGTATGAACCCACAACCTTGGTGATGCCAATCCCACACTCCCACCGATCTTTCCCTCCCCCTAGCGATGTCCTTTGACCTCTATGCTAAGTATGGAAACAACCGTACCCTGAGCTTGGTGAGTCCCAAGAAGCCATACTACCAGTGGCGCCTTCGTGTCCCGTCGGGTCATGTGGTGCGTCTGGTCATCCTCAACCTGCACGGAGCCACACCCGGAAGCTGCTCCGCCCACAAACTGTCTGCCTATGACTTCCTGTTGCCACTACAGAACAAGATCATCGCCAGGTAGGAGATACACTACCTGTGATGATGGTATGGAATCCCATACCATCATCACAACTCTGTCATCTGACACACTCGTTAACCATCTGATGATAGTGCGCAGCTGAACACTTGTTATTTTAACTAAAACATAACCAATCTTTGTTAAACATAAATAACAAACTTGTTTTTGCATGGACTCCGCAACACGGTTAGCTTTTAACAGCTAGGACCGCTATTTCTTGTCCCGGAATCCTGCTTAACTGACAGGTTAAAGTCTGCTTGAAAGAGCCGCTAACCTAGCTAAGCTGCTAACATTAGCCAGCAAGCTAACGAAGTTAGTCCCAGATGAGTTTTCCAATGGAGCCCTCTTTGTCTGGAGAAGTAAATGAACAGTTCCAGCGCTGTAGGAGCTGTATCTACTACTCTTTGTTTCAGGACAAATCACTCAGAGTTCCAATGCGGCAATTGTTTGCTTGCCGAGGATTATAGGCTTGAGGTGGCTTCCTTGATCACGCAGATAGCCAGCCTACGTAAGAAACTTGGTAAAACGCAGAGTGGCTGTTTACCTTTTCTACGCCGGTGGCTGGACGGCGTTCGTGCATGTTGGATGCATCTCCGTCTTGTCGTTTGTTGTTATCTGACTGGCCGGTGTTGCCCGGAGTTCAATCGCCAGGGGAGCCATCTCCTGCCTCTCTTCCCCCATCTGATAGCGGAGTCGAAGGAGCACAGCAAGAGGAGCATGGCAATCAACGATGGTCGCATGTCACGAGCCATGGAAGCTGAAGACAGCGGCCTGCCGAAAAGCAGCCTACACTCCCAACAAGAGGCCCGGAGCGGATACAAACAACAAATAGTTTCACCGCCCTGATCTTCCTGCACCTTCGTCGCTGGGGGTACCTGTGTCTACGGCCGCTGTGAATACTCCTACTCCTTCCCCTACGATTTTGAAGTCGACGTCGGCAACCTTCCATCCCTGCTCTGAATCGAGCGGGGCTTCTCTATCTGTCGGACGCCTGCACCATCCTGTGAAGCGTGGGAGTGGGCAGATTTCCTTGTCCTTCTCGCCAGCTGTGATTTTGGGCAGCTACATGGTAAAAAATTTGACTGTTCCTGGTGCAAAAACAATGTCCAATTCCAGAGCTCGAGTAAATGACATTACTAAGCTGTTCCCGAATATACTACGCCAGGACATGGACATCGATTCTATCGTAGTCCATGTGGGTTTTAATGACATTATGAAGGGCAGCTCTGAACAGTTGAAACTGGATTTCAAAGAGCTGATTGACTCTCTGCTAGACACTAATAAAAGACACATCATATCTGGCCCTGTGCCCTCTCTGAATCGTGGCATTGAATGCTTTAGCAAGATTATTTCTCTTCACAACTGGCTATATGTTTATTGCAGCTCAATGGGTGTAACTTTTGTTGACAATTTCGATAGCTTTTGGAAACAAAACACGTTTTATAAGGAGGATGGGATCCACCCAAATCATTTAGGTTCCTGGATCCTTTCACAGCATTATAAGGCTGCATTGAGACAACGACTTATCAATAACCCAAGCCCAGCTCAGTTAATCCCTACCATTGTGCCACTGAGTCATCATAATGCTTTAGCAAATGTACATTATACCAGGGGCATTGGTACACACAATGTAAGTAACTTAATTGATGTCCCTCTAACCGCCCTGAATGCCTCTGCTGATCCTACAGCTATTGTATGCAGCAATCATGTGTCTATGAACCAGATTTATGCTGTTAGCACTGAGGCAGTGTGTCCTAGTAGGAAGTCCACTGTGTGCAGCTCACCCTGCACTAACATAAATAACATGAGAATATCTGCTTCTGCTAAGCTTCCCAGTAAAGCAATGAAAACAAGCAAGCATCCCAGAAAAGTGCTCAAAATAGCCCGCGTTAACATATGTAGCTTAAGAAACATGGTTTATGACATTTTTTAAAATGCTGTTGATGTAAAGAATATTTGTTGGTCCGTGGTATGTAATGAGGAGCAAACAGACGTTACATTTGACACATTTATGAAATTGCTTATCCCAGTTACTAATAAGCATGCACCCATTAAGAAAAAGACTGTAAAAACTGTTAAATCCCTGTGGATTGATGAGGAATTGAAAAATTGTGTGGTTGAGAGGGATGAGGCAAAAGGAATGGCAAATAATCTGGCTGCACAACCGATTGGCAAACGTACTGCAAATTGAGAAATCATGTGACTAAACTGAATAAAATAAGAAACTACACTATGAAACAAATATAAAAGACATAAAGAATGATAGTAAAAAGCTTTGGAGCACCTTCAATGACATTTTGGGAAAGAATGCAAACTCAGCTCCATCATTCATTGAATCAGATGGCTCATTCATTACAAAACCGACTGATATTGCCAACTACTTTAATTATTTTTTCATTGGCAAGATTAGCAAATTTAGGCATGACATGCCAGCAACGAATGCTGACACTACACATCCAAGTATATCTGACCAAAGTATGTGTCACGACTTCCGCCAAGGCTGCCTCCCCTCCTTGTTCGGGCAGGCTTCGGCGTTCGTCGTCACCGGCTTAATAGCCACTGCCGCTCCATTATTCATCATTCCATTTGTCTTGTCTTGTCAATCACACACACCTGGTTCTTATCCCCTCATTAGTCTGTGTATAAGTGTTCCCTCTGCCCCCTTTGTCCTTGTGGGTGATTGTTTATTTGTGAGAGTTGTGTAGCTCGGTGAAGCTACTCGTACATTGTTATTGCCGGGGTAGATATTTCCCCTGTGCCTGTTATTGTTGGAGCTACCGTTACCTTGTATTGCCAGGGTAGATTTTCCCCTGTGCCTGTTTCGTTTGTCACTATCCAGCGCTATTTGTGTACGACGGAATAAACTCTGCATTCGGTGATTCCCCTCCTGCGCCTGACTCCTTCTATCACACTCATCACAGAATCACCCACCCGCTATGGAGTCAGCGGGAGAAGAGCGCCTGCCTATGTATGTGTACCTGTATGTATTGTGACATTTCTGTCTGTCTATTCCAGGTGGTGTGGTCAGCCAATGTCTGGCTCATCTCCTGTAATGAAGCTGACGTCGTCTGGTAACGTGATGCTGGTCACCTTCTCCTTCAGCAGACAGAGAGATGGAGCCATCTTCAAGGCCTACTTCCAGGCCATCCCCAAAGCAGGTCAGACACACTATTACCACAGATAGAACAATGAGACAGATATTTCACCGGATGTATAAATGTGAAGCATTTAGTGGCCGGCAGTGGGAGAAGATTTGGCCGACATTCTGCGAATTCTGTCATCAATGACACGTTTGATCTCAATACAGTTTTCTGTTCCCAAAACTACAATCTGTTACGGACAGAGTGGACTAAGTTTTGTAGACTTTGCCAAAGTTTCAAAAAATGACATCGTTTAGAAGAGTGCAAAGGCACTTTTAATTATTGCACATGAGCACTTCACAGAGTAGGCGTTCCCTAACGTAAATATGCAAATGTATGCTAGAACGTGCCAATAGGATCTCGCTGGCTCGTGCTCGGCTCTGCCCACCTCCTTGCTTGTTCTGCCCACTATGACTCATTTGTTCCTTTTTGAAACGATAGGCTGTGGTCTATCTTGGTTTAGTTATAAAAATCTTTGCTATTACCACACACTACAACCATGGGGAAGGCACTGCTTGCCGAAACGTTGGTTGTACATTAAATTATTGGGAGCATATTTAGAGTGTGCGACATTCATTCTTTCTTTCTATATTATACCTCTGCAACAGACATTCTAGACTCAAGACCATGATAGTCCAATGAGCTAAAGCCTTGGCTATAGGAGCAAACACAAGTCACCAAGATACCGTCTGTGTTATCCTATTCAATATTTACAATAGGTCTTCTTACATGTCTTATGTAATAACTTGTCTATTACAGCTGTCCAATAGACTCCTGTTGATGCATGGTCTGTGTCAATGTCGTCCCCTGTAGGTTGTGGAGGGTCTCTGTCCTCCTGGAACGGCTCTCTGTTCTCTCCCTACTACCCTGCCCACTACCCCCCCAACCTGGACTGCAGCTGGACCATACGGGTGAGCTCACACCCCAGGGGACTTCACACACACAACACCCACAGTGTGTGTGTGTGTTGACAGTAGGTCTGCTCCACATTCCTGCATCTGAACCACTGCTTCTCTCGGGTGTCTCTTTCAGGCGCCGTTGCCTGGATACCTAATCTCCATGACGATCGTGACGTTGGACATCCAGGACTCTTCGTCTTCGGACGGCTGTGAGAAAGACTGGCTGGACATTGGAGGGGTCAAGTAAGTGTTGCCGTTGTAGCAGTACTGATGACATACTGCACAGTGAATGTGTGTTTGCAGTCTATGTGTGATATATTAACTGTTATGTATGTGAGTGTGTGTGTGTTATATTAACTGTGGTGTGTGTTGTCTCAGGCTGTGTAACCCCATGACTGACAGCAGCAGAAAGAAGATGTACTCCTCTCCTGTCTCTCTCCACTTCCACTCTGACGAGTCTGTCACTCACAAGGGCTTCTACCTTCTCTACAGAGCCTTCTCCCCTGAGAGCAGTATGTCTCACACACCTCTACCTCACACCTCTACTACACCTCCACCTCGCACCTCTACCACACCCCTATATCACACACCTCTACCACACACCTCTACCTCAACTCTACCACACCTCTACCTCACACCTCTACCTCAACTCTACCATACCTCTACCTCACACCTCTACCACACACCTCTACCTCAACTCTACCACACCTCTACCTCACACCTATATCACACACCTCTACCACACCTCTACCACACCTCTACCACACACCAGTAACACAGCTAGTGTAGCACATGGGGATGTGAAACGTACTCTTCAACCTGAAGTGTCGCCACTTGAGCCATCGAATAGTTAACTTTTCAGTGGTGCCGACTGGTAAGACGCTTCAGGAGGGCGGTCACGTGTGCTAGCAGGTCCTGGGTTTGAGCCTCGGTGGAATCAGGAGGAAGTGGTACTCGCTGAGCAAGCAGTGTGACGTCCTTTACACTAGCCTATACAGATTTACTTAGATTAGCTTAGAGTTGCAATCTAAATACTCAACTCTACCATACACACTGAGACAGACCTGTAGATTCCAGGTTTTCACTCGTACAGAGCTACTGTAGTAGGCGGTCTCTCTTTCTTTCATCTCTTCCTCTCTCATCCCCCTCTCTCTCTCCAGCGTGTCCTCGTCAGTTCCGCTGTGGGGATGGGAGGTGTGTTCCTCTCAGGAAGGTGTGTGACGGAGTCAGAGACTGTTCAGACGGACGGGACGAGGCTAAATGCTGTAAGTATGTTATCCTCAACACTCTAACTCCTCACATACATGCATACAGTAAGGATGACGAAGATGTTGAAGATTGTTAATGTTTCATTGACAGTGATCACCATAAGTGATCTGTCTGTGTAATAAGTACTGTATGTCTTCAAACCAAAGCCAATATGTTGTGTTGTGTGTAGCGACCTGTCGTCCAGGTGAGGTGTATTGTGGGAACGGTCAGTGCCGGCCTCACAGCAGCCAGTGTAACAGTCAGAGTAAATGTGGAGATAGCAGCGAGGAGGCTGACTGTGGTGAGTACCATACACACACGCCTGGGCCACACAATAACACGCTATCTAGAGATCTGCTTAGAAACTGCTTAGAAACATCATTGCATATTTTGTTCATCATAAGATTGTATGAGTCCATTTTCTACTTGTTTTCATTATGCCAGCTGCATAGAGGACTGGTCTGTGGTAAGGACGGCCCCTCTCCCCATTGCTGGGTCAGGGTGTGTTTATGTGTGTGTGGTGGTTGTATTTGCATGTGTGTTTATGCTCCAGGCCAGGTGTTCACTCTGTTGGCCCCCCAGCAGGTCAATGCTACCACATGTGCTCCAACAAGGTGTGTGTGTCGAAGTCCTCTGTCTGTGACGGTGTCATAGACTGCAAGGACCGCAGTGATGAGATCAACTGCACTAGAGCATGTGAGTCCGTCCATCTGTCAATCGGTCCGTCCGTCCTTCCATCCGTCTGCATCTTTCTTTGTTTCTCTTCATCCAATCCTCAATCCCTCTCTCTTTCTCTGTTTTTCCCCCCCTCCCTCTATTTCTGTGTGTCCAGTCCATAAGGGCTGCTCCCCATCCTCCTATAAGTGTGCCAATGGGAAGTGTGTGAATAAGATCAACCCTGAGTGTGACGGAGTCAAAGACTGTTCTGATGGATCAGACGAGACGCGCTGCGGTGAGACTCATTACCACTTATAACACACGTATGAACCTACATATACCAGTTATAACAAACGTATGAACCTACATACACCAGTTATAACACACGTATGAACCTACATACACAGTTATAACACACGTATGAACCTACATATACCAGTTATAACACACGTATGAACCTACATACACCAGTTATAACACACGTATGAACCTACATATACCAGTTATAACAAACGTATGAACCTACATACACCAGTTATAACACACGTATGAACCTACATATACCAGTTATAACACACGTATGAACCTACATACACAGTTATAACACACGTATGAACCTACATATACCAGTTATAACACACGTATGAACCTACATACACCAGTTATAACACACGTATGAACTTACATACACCAGTTATAACACACGTATGAACCTACATACACCAGTTATAACACACATACAAACCTACATACACCAGTTATAACACACGTATGAATCTACATATACCAGTTATAACACTTTCCCCCCAGGTTGTGGCACCCGGCCCAGGAAGCGTGCTAAGATAGTGGGCGGATCTGACGCGGGGACGGGGGCATGGCCGTGGCAGGTCAGTCTGCAGATGGAGCGTTATGGTCATGTCTGTGGAGCGACCCTGGTCACCAGCCGCTGGCTCATCTCTGCTGCACACTGCTTCCAGGACTCTGAAGCCATAAAGTGAGATTCTTTGTTATTATAGTCTGTATTGTTGTGTTCATTAGTTTCCTCGTCATCATCATCATCATCATCATAGTCCTTATCATCATCATCATCATCATAGTCCTCATCATTATCATAGTCCTTATCATCATCATCATCATCATCATCATAGTCCTTATCATCATCATCATCATCATCATCATCATCATAGTCCTTATCATCATCATAGTCCTCATCATCATCATAGTCCTCATCATTATCATAGTCCTTATCATCATCATAGTCCTCATCATTATCATAGTCCTTATCATCATCATCATCATCATCATTACTGTAATAATGATTTGTGTGTGCCTGTGTACTTCCATGTGTGTCCCTGCCTGGCTGTGTGTTTAGGTACTCTGATGCGCGGTCGTGGCGTGCCTACATGGGAATGCGTGTGATGAACACGGGCAGTAATGCTGCAGCCACCAGACAGATCCGTCGTATCATCCTTCACTCCCAGTACGACCAGTTCACCTCTGACTACGACATCGCCCTGCTGGAGCTCAGCACCCCTGTCTACTTCAATGACTTGGTACAGCCCATCTGTGTCCCCGCCTCCTCACACGCCTTCACCACCGGGACCAGCTGCCACGTCACGGGCTGGGGGGTCCTGATGGAGGATGGTAAGTGCTGCCCAAGGATAACAGCTGATGTTTGATACCTGCCAGAAAACAGAAAATATGTCCAAAATGATCTCTTTGGAATCCTTGTATGATTTGTCAGCTAGTTACTATTCATACAACATTCTATAAATAATTTTCTGTCGAGTTCCAGGTGCTTGCACATAATTTCTTAGTAAATACCAGGTAAATACTAACTCTAATAGAACTATCTATATAAAACGAAGTGTTACTGAGTTCCTGTGTTTGTTCCAGGTGAGCTGGCGTCTCTGCTGCAGGAGGCCACAGTTAAGATCATCAACAGGAACAACTGTAACAAGCTCTATGATGACGCTGTCACTCCCAGGATGCTGTGTGCTGGCAACCTGCAGGGAGGAGTGGACGCCTGTCAGGTGAGGAGGGGTTTCTGAGTGTGTGTGTGTGTGTGTTTGTTTTGTCATTGTGTGTGTTAATGTGCCTCTGCATGTGTTTTTATGAGTTTTATCTTTGTGTTTTCATGTTTATGTGTCTGTCTGTGTTTGCACATGTGTGTGTGTGTGTTTAGGGTGACTCAGGGGGTCCTCTGGTGTGTCTAGAGAGGGGTCGGCGGTGGTTCCTTGCAGGGATCGTGAGCTGGGGGGAGGGGTGCGCTCGGCAGAACCGCCCTGGAGTCTACACACAGGTCACCAAGTTCACAGACTGGATCCACCTGCAGACTAAAGGACAGGTCTGACAGACTGACAGACGTCTGGATGACATCAGCATGTGAACAGACTCAGTGGCTGGCACCATGTGACTGTAACGGGGGTAAAGAGACATCACCTGCAGCCCCTGCTTTATGATTTATACCAGGCCCCATGTCACTGACATCATTATCAACTGTTACCCCCCACCCCCATCATACCCACCCCCTCTTCATTTATGGCCAAGCACCTCTCTTTGTCTCTTCATGGTTTCCATTGTCCTCCTGACTGTTCCTCTCTCCCCACTTGTCCCTGATCATCCCAGTGGTCTGTCTGTCCTGACTGTTCCTCTCTCCCCACTTGTCCCTGATCATCCCAGTGGTCTGTCTGTCCTGACTGTTCCTCTCTCCCCACTTGTCCCTGATCATCCCAGTGGTCTGTCTGTCCTGACTGTTCCTCTCTACCCACTTGTTCCTGATCATCCAAGTGGTCTGTCTGTCCTGACTGTTCCTCTCTCCCCACTTGTCCCTGATCATCCCAGTGGTCTGTCTGTCCTGACTGTTCCTCTCTCCCCACTTGTCCCTGATCATCCCAGTGGTCTGTCTGTCCTGACTGTTCCTCTCTCCCCACTTGTCCCTGATCATCCCAGTGGTCTGTCTGTCCTGACTGTTCCTCTCTACCCACTTGTCCCTGATCATCCCAGTGGTCTGTCTGTCCTGACTGTTCCTCTCTCCCCATTTGTCCCTGATCATCCCAGTGGTCTGTCTGTCCTGACTGTTCCTCTCTCCCCACTTGTCCCTGATCATCCCAGTGGTCTGTCTGTCCTGACTGTTCCTCTCTACCCACTTGTCCCTGATCATCCCAGTGGTCTGTCTGTCCTGACTGTTCCTCTATCTGTTCTCTGTGAAGTGATCACTTGGAGATGATGATGTGCCTGGTCTATTTCATGTCCACACTGCACACAGAGCAATTGAAGTGGAAAGAGTTCTCTCTGTAGTAGTACGATGTGCTGTAGCGTGTGTGTTATTATGTCTATTTACATTGTGTGTGCAAGATTGTATTTGTGAACATATGTACTGTATCATTGTATGAATATGTATATTATGAGCCTGTTTGAGTTATAGGCAATATTGTATTTAGATTATATTTGTTTTATGGTAAACGTTCCCTGTGTTAGGGATAATATTGTCTGTTTCAAATGTACACTCATCTTATACTAGTATGATATCCTTCATTGAGCCTAATGACTAAGGCATCTTTTACTAATAGCCTCAGAACCTGAGAGTGAGGGTTGCTGCCCCCTCTGTCCAAGAGACCAGCGCCTCACAGTGGCCATTGTATGACATTACACCTCAATCATCCAATTCCATTTCAATAATTTTTATTTCCTAACACTTTTTAAGATGTAAATGTAAAAAACAATCCTGTTTATTCATTTGTATTTAGATTATTGAAGGAGTTAAATCCATATTAAACAGAGCGCTTATATGGTATGTTCAATGTGTGTGTGTTGTCTATTTGTGTCTGTACACTTAGAAAAAAGGGTCTCAAAAGGATTCTTCGGCTGTCCCCATAGGAGAACCCTTTTTGGTTCCAGGTAGAACTATTTTTGGTTCCAGGTAGAACTATTTTTGGTTCCAGGTAGAACTCTTTTGGGTTCCATGTAGAACTCTTTTGGGTTCCATGTAGAACCCTCTGTGGAAAGGGCTTTACATGGAACCCAAACGGGTTCTACCTGGAACCAAAAGGGTTCTACCTGGAACCAAAAATGGTTCTTTAAAGGGTTCTCCTATGGGGACAGCCAAAAAACAATTTTAGGTTCTAGATAGCACCTTTTTTTTCTAAGCGTGTACCTTTTGTTATGTTGTCTGTCTGCTCGTTTGATCTTTGTATGGTATACCTACAAAATGAGGAGGTTATATATACCTACTGTAGGAGGTTGTGAAGATCAAACCGTCATGCCATTTTATGAGTCTCTCTCTAGGTGGCACTATTGTATATACATGTCCACCTGCAGAATGGACTGCACATTTCATCAAGACTCACTAAACATGATAGATATCCTATTTATACTGAACCAAAATATAAACGCAACATGTAAAGTGTTGGTCCCATGGTTCATGAGCTGAAATAAAAAAAATCCCAGAAATGTTCCATAAGCACAAAAAGCTTATTTCTCTAAAAACAAATTGCACAAATGTGTTTACATCCCTGTTAGTGAGCATTTCTCCTTTGCCAAAATAATCCGTCCACCTGACAGGTGTGGCATATTAAGAAGCTGATTAAATAGCATGATCATTGCAAAGGTGCACCTTATGCTGGGGACAAGAAAAGGCCACTCTAAAATGTACAGTTTTGTCACACAACACAATGCCTCAGATGTCTCAAGTTTTGAGGGAGCGTGCGATTAGCATGCTGACTGCAGGAATGTCCATCAGAGCTGTTGCCAGAGAATGTCATGTTAATTTCTCTAAAACAATGTTGTTTTAGGGAATTTGGCAGTACATTCAACCGGCCTCACAACCGTAGACCACGTGTAACCACGCCAGCCCAGGACCTCCACATCCAGCTTCTTCACCTGCGGGATCGTCTGAGACCAGCCACCCGGACAGCTGATGAAACTGTGTGTTTGCACAACCGAATAATTTCTACACAAACAGTCAAAAACCGTCTCAGGGAAGCTCATCTGCGTGCTCGTAGTCCTCACCAGGATCTTGACTTGACTGCAGTTCGGCGTCATAACCGACTTCAGGGGGCAAATGCTCACCTTCAATGGCCACTGACACCCTGGAGAAGTGTGCTTTTCACGGATGAATCCCGGAACTACGAAGCACTCACAACCATTGACCTATCCAACTGTTATAGCGGACTGCGCCACCAATTAGTCTTAGCAGTTGAGAAAAAATACGAGTTGACCACCATTTTTGTCTATTTCTTGTTATGATGGATGTAGCTATGAATATAAACGTATGATCCTCATAGCCTACATGATTTTTTTTCTTTGTAAAAGCACATAGATGTGTATATAACGGTAAGCAAAAACGTTGAATTTGGTCATATGTGGAAATGTGCCTTGCTGCCTTTTGAATTTTGTGTAACGTCAGTTGTCTAGTCAAGGAAGCATCATGCAAATATACTGAACAAAAATATAAACTCAACATGAGCTGAAATAAAAGATCCCCGACATTTTTCATATGCACTAAAAGCTTATTTCCTCAAAATTTGTGCACACATTTGTTTACATCCCTGTTAGTGAGCATTTCTCCTTTGCCAAGATAATCCATCCACTTAACAGGTGTGGCATATCAAGAAGCTGATCAAACAGCATGGTCATTGCACATGTGCACCTTGTGCTTGGGACAATAAAAGGCCACTCTAAAATATGCAGTTTTGTCACACAACACAATGCCACAGATGTAATGCCACAGATGTCAAGTTTTGAGGGAGCGTGCAATTGGCATGCTGACTGCAGGAATGTCCACCAGAGCTGTTGCCAGATCATTGAATGTTCATTTGCACAACCAAAGAATTTCTGCACAAACTGTCAGAATCCGTCTCAGGGAAGCTCATCTGCATGCTCTTCGTCCTCACCAGGGTCGTGACCTGACTGCAGTTCAGAGTCATAACCGACTTCAGTGTGCAAATGCTGAAGTCTGCCCTTCACGGATAAATCCCAGTTTCAACTGTACCGGGCAGAAGGCGTCGTGTGGGCGAGCGGTTTGCTGACGTCAACGTTGTGAACAAAGTGCCCCATGGTGGCGGTGGGATTATAATACGGACAGGCATAAACTGCGGACTACGAACACAATAGCATTTTATCAATGGCAATTTGAATGCACAGAGATACCGTGACGAGATCCTGAGGCCCATTGTCATGTCATTCATCTGCCGCCATCACCTCATGTTTCAGCATGATAATGCCCGGCCCCATGTCGCAAGGATCTGTACACAATTCCTGGAAACTGAAAATGTCCCAGTTCTTCCATGGCCTGCATACTCACCAGACATATCACCCATTGAGCATGCTTGGGATGCTCTGGATCGACGTGTATGACAGCATGTTCCAGTGCTTGCCAGTATTTGCCAGCAGCATACCACCCTGCAACCCACTGCTGGCTTGCCTCTGAAGCTAAGCAGGGTTGGCCCCTGGATGGTAGAACAGATGCTGATGGAAATGTTGTTGGATGGCCAGTAGGAGGCACTCTTTCCTCTGGTCTAAAAACATATCCCAATGCCCCAAGACAATGGTTGGGAACATTACCCTGTGTAGGGTGCTGTCTTTCGGATGGTATGCTAGACGGGTGTCCTGACTTTCTGTGGTCACTAAAGATCCCATGGCACTTACCATAAGAGTAGGGGTCCTGGCTAAATTCCCTATTTGGCCCTCATACAATCATGGCCACCTAATCATCCCCAGCTTCCAATTGGCTCATTCATCCCCCTCCTCTCCCCTATAACTATTCTCCAGGTCATTGCTGTAAATGAGAATGTGTTCTCAGTCAATTGACCTGATCAAATAAGGGTTAAATTAAATAAATAAATATCTAGCAACTTTGCACAGCCTTTGAAGAGGAGTGGGACAACATTCCACAGGCCACAATCAACAGCCTGATTAACTCTATGCTAAGGAGATGTGTCGCGCTGCATGAGGCAAATGGTGGTGACACCAGATACTGACTGGTGTTCTGATCCATGCCCCTACCTTTTTTAAGGTATCTGTGACCAACAGATGCATATCTGTATTCCCAGTCATGTGAAATCCATAGATTAGCGCCTAATGAATTTATTTCAATTTTTCTGATTTCCTTATATGAACTGTAACTCAGTAAAATCTTTGACATTTTTGAATGTTGCGTTTATATTTTTGTTCAGTATAATTGAAACGACTAGAATTTGTTTTACAGTGTGACTCGTGCACACTTTCACTAATAGCACTCGCCACCATTTGTGGCTAGATAGTATACAGCTTTGGACGGAATTGACTTTTCATAGCAGGTTAGGAGAGCATTTTATCCAGCCCTAACCACCCTAACCCTTTTCCTAAACTTAAACTAATTATCCTAACCTGCTACGTTAATTATCTTAACCTGCTGCGTATGTTCTCATAACCTGATATGAGAGGTCACTTCCGTCCGTAGCTGTGTACCATCTGGTCAAAACCCTCGCTACCCCTACTGTCATGCTGTTTCCATGAATAAGTGAATGAATTATGTGCGTGCCTGACACCAGGTAAGGTAATGCCATGGGCATACACCGACCACTGTCATAGGGAACCTGGATGGGGAGATACAGTAGATAGACATTGGTAGTGTTTGAAAATATAGGATATTACTAGTCCGATCAAAAGCTGGTAATTGTCTCGAGCAAGTCTCTCTGTTTGCTATATAACCTATTGCCTACGTGCCACTTTTCCCGCAGCCACCCAGGTCACTGAGATTTACGCAGCAGTGGCGCGTAATTGCTTGCGTACGCTTTTGTTGACTCACTGTTTTTGAGTAAATCGTGTGGTTATCTGGTGTTTGTGGGTCAGATAGGGTATCAGTATCAGTACGTAATCTTCATTGTTTCAATTAGTCTAGAGTGACTTTGTGAGAATGGGTATGGGACGGGTGGGACTCGGCTTTTACGCGCCATGGGTGTGGCGATGGACGTCACGGGAAGGCCCGTTAACCGCTTGCTATGGGAACTGCATAAAACCGGTGCCCACGCTCACAATGGGAAAAAAGTTTTACTGGAGTTGATGCGTGGTGTTCTGTAGCGTCTCCCACGGCTCTCCTTTCCTCTACTCGGGAAACCTCTCCTACTCGTCAGAATCAATGCGAAGCAGCAGCGAGGAGCGCATTGATGCTGTGCGGTCTGTAGCTTTCTATTCTCTGGAGAACAAGGACTAAACTCTCTGTTACACCTTTCTTCTTGCATAGCTCTTCTGTGCAACGGAGAAGACGGACAACATGATTTGCTTTATCTTCGTGGTCCTATGTGGATTGTCTGGCAGTGCACTCGCAAAAGGTAAGTAGAGAGTTCACTGATTGATGCAACTATCAACTGCACGGATGCAACAGCCCGCTCCCCATGTGACACACCCTCACCATCCCTATTTGGTCGCCTATGGACAAATCACACAAATTATTCCATATTCATGTGTGCTTATATTTATGATTTAATGTGTTCATGTTTTAAATAAATGTCAATAGTTGATAATAATATCAAATTAAATATATATCTATCTTTCTTAATTGATTTGTTATGGACACGTTGAGGCATTATGCGTAATTATTGTCTAAATGCTTGACGCAGGATGTGCGTATACGTTGCCAACTTGCCATCTTTTAGTAGTAGTCCTATTGTGCAAGACCATGTAAGATGGATTCCTACTTAATCAGGAGGAACGTGCGTACTGTCACAGTAAAGAGATAGTATTGACGCCAGGGGAACATTCTTCGAACACTTGGGACTTGGCAGACAGTTTAGCCAACATCCCGCGCTTTGAACATACCGGGCCTGTCCGGTATACCATACCTGTCTCATTTATCGGCCCATTGAGATATCAGTGTGGTCGTATGGCACGGGTGGTTGAAGAAGTGCGCTTCTTTTACAGCTAAGTATTGTTTAGTAGATAAGCCCTGTCCTGTGGGATAGTTGTTTGGATAACGGAAACCTCTGTGGCCGTGCTTTGTATCCGCCTTTCTGTGCGCTCTTTCACCCGGGTTGAATCGGCACACACAGGGCGTTAGGCTACTTCCTGACGCTGATGAATTTGTGAAATGGAAGTTCTAATATAAATGAGTGTGGGGTCATGACCAGCGCAAGGAAACTTTATAGAGCGCAGGAACTGGCGATAATCATCGCATATGGCTAGAACAGACGCACAGGGAGGAAACTGAGGTGAACTGGCTCGAACTGGCTCCTGTGTGCGTAAAGTATGGACGCAGTGCAGGACATATGGTTATTGGTCAACAACTTTATACTATACTGAACAAAAATATAAAGGCAACATGCAACAATTTCATTGATTTTACTGAGTTACAGTTCATAAGAGGAAATCAGTCAATTGAAATAAATAAATTAGGCCTGGGAATACAGATATGCATCTGTTGGTCATAGACACCTTAAAAGAAATCGGCTTCACAATGGGCCTATCATGCATTATCATGCTGAAACATGAGGTGATGGCGGCAGATGAATGGCATGACAATGGGCCTCAGGATCTCGTTATGGTACTTTTGTGCATTCAACTTGCCATCGATAAAATGCAATTGTTTTCGTTGTCAGTAGTTTATGCCTGCACATAACATAACCCCACTGCCACCATAGGGCACTCTGTTCACAATCTTGACATCAGCAAACCGTGACGCCATACACGTGGTCGGCGGTTGTGAGGCCAGTTGGATGTACTCCCAAATTCTTTATAAAGACGTTGGAGGCGGCTTAGGGGAGATAAATGAACATTCAATTGTTTGGCAACAGCTCTGGGGGACATTCCTGCAGTCAACATGCCAGTTGCACGCTTCCTTAAAACTTGAGACATATGTGGCATTGTGTTGTGTGACCAAACTGCACATTTTAGTGGCCTTTTATTGTCCCCGGCACAAGGTGCACCTGTGTAATGATCATGCTGTTTACTCAGATTCTTGATATGCCACATCTGTCAGGTGGATGGATTGTCTTGGCAAGGAGAAATGCTCACTAACAGGGATGTAAACACATTTGTGCACAAAATATGAGCGAAATAAGCTTTTTGTGCGTATTTCTGGGATCTTTTATTTCAGTTCATGAAACATGGGACCAACACTTTACATGTTGCGTTTATATTTTTGTTCAGTGTATATGGAACAAGTTTTTTTGGTCATGCCAAACCTGATATAATGTTACAATTGTCCTCTTCCTGTACATATTTTATTAGCAAAATCAAGGAACCAAATAAGGTCCACAATGATTAAATCACATTTGTTTTATCTAATTTAAATACACATTTTAATGCATGATATTTGAATGACTTAGACAATAACGCTGGAGTAATTGGGTTACTTTTGTATTAATTACTTGATTAATTAAATGTATTTTTTTACATTGTCACCAAAATGTTATTAATTTTTAAATTCATTTGGTAATTTACTATCATGACACTTTTGATGAATGCCAATTAAACAAGTTGTTTTTCCATTAAATAAATAGTTCATATTCAATAGGCCTCTATATTTATTGCACTGAAAAAATTAGCCTATATTGGTTTAGGGAAAACAAACACAATACTGCAATTCAAAAACATATTTTTCACATGTATACCAGTGGAGGAAGCGTCAGTGACATCCCAGCTAGCACATCATGTTCTGAGAACCATATGTTTCATAGAGCTTGGTGAGAGCATGGTTGTCCTATGGTTAGTTTGCATACAACATTCCCACAATGTTCTTGGAATGGTGCAGGGTACCCATCTAGCACATAATGTTCTGAGAACTATATGTTTCTTAGGTGGAAATTTCACATAGAGAATGATAGAGGCCTGTGGTGGCCAAAAGGCCGTTTTAGCATGGGCTTCCACCAAGCCTCCACCATTTTAAAGTAGTCCGAATAGTCAACTAGGTGGGGATTCCTATGGGTTGTAGCTTCAATGGCACTGCCCATGCTGTCACAGACGCTATAATGGCACAGATATAAAGATGAGTCCTCTATCTATCTCTATGGAATTCCAGTACTTCAGCATAGCATTTCCTACAGGTTTCCTCATGGTTCTACTTAAAGTAAGTATCTCAAATTGTTCCAAGAATGTTAAGAAACAACGTTCGTCTGTGGGAATTTCAGTACTTCAGCATAACGATCTGAAAAGCATGATTTGTACCATGGAAACACAGGATATCAAAGGTCAAGCATTATTATTTCCCTCTGATGAAATGCAAATGTCACCATTTTGAAAAATAACTTCTGTGTTTTACATGATTGGAATAACATGCACAACACATGAGGAAAAACCACAAAAAAAAAAAATATCATTTTGTAATCTACATCCAGCTCACTAACTTATTCCTGTCTTGCAGGCACATTCTGGGGTTTCAAACAGTCATGTCCTTGAACTACATGTGATCCTACACTTGTATGAAATGGCACTAGGGTTTGTTGGATGAAAGCTCCAGCTGTATTGAGTAAAATGGGAAGGGACTTTCTGGCCACTTCACAGCCTGTTGAAATGCCCCTTGGGCCTGTGCTGAGAGAGACTTGACTTACCTTCCTCCTTTAAACTATTTACCCCTACATATAGACTCTGCTGCAGGACTCTGGGTGTGTGTATTTGTATGTGTGTGCGTGTGTGTGTGTGTGTGTGTGTGTGTGCATATGTAAGACTCAGAGTGGAACCAGAGGAAACACTACCAGAGTGAGTAAAACTAGAGCTGCTAAATAGGACATCCACTGAGAACCATGACAATGAATAGTAGTAATGGGGTTACATTCATATTGTCTAGCTGAGGTGAACTCAACTCATGTATCATCATAAAGTCAACCTCATTTGAGGGTTGTTCGTGACTGAGGGGTCAGATTATGGTCGTAGTGCAATGATGTGTATGATCAGGAGGATAGTAGAGAGGATAGCATACTGGCACACTTTTGTTAAAGTCAAAATACTTGACATGCTGGTTATGATGTGGAGGACCCAAAGAAAGGCTTTACTCAAAGCAGGAGACTGTTAGAAGCCCTGAGGACCTGGTAAGTCACACCCAGTCTGCTGTACTATGACGAGTTATACACTACCGGTCAAAAGTTTTAGAACACCTACTCATTCAAGGGTTTTTCTTTATTTTTACTATTTTCTACATTGTAGAATAATAGTGAAGACATCAAAACTGTGAAAAAACACATATGGAATCATGTAGTAACCAAAAAAGTGTTAAACAAATAAAAATATATTTTATATTTGAGATTCTTCAAATAGCCACCCTTTGCCTTGATGACAGCTTTGCACACTCTTGGCATTCTCTCAACCAGCTTCACCTGGAATGCTTTTCCAACAGTCTTGAAGGAGTTCCCACATATGCTGAGCACTTGTTGGCTGCTTTTCCTTCACTCTGCGGTCCGACTCATCCCAAACCATCTCAATTTGGTTGTGGAGGCCAGGTCATCTGATGCAGCACTCCATCACTCTCCTTCTTGGTCAAATAGCCCAAACCAGTGCTGGTTAAGTGTGCCTTGAATTCTAAATAAATCACATATAGTGTCACCAGCAAAGCACCCCCACACCATAACACCTCCTCCTCCATGCTTTACGGTGGGAAATACACATGCGGAGATCATCCGTTCACCCACAACGCGTCTCACAAAGACACGGCGGTTGGATCCAAAAATCTCAAATTTGGACTCATCAGACCAAAGGACACATTTCCACCGGTCTAATGTCCATTGCTCGTGTTTCTTGGACCAAGCAAGTCTCTTCTTCTTATTGGTGTCCTTTAGTAGTGGTTTCTTTGCAGCAATTCGACCATGAAGGCCTGATTCACACAGTCCCCTCTGAACAGTTGATGATGAGATGTGTCTGTTACTTGTACTTGAACTCTGTGAAGCATTTATTTGTGCTGCAATTTCTGAGGCTGGTAACTCTAATGAACTTATCCTCTGCAGCAGAGTACATTGTTACACATAATTTCATTTTTTCCTGTTATAGCTTTATCAATTTAATGAAGTGCACAAGTAATGAATGACACAAGTATTGGTCTTCACAACGTTTGCTGCTTCAGTGTTTTTAGATATTTTTGTCAGATGTTACTATGGTATACTGAAGTACAATTACAAGCATTCCATAAGTGTCAAAGGCTTTTATTGACAATTACATTAAGTTTATGCAAAGAGTCAATATTTGCAGTGTTGACCCTTCTTTTTCAAGACCTGGGCAATCAGCCCTGGCATGCTGTCAATTAACTTCTGGGCCACATCCTGACTGATGGCAGCCCATTATTGCATAATCAATGCTTGGAGTTTGTCAGAATTTGTGGGTTTTTGTTTGTCCACCTGCCTCTTGAGTATTGACCACAAATTCTCAATGGGATTAAGGTCTGGGGAGTTTCCTGGTCATGGACCCAAAATGTTGATGTTTTGTTCCCCGAGCCACTTAGTTATCACTTTTGCCTTATGGCAAGGTGCTCCATCATGCTGGAAAAGGCATTGTTCGTCACCAAACTGTTCTTGGATGGTTGGGAGAAGTTGCTCTCGGAGGATGTGTTGGTACCATTCTTTATTCATGGCTGTGTTCTTAGGCAAAATTGTGAGTGAGCCCACTCCCTTTGCCGAGAAGCAACCCCACACATGAATGGTCTCAGGATGCTTTACTGTTGGCATGACACAGGACTGATGGTAGCGCTCACTTTGTCTTCTCCGGACAAGCTTTTTTCCGGATGCCCCAAACAATCGGAAAGGGAATTCATCAGAGAAAATGACTTTACCCCAGTCCTCAGCAGTCCAATCCTTGCCTGTGAAGCCCTTTTTGTGCAAAGCAATGATGACGGCACGTGTTTCCTTGCAGGTAACCATGGTTAACAGAGGAAGAACAATGATTTCAAGCACCACCCTCATTTTAAAGCTTCCAGTCTGTTATTCTAACTCAGTCAGCATGACAGAGTGATCTCCAGCCTTGTCCTCGTCAACACTCTCACCTGTGTTAACGAGAGAATCACTGACATGATGTCAGCTGGTCCTTTTGTGGCATGACTGAAATGCAGTGGAAATGTTTTTTGGGGATTAAGTTCATTTTCATGGCAAAGAGGGACTTTGCAATTAATTGCAATTCATCTGATCACTCTTCATAACATTCTGGAGTATATGCAAATTGCCATCATAAAAACTGAGGCAGCAGACTTTGTGAAAATTAATATTTGTGTCATTCTCAAAACTTTTGACCACGACTGTATAGTGAATTAGGTTTGTTTATGTTCCAATAGGATCCAACAGTGTGAATTAGGTTTGTGTATGTTCTATTTAGGAGTTGGCTGGTTTAAGGACGTGTCTGTGTGAATTATGTTTCCCTTTGGACTGAGAGGAAGGAAGGGTGGATGGACAGCACCATTTATCTCTCATTAATAAACCTCAGTTACCATGGAGTGGAGCGTTGCTTTTATTTAATAAACAACAGTGACACTGCTTACGCATTTCCACTTTAGTCCTCAAGTGGTCTTACTGGCATGGGAACGAGGAGGTGACGAGGGTCAGTGGTGTTTCTGCCTGCGAGTGTCTATGATGACGCTGTCAGTTGATCTGTCAACACCACTAGTGTTGTGGTCAGTTGTTGCATTGTTCTCTGGTATTTATTGGTTCATGTTGTTGTGGCCAGCATAGCTGTGGTCCAGGGTGTTAGTGTGTGTTCCTTCACTAAGGAAAGAATTCACACTAACCACCTGAACCAGAGCTATGGTCAGTAGTGTAACAGTGAGTGGTCATTGGTGTTATTGGCTAATATGGTGGGAGTGGTTAGCTATGTTAGAGTAGGGGCCATCGTGTTGTTATCACTTCGTTGTGGCTAGTAGTTTTGCGAAATTCAGCCTGTATGTATGAGTATTTTGCAAAGTTTATTCAGATTTCATGAGGAAATGATCAGTCACTGATTGTTATAAGCAAAAAGCAATGTATGGGAGCCAGCCTGGCCTGCAGCCTATAAGACATCTCTGTTCTCTCTCCCAGGTAAAGCCAATAAGACATCTCCTCTGTTATCTCTCCCCGGTAAAGTGGAGAGGGAGCCTAAGGGGAAGTTCAGTGTTCCAGTTCTGGATGTGAAGAGTCGACACCTAGTCCTGGAGGCCAACCAAACGCTGACGATCCACTGCAGGTGAGTCTCTCTGGAGTCAAAGGTTAGAGGTCAGAGGTGATAGGTGGAGGGGGTGGGCGCTCAGTGCAGATCAGTGAGAGCTGGGGAGGGGTTGTAGGTCAGTGAAAGGTTAGAGGTCAGAGGTGATAGGTGGAGGGTGTGGGTGGGTGGGTTGTAGGTCAGTGAAAGCCCTTGGTGGCTGTTCATATATAGTACTGACTGGGCCATGGGTGGCTGCTCATATATATAGTACTGACTGGGCCCTGGATGGCTGCTCATATATATAGTACTGACTCTGGGCCCTGGGTGGCTGCTCATACATATAGTACTGACTCTGGGCCATGGGTGGCTGCTCATACATATAGTACTGACTCTGGGCCCTGGATGGCTGCTCATATATATAGTACTGACTCTGGGCCCTGGGTGGCTGCTCATATATATAGTACTGACTGGGCCCTGGGTGGCTGCTCATATATAGTACTGACTCTGGGCCATGGGTGGCTGCTCATACATATAGTACTGACTCTGGGCCCTGGGTGGCTGCTCATACATATAGTACTGACTCTGGGCCCTGGGTGGCTGCTCATACATATAGTACTGACTCTGGGCCCTGGGTGGCTGCTCATATATATATATAGTACTGACTCTGGGCCCTGGGTGGCTGCTCATATATATAGTACTGACTGGGCCCTGGGTGGCTGCTCATACATATAGTACTGACTCTGGGCCCTGGGTGGCTGCTCATACATAGTACTGACTCTGGGCCCTGGGTGCCTGTTCATACATATAGTACTGACTGGGCCCTGGATGGCTGCTCATACATATAGTACTGACTCTGGGCCCTGGGTGGCTGCTCATACATATAGTACTGACTCTGGGCCCTGGGTGGCTGCTCATACATATAGTACTGACTCTGGGCCCTGGGTGGCTGCTCATACATATAGTACTGACTCTGGGCCCTGGATGGCTGCTCATATATATAGTACTGACTCTGGGCCCTGGGTGGCTGCTCATACATATAGTACTGACTCTGGGCCCTGGATGGCTGCTCATATATATATATAGTACTGACTCTGGGCCCTGGGTGGCTGCTCATATATATAGTACTGACTGGGCCCTGGGTGGCTGCTCATATATAGTACTGACTCTGGGCCCTGGGTGGCTGCTCATACATAGTACTGACTCTGGGCCCTGGGTGCCTGCTCATACATATAGTACTGACTGGGCCCTGGATGGCTGCTCATACATATAGTACTGACTCTGGGCCCTGGGTGGCTGCTCATACATATAGTACTGACTCTGGGCCCTGGGTGGCTGCTCATACATATAGTACTGACTCTGGGCCCTGGATGGCTGCTCATACATATAGTACTGACTCTGGGCCCTGGGTGCCTGCTCATACATATAGTACTGACTCTGGGCCCTGGGTGCCTGCTCATACAGTACTGACTCTGGGCCCTGGGTGGCTGCTCATACATATAGTACTGACTCTGGGCCCTGGGTGGCTGCTCATACATATAGTACTGACTCTGGGCCCTGGGTGGCTGCTCATATATACAGTGCCTTCGGAAAGTATTCAGACCCCTTGACTTTTTCCACATTTTGTTATATTACAGCCTTATTCTAAAATGGATTAAATAAATAAAAATCCTCAGCAATCTACACACAATACCCCATAATGACAAAGCGAACATTTTTGCACATTTATAAAACATAGTATTCAGACCCTTTGCTATGAGACTCCAAATTGAGCTCAGGTGCATCCTGTTTCAATTGATCATTCTTGAGATGTTTCTACAACTTGATTGGAGTCCACCTGTGGTAAATTCAATTGATTGGACATGATTTGGAAAGGCACACACCTGTCTATATAAGGTCCCACAGTTGACAGTGCATGTCAGAGCAAAAACCAAGCCATGAGGTCAAAGGAATTGTCCGTAGAGCTCCGAGACAGGATTGTGTCGAGGCACAGATCTGGGGAAGAGTACCAAAAAATGAGTGCAGCATTGAAGGTCCCCAAGAACACAGTGGCCTCCATCATTCTTAAATGGAAGATGTTTGGAACCACCAAGACTCTTCCTAGAGCTGGCCGCCCGACCAAACTGAGCAATTGGGGGAGAAGGGCCTTGGTCAGGGAGGTGATCAAGAACCCGATGGTCACTCTTACAGAGCTCTAGAGTTCCTCTGTGGAGATGGGAGAACCTTCCAGAAGGACAACCATCCCTGCAGCACTCCACCAATCAGGCCTTTACGGTAGAGTGGCCAGACGGAAGCCACTCCTCAACAAAAGGCACATGACAGCCCGCTTTGAGTTTGCCAAAAGGCACCCAAAGACCCTCAGACCATGAGAAACAAGATTCTCTGGTCTGATGAAACCAAGATTGAACTCTTTGGCCTGAATTCAGCCGGATGGTTTGTCTTTCCTTACCCTTCCAGTAGTGTCTTGTCATTGGCTTCATATCTAGTGAGAGTTACTGTATAGTGTGTGTAGGTGAAGGGATGAGCGATGCCACATAAAGCTGGCAAGTTGTGGGAAATTTTGAGATAAAGGAAAGATTGTCTGCCTAGACTTATTCACTGATCAGATTAGCTTTTATATAGATATTTTGATGGTCAGCTTTTCAGAAGTTGAGGTGCGATGAGAGAGATGGAATGTTTACAACAATTTACCTTTGACCAATCAGGGGTCGGTGGGAGCTGTCGTGGGTGTTCCCTGGAGGTGTGGCCAGAGATAAGGAGAGTGTGCAATTGGAGGATTCTCGCTGTGGGAGGCAGAGCCAGCATTACTGCAGCCAACTGATTCTTAGCTCCGCCCAGGCCCAGCACACAGGATCGTTCCGGTGTCGGTACAGCCATCGGACCCGCAGGCAGAGCGCTGTCTACGTCTATGTCACAGGTAACATTTAACAGCTACCAACTCACTCCGGGATTCGCTCATTACAGTGTCCTGTACTCCCAAGTCCCTGTCAGAGCCACTCTATCACAAATGCTAGAGCTCAGGAAATGGAAATAAGGTTTAGGATATGAATCCTCTATATCTGTCTCCCTCTTTCTCACTGACTGATTCTCTCTGTTAAACTCTCTCTGTCTCGCTTTCTCTCCCTCTCTCTCTCTTTCTCAATCACACTTTCTCTCTCACCCTCTCTCTTTCTCTCTAACCCCCTCTCTCTCCCTCCTCCCCACTCTCCCTCTCTCTCTTCCCCATTGATGGAGTGGTCAATCAGTCTCTCTCTCTTTTTCTTCCCCCCCCCCTCTCTCTCTCTCTTTCTCAATCACACTTTCTCTCTCACCCTCTCTCTTTCTCTTTAACCCCTTCTCTCTCCCTCCTCCCCACTCTCTCCCTCTCTCTCTTCCCCATTGATGGAGTGGTCAATCAGTCTCTCTCTCTCTCTCTCTCTCTCTCTCTCTCTCTCTCTCTCTCTCTCTCTCTCTCTCCCCCTCTCTGATGGAATGGTCAGTCAATCTCTTTCTCTCTCTCTCTCATTGTTTATATGCTCAGGTTAAACAGGATGTAGTGGCAGTGGGTGCTAAATACAAACCAATGCCAGAGAGACAATTATATCTACACATTGTTTGTACCAACAACACATCCTTCATAATGACTCTGGCACAGTTTCTCCCCCCTAGCATGTCTATTTTCTCAGCCTCCCTCCCTCTCTCCCTCTCCCAGGTCTATATATAAAAGCTTTTTACTTTCGTTTACGTGCTACCTTGGTATTCAGGGCCAGGAATAGCCCAGCTGCTGAAAGGCTCTGGTTTGGGCAGAGTTTCCCAGGGCACCAGGCTTATCTGCTCCCCTCAGCCCTGCTCACAGCATCCTGTGCTGGGGGACGGGAGGAGGGCCGCGGGGGGTTGGAGGTGGGAGGGGAGCTGGAGGTCTATAGACAGGGGAGGTAGGTGGGGGGGTAAGAGGGGTGAAAGAGGATGAAGGCCTGGCAGGATTCAGGGGCATCCAGGGGCAGAGGAGGCACCGTGACAGCCCTGTCTGCCCCACTCTGCCTTTCCCTGTTCTGAGTAGAAGCTGGCTGGGCATGGAGCTGGGCTGGGGGCCAGAGGAGATAGAGGCGCCAGAGGAGCCAGGGTCACAGGGTGGGGCTACTGTTTGGCCAATAGGACCGCTGGGGCCCATCAATCGCTCCGGCCGCCAAGTCCATTAGGCGTCCGACTCCATCGCCCGCTCTTCACTCACCCTCCTTCCCCTCCTGCCCCGCTCTGTTCTCACCCTCCTGCCCCTCCTACCCCTCCTTCCCCTCGTGCCCCACTCTGCTCTCACCCTCCTTACCATCCTGCCCCACTCTGCTCTCACCCTCCTGCCCCTCCTGCCCCGCTCTGTTCTCACCCTCCTGCCCCTCATACCCCTCCTTCCCCTCGTGCCCCACTCTGCTCTCACCCTCCTTTCCATCCTGCCCCGCTCTGCTCTCACCCTCCTGCCCCTCCAACCCTCCTGCCCCGTTCTGCTCTCACCCTTCCACCCCTCCTGCCCCGCTCTGCTCTCACCCTCCTATATCCTCCTGCCCCGCTCTGCTCTCTGCTCTCACCCTTCCTCCCCTCCTGCCCCGTTCTGCTCTCACCCTCCTATCCCCTCCTGCCCCGCTCTGCTCTCTGCTCTCACCCTTCCTCCCCTCCTACCCCTCCTGCCCTGCTCACACCCCCACCCCTCGTGCCCCACTCTGCTCTCACCCTCCTTTCCATCCTGCCCCGCTCTGCTCTCACCCTCCTGCCCCTCCACCCCTCCTGCCCCGCTCTGCTCTCACCCTCCTGCCCCTCCACCCCTCCTGCCCCGCTCTGCTCTCACCCTCCTATCCCCTCCTGCCCCGCTCTGCTCTCTGCTCTCTGCTCTCACCCTTCCTCCCCTCCTACCCCTCCTGCCCTGCTCACCCCCCCCCCCCCCTCCTGCCCGCTCTGCTCTCACCCTCCTTCCCCTCCTGCCCCCTCGCTAGCTCCTTTATATGGAATCAAAGCAGCAGGAGGAAGCCCTGTGGTCCAGGCCACTAGTCCTTGGGGTACTTTTGTTAAAATGTTCAGAGATTATGCTTTCCTTGAATAACACAGTACAGTAGCTGACAAACAATGAGGTGAGCTCCACCCGCCCACGCCTTTCAATGTCACAGGGATATTAGACCTGGAAGGATCACAGGCTGTTTGATTACCTCTAAACAATCTGTGTGTGTTTATTGTTGAATCCAGGAGACTATTTGCTGAATAGGTATTAAGTATGGGTGTGGATGTGTGTGTGTGTGCGGGAGTGTATGAATGTTTATTGTTGATTGTTTTCTGCTGAATCGGTATACAATATGTGTCTGTGTGCTTGCATGCTTACGTGTGTCTGTCACGTGTGTGTGTGTGTGTGTGTGTGTCGGTGCACACGTGTGTCTTTGTGGGTCCTTGTGTGTCCGTGCGCGTCCGTGTGTGTGTATCTATCCCTAACCTCAGTGCTGTGGTTTCAGACAGACAGCAGCCATTTGTGGAGAAGCAAAATGACAGTCCAGATGTGGTGTATATGAAGGAGAGCCAGCCACTGGTGTTCCCCTGTAGGGTCACCAACCCTGACGCCACCGTCTCATTGGTCAAGGTGAGTTCCCTTTACTATTTCCAATACTAGCGCTCCTGACTACATCTGCATTGCTTGCTGTTTGGGGTTTTAGGCTGGGTTTCTGTACAGCACTTTGTGACATCTGCTGGTGTAAAAAGGGCTTTATAAATACATTTGATTGATTGATTGACAACACCTTAGAACAAAACACTTCTCTCTGTTTCTCCATCAGCACTCCCATCTTTACACAAGTCACAGTCATGTTGTTTCTGCTAGTACAGATCATTCAACACATTGTTCTTATCTTGGCAACCATTCCTGCCTTGGAGTGTGTGTGTCCGTTTGTTTGTGTCAGTCTGCGGATATGTGTGAAAGTGTGTGGATGTGTTTGTGAGTGTTGGTGCCTGAGTGGTGAGTGAGTGTACGTAAGTGCAATGAAGTGCAGTGTGTGCGTGCATGTGTGTGTATGTATGTTTGTGGAAACGTCTCAGTGTGTCAGTGATACCTATTTTTTACTGCCATGTTCCGAGTGAGCGGCGCCCGCGGTTTCCTCTGTTGTCCTGTTGGCACTGTTGTTACCCCCGGAGACAGGACGTGGGGTCTGGAGTGCCCCCTGCCTCCGCCAACCCTCCCCCACCCCCTCTACTCACACACCCCTCCTCTCCTGGGATGCGTCTACTAGGTAACGTCTTCTGTGGCAGAGATTGCACAGTTTGATCCATACAATGCAATAACATCTAGGTGAGGGGAATGGGCTACTGGCAGTTTATCAAGTGAATGAAGGAATTGTCTTTCCTTAAGAGGTTTCGATGGAATTTCCAAGGAGAGTTTCAGGAAACGGAAAAAGAACAAAATGAACCCCTGGCTCTCCCTTCAGGATGTGACGCGGACCCCGAAATGGAGCGCTGCATAACTCACACTTCACTTCTGTTGGCTCTCTGTGTTTACGCCCTGCTCCCATCTCCACACTTCTGTTGGCTCTCTGTGTTTACGCCCTGGTCCCATCTCCACACTTCTGTTGGCTCTCTGTGTTTACGCCCTGCTCCCATCTCCACATTTTTGTTGGCTCTCTGTGTTTACGCCCTGCTCCCATCTCCACACTACTGTTGGCTCTCTGTGTTTACGCCCTGCTCCCATCTCCACACTTCTGTTGGCTCTCTGTGTTTACGCCCTGCTCCCATCTCCACACTTCTGTTGGCTCTCTGTGTTTACGCCCTGCTCCCATCTCCACACTTCTGTTGGCTCTCTGTGTTTACGCCCTGCTCCCATCTCCACACTTCTGTTGGCTCTCTGTGTTTACGCCCTGCTCCCATCTCCACACTTCTGTTGGCTCTCTGTGTTTACGCCCTGCTCCCATCTCCACACTACTGTTGGCTCTCTGTGTTTACGCCCTGCTCCCATCTCCACACTACTGTTGGCTCTCTGTGTTTACGCCCTGCTCCCATCTCCACACTTCTGTTGGCTCTCTGTGTTTACGCCCTGCTCCCATCTCCACACTTCTGTTGGCTCTCTGTGTTTACGCCCTGCTCCCATCTCCACACTTCTGTTGGCTCTCTGTGTTTACGCCCTGCTCCCATCTCCACACTTCTGTTGGCTCTCTGTGTTTACGCCCTGCTCCCATCTCCACACTTCTGTTGGCTCTCTGTGTTTACGCCCTGCTCCCATCTCCACACTTCTGTTGGCTCTCTGTGTTTACGCCCTGCTCCCATCTCCACACTTCTGTTGGCTCTCTGTGTTTACGCCCTGCTCCCATCTCCACACTTCTGTTGGCTCTCTGTGTTTACGCCCTGCTCCCATCTCCACACAAACGCCCATCCTAGAGCCACAAAGGTAATTATTCTAAAAATACCCCTGTTCTCTCACTCCATCCGCTCCTGCCTGGCCCAGCATTCAGAACCTGGACTCCACTCCACACACACTGTCACACACTCTGGAGTGTTTTTTTCCTGGAAGGATTTTGCACTCTGCCTGGATCTTTAATTTGTCGTCCCACCTCTCAGCAGGGATCAATACCCAGGGGGCCATTCTCTCTCGCTGCAGCCGTGAAAGTGACCCGGTGGGGCGAGGAGGGGAGGTGAGCGGAAGGGGGTGGTGTAGCATGACCTAGGGGTCCAGTCTAGTTCAGTCCAGTCTCTATCCTGTAGTTACAGGATGTGAGCAGATGGACTGGAATCATGTTTCCCACGTCCTGACTTCTCTCTCATCCTCCAACCCCCCTCCAACCCCCTTACACCCCCCTCCACCCCCCTCCAACCCCCCTCCATCCCCACCATCCTCTGAATCCTCAGCTCCCAGCATTCAGCTACCAGGGGGTGGGATGGAGGGGGGCACCAAGGGCATTCACAGGGTCCTAACGAGACAGAGGAGACAGAGAGGCATTTACTATAGTGTACTGTAAGGACACTATAGAAAGGAGGCGTCTTAAGGTGGTTAACATTGGGGGTGAGGGGGGGCTATCAGCCAGTTAACACTGGGGGTGAGGGGGGCTATCAGCCAGTTAACACTGGGGGTGAGGGGGCTATCAGCCAGTTAACACTGGGGGTGAGGGAGGCTATCAGCCAGTTAACACTGGGGGTGAGGGGGGCTATCAGCCAGTTAACACTGGGGGTGAGGGGGCTATCAGCCAGTTAACACTGGGGGTGAGGGTGGCTATCAGCCAGTTAACACTGAGGGTGAGGGGGGCGAGGGGGGGGGTCCACATGTTCCCCTGAGAGTGGGCGGGACGCTTCCACCGTGTCACTGAAACTCTAATAAACATTTCCTTGAGTCTGCCTCCTCCAAGAAAACAACAATTTTACACAAGACTTTGTCTCCAAAGTAACACAAGACTCTCTATAGTAACACAAGACTCTGTCTCTACAGTAACACAAGACTCTCTATAGCAACACAAGACTCTGTCTCTACAGTAACACAAGACTCTGTCTCCAAAGTAACACAAGACTCTGTCTCTACAGTAACACAAGACTCTGTCTCTACAGTAACACAAGACTCTGTCTCTACAGTAACACAAGACTCTGCCTCTACAGTAACACAAGACTCTGCCTCTACAGTAACACAAGACTCTGTCTCTACAGTAACACAAGACTCTGTCTCTACAGTAACACAATACTCTGTCTCTACAGTAACACAATACTCTGTCTCTACAGTAACACAAGACTCTGTCTCTACAGTAACACAAGTGTCTACAGTAACACAAGACTCTCTCTACAGTAACACAATACTCTGTCTCTACGGTAACAAGTCTCTGTCTCTACAGTAACACAAGACTCTGTCTCTACAGTAACACAAGACTCTGTCTCTACAGTAACACAAGACTCTGTCTCTACAGTAACACAAGACTCTGTCTTTACAGTAACACAATACTCTGTCTCTACAGTAACACAAGACTCTGCCTCTACAGTAACACAAGACTCTGTCTCTACAGTAACACAAGACTCTGCCTCTACAGTAACACAAGACTCTGTCTCTACAGTAACACAAGACTCTGCCTCTACAGTAACACAAGACTCTGCCTCTACAGTAACACAATACTCTGCCTCTACAGTAACACAATACTCTGCCTCTACAGTAACACAAGACTTTCTCTACAGTAACACAAGAATCTGCCTCTACAGTAACACAAGACTCTGTCTCTACAGTAACACAATACTCTGTCTCTACAGTAACAGAATACTCTTTCTCTACAGTAACACAATACTCTGTCTCTACAGTAACATAAGTGTCTACAGTAACACAAGACTCTCTCTACAGTAACACAAGACTCTGTCTCTACGGTAACAAGTCTCTGTCTCTACAGTAACACAAGACTCTGTCTCTACAGTAACGCAAGACTGTCTCTACAGTAACACAAGACTGTCTCTATGGTAACAAGTCTCTGTCTCTACAGTAACACAAGACTCTGTCTTTACAGTAAGAAGACTCTCTCTCTACAGTAACACAATACTCACATTGACAGATTTTTCACCTAGTTGTTTTGTGATATTCCAGTAATAATATGCATCATGCGTATTGCCAATGTGGCCTCATTTGAGTCATTAATAGCCCCCATGTTGTTCTGTGTGGTTGTGGTGTTCATGATTTGCTCAGTAGTTGTGAATGTGTGCAGTGTTGCTTTTGTGTGACTGTAGTATGGTTGTGTTGAGTTCAGGATGTGGTCGTGGTTCTGAATAGCTCATGACATGGCTGGGTTGAGTTCATGATTGGTTGGTGGTTGAGTTCACAAAATGGTTGTGGTTGTGTTGAGTTTATGGTGTGGCTGTGGTTGTTGACCGGGTTTTCTCATCCCTAACCGGAAGTTGACAATATCCCAGAACCAGACATTTCATTTTGTGTGACATTGCTTTTATGAGACTGTTTTTACGGTTGTGGTTGTGGTCATGACCGTGTGTGTTCATGCCTCCAGTTCCCTGACCGTGAGTTGACCCCAGACCAGAGGAACATAGTGTGGAACAGCAGACAGGGCTTCCTCATCCGCAGTCCCACCTACTTCTACATCGGCCTGTTCTCCTGCAAGACCACTGTCAACGGGACCACACACTCCCTCAGTTACCTCACACACAGACAAGGTGAGCACACACACACACACATGCACACACATACACACAGACTCATTCTTACACGCACATGCACTTGCACGTGCACATGCACACACACACACACTCACACACACACACACACAGTCTAGCGCAGCTAACCTTGTGGGGACATACAATTCAGTCCCATTCAAAATCCTATTTTCCCTAACGCCTAAACCTAACCCTAACCCATACCCTTACCCTAACCCTAACCTTAATCCTAACCCTAACCCTAACCCTAACCCAAAAACCTAACCTTAACCCTAACCCTAAACCTAACCCTAGCTCCTAACAGTAACCATAAAACTAACCCTATCTCCTAACCCTAAACCTAATTCTAACCCCCTAGAAATAGCATTTGACCTTTTGGAGACCAACAAAATGTCCCCAGTTGGTCAAATGTATCTTGGTTTAAACATGTCCACACACACACACACACACACACACACAGACACACACTTACCTGACACACACATAGACCAGGTGAGCACTACCAAGGCCAAGCACCTCAATTCTATATATTGCAGGTAATAAACGAGTGCTCTCTCTCCCCCCCCCCCCCCCCCCACCACCACCTACCCCCCACCCTCCTCTCCAGTGAATAAGATCATGGATGTGTATCTGAACAGTACCAGTCCAGTCCAGGCTTTACAGGGGGAGAGTCTGGCCATCAACTGTACTGTCACTGCAGAGTGGAACAGCAGAGTGTCCATCAGCTGGGACTACCCCGGGCAGGTGAGAAACATATGAAGTACACTAGAATTATGAAGTACACTACAATGAAGTGCACTACGTTATGTAGTACTGTATGTAGAAGAACTTTAAAGTATACAGTGAGGGAAATAAGTATTTGATCCCCTGCTGATTTTGTACGTTTGCCCACTGACAAAGACATGATCAGTCTATAATTTTAATGGTAGGTTTATTTGAACAGTGAGAGACAGAATAACAACAAAAAAATCCAGAAAAACGCATGTCAAAAATGTTATAAATTGATTTGCAGTTTAATGAGGGAAATAAGTATTTGACCCCTCTGCAAAACATTACTTAGTACTTGGTGGCAAAACCCTTGTTGGCAATCACAGAGGTCAGACGTTTCTTGTAGTTGGCCACCAGGTTTGCACACATCTCAGGAGGGATTTTGTCCTACTCCTCTTTGCAGATCTTCTCCAAGTCATTAAGGTTTCGAGGCTGACGTTTGGCAACTCGAACCTTCAGCTCCCTCCACAGATTTTCTATGGGATTAAGGTCTGGAGACTGGCTAGGCCACTCCAGGACCTTAATGTGCTTCTTCTTGAGCCACTCCTTTGTTGCCTTGGCCGTGTGTTTTGGGTCATTGTCATGCTGGAATACCCATCCACGACCCATTTTCAATGCCCTGGCTGAGGGAAGGAGGTTCTCACCCAAGATTTGACGGTACATGGCCCCGTCCATCGTCCCTTTGATGCGGTGAAGTTGTCCTTTCCCCTTAGCAGAAAAACACCCCCAAAGCATAATGTTTCCACCTCCATGTTTGACGGTGGGGATGGTGTTCTTGGGGTCATAGGCAGCATTCCTCCTCCTCCAAACATGGCGAGTTGAGTTGATGCCAAAGAGCTCGATTTTGGTCTCATCTGACCACAACACTTTCACCCAGTTCTCCTCTGAATCATTCAGATGTTCATTGGTAAACTTCAGATGGCCCTGTATATGTGCTTTCTTGAGCAGGGGGACCTTGCGGGCGATGCAGGATTTCAGTCCTTCACGCGTAATGTGTTACCAATTGTTTTCTTGGTGACTATGGTCCCAGCTGCCTTGAGATCATTGACAAGATCCTCCCGTGTAGTTCTGGGCTGATTCCTCACCGTTCTCATGAACATTGCAACTCCACGAGGTGAGATCTTGCATGGCCGAGGGAGATTCACAGTTATTTTGTGTTTCTTCCATTTGCGAATAATCGCACCAACTGTTGTCACCTTCTCACCAAGCTGCTTGGCGATGGTCTTGTAGCCCATTCCAGCCTTGTGTAGGTCTACAATCTTGTCCCTGACATCCTTGGAGAGTTCTTTGGTCTTGGCCATGGTGGAGAGTTTGGAATCTGATTGAGTGATTGCTTCTGTGGACAGGTGTCTTTTATACAGGTAACAAGCTGAGATTAGGAGCACTCCCTTTAAGAGTGTGCTCCTAATCTCAGCTTGTTACCTGTATAAAAGACACCTGGGAGCCAGAAATCATTCTGATTGAGAGGGGGTCAAATACTTATTTCCCTCATTCAAATTCAAATCAATTTATAATATTTTTGACATGCGTTTTTCTGGATTTTTTGGTTGTTATTCTGTCTCTCACTGTTCAAATAAACCTACCATTAAAATGATAGACTGATCATTTCTTTGTCAGTGGGCAAACGTACAAAATCAGAAGGGGATCAAATACTTTTTTTCCCTCACTGTATATATATATTACTTAGTATATAACAACTTCAACATCTGCCTACCTGTTTGGAAGACTTTTACTATTTCAGAATAATATCTCTCCCTTTCTCTCCGTCTCTCCTACTCCCTCTCTCTCTCCCCTCAGGCAAACAGGGCAGCCATAATTAGTAGGCGGATCATGGCCAGTAAAACTCACATGGTATTCTACAGTATTCTGTCCATCCCTCAACTCCACCGCTCTGACAGAGGGCTCTATATCTGCCGAGTGACCAGTGGACCGGTCAGCCGAGAGACTAACGTATCTGTCACAGTCTACGGTGAGTCAAAATAGACTTAATACTTCCCACCTCCGACTACACCCACATCTGTGACAAATTCATTAATGAGCAAATTCATTGATGGTAAACACCGCTTTCTACCATGAGAAGATTAACCACAACCACCGTCTGTGTCACTCTCTGTAATATGTCAATAATGCATGATATTCTCTGTGTGTGTATGTGTGTGTGTATGCGTTTGTGTGTGTTCGTGCCTTTCTGTCTGTCTGTCTGTCTGCCTTTCTGTTTCTGTGTCTGTGTATCGTCCCAGACCGTCCGTTTATCCGTCTGACGCCCAGACAGGGGGCTGTAGTGGAGGCTCATGCAGGACAGAAGTCCTACCGACTCTCGCCCAAACTACGGGCCTTCCCTGCCCCAGTGATCATCTGGTAAGAACATACAGACTGTCAGCTAGCCTGCACACTATCTTACATCAGCCTACACTATCTGAGAGACAAATACAGCTACTGTATATGACATTGTATAATTCTTAATTTTATCGTTCTTTAAGTTAATTGAGGAATTCCCTGCATGTTTTTCTGTGTTAGGTTGAAGGATGGGAAGGTAGCAGCAGAGCAGTGTTCCCGTTACCATGTGGATGAGAATTCCCTAGTGATCCGGGATGTGGCGGAGGAGGATGCAGGGAAGTACACTATCCTGGTGGGAATCCAGGAGCACGGACTCTACCAGAACCTAACGCTCTCTCTGGTGGTCAACGGTGAGGACCAAGTCTTCCCTCCTCTCTTTACCCTCCATCGCTTTCTCTCTTTTTCATCTTTATACACCCTCTCTTTTGCTCTGTGCCCACTTTGTGTCTTCCCCCCATTATCCTGTTCCACATTGTCCCCTCTCTCTTCAAAATGGCACGTCAACGGAACTGTACTGTTCAGATAGGCTACTATTCCATTTAACCCATCTGAAATGTGGACACTGACTGAAGGTCTATAACCTCTCATATAGCCTAATATAATATGAACTTCTTCAGAATTAAGCATTTCTGTTGACTCGGGAAACAGGAGTGGATAAACATGATTTCTTTCTTTCAGCATCTTGAGAAAATGAATGCGCGGTTAGGGACCGTCTGTAAAGGTGGCGGTGCTATCTTTATCAGCATCATCAAAGCAAATTGTATTTCAACCACATAAAATATGCATCCAAGCCAAACTGAAATCTTATCAAAAATATGTTGGGTCGTTTTAACAGTTTTTAATTTCCTTAAAACCGTTTTTTTTGTGTGCATTTTATCCCCGGTCCCTAAACATCTTTGCTGCATGAGATAGAAAACAAATAGAAAACAAACTTTACTGATGTCCACTAGATTGAAGCATTCATTCTATTGATTTATTATGACATTATTCTTGTGAGCAATGGTTTATTTAGTATTCTAGGCTCTAGAGTTTAAGAACCCCTGTTCTAGGGCAACAATTAATGACAGAGAAGCTGCATATTTCGGAATTTAATAAGCTGAAACATAGGCCTATCTAAAAAAGGTTTGTCAAAAGTTCGTTCCTCCATCTCTGACTGTGGCCTACAGCGCAATTTTTATATTTGCGGGTTAGGGTCGGGTGTGGGCCTCAGATTTCCACTTTATCATATACACTGAGTATACAAAACATTATGAATGTCACTTGTTAAATCCACTTCAATCAGTGTAGATGAAGGGGAGGGGACAGGTTAAAGAATGATTTTTAATGGATTGTATTGTGTATGTGTGTCATTCAGATGGTGAATGGACAAGACAAAATATTTAAGTGCCTTTGAACGGGGTATGGTAGTAGGTGCCAGTCGCCACTGTTTGTGTCAAAAACTGCAATGCTGCTGGGCTTTTCAAGCTCAATAGTTTCCCGTGTGTATCAAGAATGGTCCACCAGCCAAAGGACATCCAGCCAACTTGACACAACTGCGGGAAGCACTGGAGTCAACATGGGCCAGCATCCCTGTGGAACGCTTTCGACACCTTGCAGAGTCCAGGCCCTGACGAATTGAGCTTGTTCTGAGGGAAAAGGGGGGGGGGGGTTGCAACTCAATATTAGGAAGGTGTTCTTAATGTTTTCTACACTCAGTGTATAGTCGGCTGGTTGCGGATGGGTTATTAGCAATTGCGGGTGGGTGAACAAACAACAGACCCATGCACCACTAGTCTGTGTCTCTGTCTGTTTTCCTCCAGTGAGTCCTGGGATAGAGGAGAAGGCAGTGTCATTGCAGGACCCAGGTAGTGTCCCGCGGGGCAGCAGACAAGCCCTGCACTGCACCTCCCACGGAGTCCCCCCTCCTCACATCGCCTGGCTCTGGCACCCCTGCACCCCCAAAGGCCTGTAAGTACACCTGGTGCTCACATTGTCACATGCCTTAGCACAGACACACATACACGTCTTCCAAAAGGTGTGTAAGTACTCCTTTACTCAAACACACATACAGTTCTGACACCCTTACCAATACATATTCAATTAACATACTTGCATACAGCATACTGTGTATCTATAATCATGTATACACGCACACCTTCGCTATGCCCACATAGTCTCCCAATACCGTGCACAGAACAAACCATGTCAACGTTTAAGTAATGTTCTTAAAACCTGGTAGGCATTACGTAAGTCATGTATTTTAGTCATATTGTTCCTAACTTAGAACTGGGACAGAAAGGTGTCTGTGACTATAAGATGAGGGCCTGTTTTAGGGTGTGAATGGGAGAATGTGTGTGAGTTTGTTTGTGAAGGGAGACATGTTTGGTCTATTTCAGCATGTGTTCAGACAGGGTTTCCTCTTTGCAACCAGAACAGATGCCTTTTGAAGCCTTTCATGTCTGTGAGTGTGTGTGTGTGTGTGTGTGTGTGTTTCGTCATGTCTTTGACTGAGTCTTTTACAATATGTTTCTGTCACTGTCTATATGTTAGCGTGTGTCCATGTCCGTGTGTGTGTGTTGTCTGTCCGTCCGTGTGTGTGTGTGCCTGGTACATTCACAGACAGTACAGTGTAACTCAGACTTAAAGAGCAGAATAGTAAAAGCCTTTAAATAGAGGCCTGTTCTGTGTTCTCAGTCACTTCAATAGAGGCCTGTTCTGTGTTCTCAGTCACATCAATAGAGGCCTGTTCTGTGTTCTCAGTCACTTCAATAGAGGCCTGTTCTGTGTTCTCAGTCACATCAATAGAGGCCTGTTCTGTGTTCTCAGTCACATCAATAGAGGCCTGTTCTGTGTTCTCAGTCACTTCAATAGAGGCCTGTTCTGTGTTCTCAGTTACTTCAATAGAGGCCTGTTCTGTGTTCTCGGTTACTTCAATAGAGGCCTGTTTTGTGTTCTCAGTCACTTCAATAGAGGCCTGTTCTGTGTTCTCAGTCACTTCAATAGAAGCCTGTTCTGTGTTCTCAGTCAAGATTAGTTGGTTTCTAAATCAAACGCTATGATTTAATGAACTTCCTGTCCAAAACGCAGGGTGAGATGTTTATTATTGTGATTGCACACTGCATTCTTTGATGCCTTTTCTAATATGACACACACACACACACACACACACTCAAACCGCTCTCATGAAACACACACTCATACACTGACACACACATTTTTTGAAAGGTCTTGTGAGAAACGGCCCTGCCCAACAATCAGCTATGATATTCCAACACACACACACACACTGATCTTACGATACACACATTTTCAAGTTCTCATGAGAAGTGGCCCTGCCCAACAATCAACTGTCATTGACACACACACACACACACACATACACACTTGGCAAAAACATGACTTGGGTTGGTCTTGGAGGTCAGACACTATTGTGTTGGTTGTGTTCAGGTCAAAGAGGTTAACCGTTACCTGAACATCATGGCTTCCAGACCAAGCTACCGCCCATGTTATATTCCCCTACTGAGACACGCTGTGACATCATAGGTGCACTGTGTACTTGACCTTTCACACCAGCCTACACACACACACTACACACACTACGCCTACTTCCAATGCTTGTGGAAAGTCTTTATCACCACATCTCCACATTAAATTGCCATAACAACATCACATAACTTCACTGAACCAATGAGCAGTGACTCCTGCTCCTGCCTCAACATGGATGGCTTTACCTGGTAAAACTCTGGTAGAAATGACATTTTCAATTATTATGAATTGGCAAGCCAGCCAGGAGAAAGTGTAACACCTCACAGTCCAGAAAGGTCTAACAAGAAGATGCCTTCCGTGCACAGAGGAGCTGTGACAAGTCATGAATTATAGCCTATGTTGAGTCTTACATGCCTATTGATAGTCCCCGTTGGCCACTCTCACTACCTGCAAAGAGTGATCCATTTAAGTAGCTTTCCTTACAAATGAGGTATTCAGACAGGTACAAGTGATTTGGGGTTCAGACTTGTGTTATGAGATTTATTTGAATGTGATTTCTTTGTTGTTTGTTTACACTGTAAAGCACTGAGAGCTCTAGCATTCTGTTCTGGTTCTAGAGTTCTAGAGTAATGATTTGGAATGTGAATAGATGATGATTCGTCCTGACCAGGCCCTTGTTATTTGTAGCTCTGGCGGAACACGGGCCTGACGCCGCGCCGGAGGAGGCCCAGGGACAGTGGGCCAGGCTGGGCCAGGCTGATAGGGACCTGGGTCCTCAGGGCAGGGTGTGGGTCTAGAGCCTGTGTCTGGCCCTGGATCCTTAGATGTGGGTCTGGGGCCTGGATCCACCCTTGAGGTCCTAGGTCTGGGTCCTTGGTGCTGGATGTGTCCCTGGGTCCAGTCGTGGATCCTTGGTCCTGTCCTGGGCCCTGGGAACCGCAGCGCTCTTATCTGGCCTGGGCAGGAGGCTCGCCGGGTTTCCTGTGCGAAAATCAGAGCGCTTTTCCTCTCCTTGTTTGGCTTCCTCCCCGACGCGAGACGCTTCCCAGCAGCGTGATTGTCCCTCCGTCTTCAAACGTGGCAGAATCCTGCTTCCTCAAGGGCTTGATCTATTCTTGAGACCCCCCCCCCCCTCTCCTCATTCCCCCCTCCCCTGGTCTTCCCTCCCTCGCCAGCTCTGCCCCTCATCCCCAACCCCAACCCTTCAATCCACTTCATTAGAAGAATCCCCAACACCACCATCACCATCCCACACCTCCACCACACTCAGCAAGGCTGTTTCCAAGGCAGCCGGCGCCTTCAATGACAGACAGTACAGCCACCCTGCGACCCCACATTGGTGCTTTCTGGGATCTCGGGGTCGGAGGGCAGAGGGGGGGGGGGGGCAGGACAGTGACCTGGTACACTGTTGAACAGTGAGGAAGATAGAGGAGAAGGATGAGGAAGAAGAGGAGTGAGAGGTCACACCACACTGAGGACAATGATCTGATCTGCTTTTAATGGTTATTATTATATTTATTTATTTCCCCTTACCCAGGTTGTATTTTACAACCCTTTTCTGGTTAGTTTTGTTTTTTTACATTGTTACTTTTCTCAGACATTTTGAGGCAGAAAGAAGTGCCCTTCCATCCATCCACTACGCCACGTTTTTCTGGAGCTGCTTCTGCTTCTTGTGTTCCTAGAGTGGTACTATAATGGGTACATGAGCCTGTCCCCAGCCCTGAGCCCTGCCATCCTGTTGTAGTTCTGACATCCACAAAAGCTGTGAGTTCTGACTGTAAATCATATATGTTATAAGTAAGTAGCTACACATCTCAGATGGGCGAGCAGGAGAGAGAGAGAAAGAGAGAGAGGGAGGAGGTATGCTATGGGATGCCCTACAGTTCTCTATTATTGTAAGATACTCTGGGACTGCTCATCAAACACCTACCATGTAGGAGTTCCCCAGGACCCAGAGACAATGACAGTCATATGTCATCTTATGTCATGTTATGTCATTTGTAAGGCGTTTCACTGTATATCAACCATTTGTCATCCAGAGTGAATTTATGTATTATACTAAAATGTATTGTGTGGAAAATAGTTTGTCTTTGTGTGTGATATATATGAAGACTTTATTTCCAAAATGCTATATATAAATTTTCAGAAATGTTGGTAAATTAGCTTTTATTGTTTAAAGAACTTATGGTGTGTTTTTCACTATCTAATCATGGCATGGGGTTGTTCAATGAGAGACATGTATTTGTTTAAAATCTATCACTTGATGGTTTTTTTTTTGTTGTTGTTGCAAAACACTATATATCCGCCTCACTCTCAGAGAAACAAGTAGTCCTGCTAGGTGTTACACAGTCAAATGTAACAAATAACTACATTTTGAATAAAGAACTGTTCAAATGATACATTTATGACATCAATATTGAAAAACATTTGTATAAATATAATTAAATACAGTAATATGAGATCTGTATGTAAAACCTTTGACATTTTAGTCATTTAGCAGATGCTCTTATCCAGAGCGACTCACAGTTAGTGCATTCATCTTAAGATAGCTAGGTGGGACAACCACATATCACAGGCAACTATAGAGGATACGAACATTCCATTCCAGCTAAACAATGGATATATAGCGTTTTGCAAAAAAAATAAAAAATCACATCTAAAATCTGAAAACAGTAATATTTTACACACACAGGTACCCATAAGAAATCATTTCTGATGAAAAAGCACAAATGTGAAAAATTGGTGGATATAGTGTTTTGTAAATAAACTCTTCATGTGCACAGGAAGCTGTTTTTATGGTTTGTTTGAGTGTCATAGTTGTGCATGTAGAGTTCCAAAAGGGTTCTTTGGCTGTCCCATAGGATAACCCTTTTTGGTTCCATGTAGAACCCTTTTTTGTTCCATGTAGAACCCTTTTGGGTTTAATGTAAAAAAAACTATTTGGAAAGGGTTCTACATGGAACCCAAAAGGGTCTACCTGGAACCAAAAGGGTACTACCTGAAACGAAAGGGGTTCTTCAAAGGGTTCTCCTATAGGGACAGCCAAAGAACCCTTTTAGGTTCCATATCTTTCTAAGAATGTAGTGTATGTTTGTATGTGTGAATATGTGTTTACGTGTGTGTGATGGTGCATGTGTGCGTGCGTGTGCGTGTGTGCGTGCGTGAGAGCGTGAGAGCGTGAGAGCGAGAGAGTGAGAGAGTGAGTGAGTGCGAGCGAAACTTCCACACTGAGGTGAATCATTCTACGGGTCTCTCCCTTTGTGATTCATTCCATGTATACAGATTTTCTATGAGTAATATATGAATCTAATATTTAATAATTTTATATGACTAACTTACTTATGATAATTGCCAAAAATGGCCAAATTTGTATGAAAACTATTAATATGTATTGTTTTAAATGTTATATTAAATGTATGTTTTTTACATTAAATGTTGCTTTATATTGTGTGTTGCTTCCTACTTTTCGACTTTTCATGGATTTTAGCTAGTAACTTATTTAGCAGTTTCTCTAAATGAAATACTGAGACAACATCATAGACAGGCCAACAGTCAGTCATCTCACCCTGGGCAGGCACACTGTGTGAATGTATGTATGTGTGTGTGTGTGTGTGTGTGTGTGTGTTCGTGCGTGCGTGCTTGCATGGGTGCGTGCAAGCGTGTGTGCACGTATGTGCATGTGTTTCCTGGGAGGCGTGGGAGAGTCGCCTGGCTGATGGGTGTGTGTGTGTGTGTGTAAGTGTGAGTGTGTGTCAGGGCCCTTGGTGTCATGCACAGGGTGGGTAGCCCCTACAGGACACGGGCACTCGCTATCTCTACCAAGAGGAAGAGCAATCAGAAAGAGAGAGGGCTGAGAGGAGGATGGGAGAGATGAGAGGGGCCAACCAGGGAGGGACAAGGGATAGCCTGAGAACAGAGAGAGAGAGAGAGAGAGAGGGAGAGAGAGAAGAGGGGTTGGCACTGGCCATGGGATAGAATCAGTTTGTGATCATTTGAGATTCTGAAAGGTGTTGAAATATAAAAAATACAATATCCCAAATGATCTACTTCAAGGCGGCACAATGTAATTCAAAAGTAGGCAGAGAGATATACTGTATATATATATTTTTAGATGGATGTAGAAAGGTAACGGTGTAGCCAGGAGTTTTTCATGACCTGGGAAAACCCCAGTGGTAATCCTCTTGGAATGTTTAAGAATAGGATGGACAATTAATGAATGGTGGGATGATTTTAAGAATGGAGGGAAATGAGTTGACAGTACCACCTCCATCCTACAGTACAGAGATGAACGATGTCGGCTGAGATTACATGCTGCTACAGACATGGACACCATTGACAAGACTCCATCGGGAAAGCAGTTGAGCAGTGAACAAGGGATGACGATGATGATGGTAGTAATGATGATGTCATAATAAGGATGATGATGACGACGATGGCCATGATAAAGATGAAGATAGCGATCACAATAGTGATGATGAGTTCCGGTCTTCCTCCTGTGGTGCACAGCTGTGGAACACACACAGACTCACACACACACCTGCCGTCTGGCTAGCCGTGACTTCACTGTGTCAACACAGCTGAGCTGAGACCTGTCCATCTCTTCCTCCTCCAAGGTGCGTGCGTCCTCCATCCTCCTCACTGTGGAGCCCCCAGCACGTCCACACACAACCACATAATACACACAGACAGGAAGTGCTCCAGGGGAAGAATAAGGTGAGCGCACCACCGGTGGAGCGGGCAGGCTGAGACACAGAGGGAGGGACAGTGATGGATTATAAACACATTCCCCTGAGAAACACGTATCACACTGACACAGCCATGATGGATTAGACACGCACACAAACAGATACATGGTACCATCATATATCAATAACCATTTAAATTAGGGTTGCAAAATTCCAGTAACTTTCCAATCATTCCCCGGTTTTTCAGAAATCTCCACGTGAAGATTACTGGAATTCTGAAAGAATAGGCAGAAAATCACGGAGTCCTCCAACCGGGAATTCTGGAACACCGGGGAATTTTGGAAAATTTACAGAAGTTTTGCAATCCTACATTTAATCAAACACTTACACACACACACACTACAGCTAACATATACACAAAGATGCTAGAACTCATTAATCTTTCTCTCACACACACAAACACACTACAGCTTGTGAGAATTAGTCGGCAAGTGGGTAACCCGCCTCTACCATCCATTCTATTGGCCAACATGCAATCACTGGAGAATAAACTGGATGAGCTCCGTTCGAGACTATCCTACCAACGGGACATTAAAAACGGTAATATCTTATGTTTCACCGAGTCGTGGCTGAACGACGACATGGATAATATACAGTTGGCTGGGTTTTCCGTGCATCGGCAAGACAGAACAGCTACCTCCGGTAAGACAAGGGCTGGTGGTGTGTGTATTTGTCAATAACAACTGGTGCGCAATGTCTAATATCAAGGAAGTCTCGAGGTATTGCTTGCCTGAGGTAGAGTACCTCATGATAAGCTGTAGACCACACTACCTACCAAGAGAATTTTCATCTATATTTTTCGTAGCTGTCTATTTACCACCACAAACTGATGCTGGCACTAAGACTGCACTCAACGAGCTGTATAAGGCCATAAGCAAACATGAAAATGCTCATCCAGAAGCGGCGCTCCTAGTGGCCAGGGACTTTTATGCAGGCAAACTTGCGGATAAAATCAGTTTTATCTAATTTCTTCCAGCATGTCACATGTGCAACCAGAGGGAAAAAAAACTATAGACCACCTTTACTCCACACACAGAGATGCGTTGAAAGCCTTCATTTGGCAAATCTGACCCTGGTTCCTGCTTACAAGCAAAAACTAAAGCAGGAAGTACCAGTGACTTGCTCAATACAGAAGTGGTAAGATGATGCGGATGCTACGCTACAGGACTGTTTTGCTAGCCCAGACTGGAATATGTTCCGGGATTCATCTAATGGCATTGAGGAGTACACCACCTCAGGCACCGGCTTCATCAATAAGTGCATCGACAACGTCATCCCAACAGTGACTGTATGTACATATCCCAACCAGAAGCCATGGATTACAGGCAACATCCACACCAAGCTAAAGGCTAGAGCTGCCGCTTTCAAGGAGCGGTACACTAATCCGGACGCTTATAAGAAATCCCACTATGCCCTCTGATGCATCATCAAACAGGCAAAGCGTCAATACAGGACTAAGATTGAATCCTACTACACCGACTCTGACGCTCATTGGATGTGGCAGGGCTTGCAAACTATTGTGGACTACAAAGGGAAACCCAGCCGGGAGCTGCTCAGTGACGTGAGCCTACCAGACGGGCTAAATGCCTTTTATGGTCGCTTCGAGGCAAGCAACACTGAAGCATGCATGAGAGCACCAGCTGTTCCGGACAAATGTGTGATCACACTCTCCGTAGCCGGTGTGAGCAAGACCTTAAAACAGGTCAACATTCCCACCTGGACAAAAGGAACACCTATGTGAGAATGCTGTTAATTGACTATAGCTCAGCATTCAACACCATAGTGCCCACAAAGCTCATCACTAAGCTAAGGACCCTGTGACTAAACACCTCCCTCTGCAACTGAATCCTGGACTTCCTGACGGGCCACCCCCAGGTGGTAAGAGTAGGCAACAACACATCCCCTCAGGGGTGCGTGCTTAGTCCCCTCCTGTACTCCCTGTTCACCCATGACTGCGTGGCCAAGCACCACTCCAACACCATCATTAAGTTTGCTGACAACACAACGGTGGTAGGCCTGATCACTGACAACGATGAGACAGCCTATAGGGAGGAGGTCAGAGACCTGGCAGTGTGGTGCCAGGACAACAACCTCTCCCTCAACGTGAGCAAGACAAAGGAGCTGATCGTGAACTACAGGAAAAGGAGGCGCGAAAAATAGCCCCCATTCACATTGACGGGGCTATAGTGGAGCGGGTCGAGAGCTTCAAGTTCCTTGGTGTCCACATCACCAACAAACTATCATGGTCCAAACACACCAAGACAAGATGTTCTTCTTTGTTTTTATGTTTTATTATCTCGCTGTCATACTGTGGTCAACCGTGTTCGATCTTGCCTAGCCATCTTGTTTCAAGAGGACCACAATGGAAATAAGTCCCAGACTTTATTATGTGTTATCCTTCATGATTTTACTCATGTGCATGTATGGCTTTTTCAAGTTTTATGTGTGATTGTATGGCATGGGTCCCCAGATCCTCAAAACGTTCTACAGCTGCACCATCGAGAGTATCCTGATCAGTTGCATCACCGCCTGGTATGGCAACTGCTCGGCAGCCGACCGTAAGGCGCTACAGAGGGTAGCCAAGCATCACTGGGGCCAAGCTTCCTGCTTTCCAGGACCTCTATACTAGGCAGTGTCAGAGGAAGGCCCAAAGAATTGTCAAAGACTCCAGTCACCCAGGTCATAGACTGTTCTCTCTGCTACCGCACGGCAAGCGGTACCGGAGCGCCAAGTCTAGGTCCAAAAGGCTCCTTAACAGCTTCTACCCCAAGCCATAAGACTGCTGAACAATTAATCAAATGGCCACCCGGACTATTTGCGTTGACCCTACCCCCCTTTCTTTTTACACTGCTGCTACTCACTGTTTATTATCTATGCATAGTCACTTTACCCCTACCTACATGTACATATTACATCAATTACCTTGACTAACCCGTACCCCTGTACATTAACTCGGTACCGGTACCCCTTGTACATAGCATCGTTATCGTTATTTTATTGTGTTACTTTACGTTTATTTAGTAAATATTTTCTTAACTCTATTTTCTTACCTGCATTGTTGGTTAAGGGCTTGTAAGTAAGCATTTCACGGTAAGGTCTACACCTGTTGTATTCGGCGCATGTGACAAATACAATTGGATTTGATTTGATTTGATATCATATACACAATGATGCTACAACTCATTAATATTTCCATCACACACACACGTACACACACTTAGTTAATATTTCTATCACACACACACGTACACACACTTAGTTAATATTTCTATCACACACACACGTACACACACTTAGTTAATATTTCTATCACACACACACGTACACACACTTAGTTAATTGAGTGTGTAGTGTGTTTAGCTGCCGTGTGGTCTGGAGGTGGGCAGTAGTGCTGACTCCAAGACCTTTATTGTCTCAGTGGGATGCTGGAAAATGTTACTATGCTATCGGTGGCAGCAGCGGTAGAGAGAGTGTGTGTGTCAGTGTGTGTGTGTGTGTGTGTGTGTGTGTGTGTGTGTGTGTGTGTGTGTGTGTATTTTCCACAGACTGTGGGGATTTTGATGGTTGCTGAGGCATTTGTGTCCGGAGTGTATCACTGGATTGCCTCTAACTCTGTGGGCAAGGATGAACTGGACATGCCCTTTTATATTACAGGTACAGTACAACGACATCGCACCAACATACTGGTCACTACACAGTGACAATCAAAACTACGTCCTACGTTATGACTTGTAGTATAGTACTACCAGTATGTACACTGTTGCATACGTTGGTGTGTTTGTGTGTCATGATGTAAAAGCTATCAATGTCTATCTATGAAAGATATCATATCAATCATTACTGCCTCTCCCCATCTCTCCCCCCTCTCTCCCCCTCTCTCTCTCTCCCCCCCCCCTCTCTCTCTCTCCCCTCCTTTCTCTCTCTCCCCCGCTCTCTCTCTCCCCCTCTCTCTCTCTCCCCCTCTCTCTCTCTCCCCTGCTCTCTCTCTCCCCCCTCTCTCTCTCTCCCCTCTCTCTCCCTCTCTCTCTCTCTCTCT
>NC_140021.1:10848572-10926072 GCF_964263955.1 Coregonus lavaretus
TCTGAAGTTAGTGTTGTAAAATGACATGTGACAGGTTCTGTTTCTCATGAGCAGGTATCGTCATAGCACCAGGAGGTGGGACCCTCCACATTGACCGAATCACAGTGGAGGAACAGGGTCTGTACACCTGCCAGTCTACCAATGAGAGAGACTCTGCTGTGGGCTCCGCCTACATCTGGGTTCACAGTAAGGATCCGCTTACCAATAGTAACTCTGGAATACATTCAACTCTCTCTCTTCTCTCTTTCTATAACCATCCAAGATGGGTTCTTCTATATATGGGCATTTTTATGTCTGTGGACACATTGTTGTGATAGCTACCATTAGATTATTAAATGTATACATATTACAGTAATCTAATTATTATATATTATAACAACGGTGAAGAGTAAATCTTCAGCTAACAGGGTGAGATACAGTATGAAGACAACACTGCATACTGTTTACTTGGTCTTAGTCTTGATAGATTTTCCCAGAACACATTTTGGAGGTTTATATCACAGTTCAGTTCCTCCTTTAGATGCCTTGGGTACATGACCAAGCCCTTCCAGTAGAGGCTAGTCCACAATGTCATCACCCCCGTTTGGAGGGCCCTTCCCTGGGCAGTAGCAGCAGATGCTCCCTAGCCTGACCATGGAGAGGAGTGGCTGAGTGTTGTTGTGTTCTGATAAGTCAGGAAGGAAGCTGTCTCCCTTTTTGATTTCCTTTCGGAAGCGCCCCACTCTGCTGCCCGTAAACTGGGGCTATTTTCTACTATCTTCCAAAAAAACACCAAGATGAATTAGGAGGAGGGCTGTTTGTGTTTGAGCCTGTTGGGTCGTTTCCACCCTGATCAGAGGCTGGGACAGACAGAGAGGGAGTGGCACAGTGAGAGGATAGCACCCTCATTTGGGAGGGTGGAGAACTGCAGAGCATAGGTGAAATAAATGTCAGATCATTGATTTTACTTGAAGCAAGGGAGGAGGGAATTATGCTTTTCAAAAGTATCCCAAGAGAGCCTTGTTAATCTCTAGGGTTCTTTTTCTATAGTTCTAAAAATGGGTAAATCCTTCCATTAATTTCAATCATGCCCTCTTCTCTCTTTCTCTCTCTCTCTCTCTCTCTCTCTCTCTCTCTCTCTCTCTCTCTCTCTTCTCTCTCTCTCTCTCTCTCTCTCTCTCTCTCTCTCTCTCTCTCTCTCTCTCTCTCTCTCTCTCTCTCTCTCTCTCTCTCTCTCTCTTTCTGTCTGTGTGTATACTCATCAGAGGGCCTGTCTCTGGAGATATCTACTCTCACCTGTACCTGTCTCGGGTTCCACCTGTACCTGTCTGCTGCTCACTCTCTTCATACATAAACTCAAACAGGTGAGACACAAATGGAGTAGACTAGAGTGTATAAAATTGCTTAACTATCTGTCTTATTTTTGAAAGTACATTATAAATCAATTTCTCTCTGGCAAGGCAGAGTACCTGTCAATCATCCTGGACCAGGAGGAGGGGCCTCTGGAGGAGCAGTGTGATAGACTACAGTATGACCCCGGCCAATGGGAGTTCCCCAGAGACCGCCTCAAACTGGGTATACCTTTACACCATTGGTTACCGACCTGGTACACTGTGTAGTGATTGGTTACAGACTTTCTAGGAACTCCCTGTGTAAGAGGAGATTATTAAGATTGAAGATAGATAAGATCACTTTCTCATAACAATCTTATCTGCATCAGAGATGACTAAGAGGGCCCCCTGTAATCAGCGTTATCTGTGTTGTGTGGGTGGGAGCTGTGTTTACTGTAACTAATCAGGTCTGGCTTGGGTGTGATCTGAGTTTGACTCATCGGGCTTATTGGATATACAGAACATGTCGTTTTAATAAAGTCTTGTTGAATTTCAACTGAACTTTATAACATCTAGGTGGTTTCCACCTAAAGCCTTTTGAGCTTTCTCATGACCCTAAAGATTTAACAAAACTCTGACTCTGCCAGACTGCCACTGCCCGGTGTTAAACCACGACACACCTTTGGGTTCCAACCCACCATTTGAGAAACAAATAGCTAAGGAGATTGTGTTTTGATTCTGTCTCTGTAGCCTTCCAGAGAAACCTCTGGGCCGTGAGGCCTTTGGAAAGGTCACGCAGGTGTCCGCCTTTGGCATCGACAACTCTACAGGCTGCAGGACTGTGGCTGTCAAGATGCTCAAAGGTACATGCTTCCTTATGTTCATTATACCTCAGTCATGATATCTAAGAACAAATGATGACCATTCAGAATAGAGTAGAGTAATACAGAATAGAACTGAATAGAATATAACATGACTGTACTTTCCTACCGTAATGACTGAGGCATGTGGTGTATTTATAATATGCTGTCCTGTTTGCTGTCCACCAGAGGGGGCTACTCCCAGTGAGCACAAGGCTCTGATGACAGAACTGACAATCCTGAACCACATCAGTCACCACCTGAATGTGGTCAACCTGCTGGGAGCCTGCATCAAGGCAGGGCCTCTGATGGTCATAGTGGAGTGCTGTAGGCATGGAAACCTCCCCACCTACCTGAAGAGCAAGAGAGACATGTTCCTGCTCAACAGTGTGAGTTCAGACAGACAGGCAGGCAGACAAGCAGGCAGTCAGGCAGGTAGGCAGACAGACAGATACTCGGTGGGAAATGTCCATAGGGGGAGTAGCAGGGGGGAGGGGACAGGGGGATTAGGTAGTTGACTAGTGGTGGCAATTCAGCAGCCTGATGGTCTAGGGGCAGAAGCTATTGGCTAGTCTTACAGTTTTTGCCATGTTGCTCCTATACTGCCCACGTCTGAGTGATGGAAACGGGGAGAACAGGCCATGGTTCGGGTGGCTGGGGTCCCTGATGATCTTCTTGATCTTCGAGGAGGTAATGTTGTCTACCTTCACCACCTGGGGGCGGCCCGTCAGGAAGTCCAGAACTCAGTTGCACAGGGAGGAGTTTCGTCCCAGGGCCGTGAGCTTTGGGTAAAGCAGTGTTTCCCATTGGATTTTTTTCAGCAGTGGTGGAAAGGGTAACGGAGGGGTGCATTGCTACTAGGGTTAGCGCAATGCTAGCTGTTCCCATAGACTTCCAGCCATTGAACCAACGACTATCCATTTAAAAGGGCATCTCGGAATTGTTGCAACGGTGGCAACAATTTTGCATGAATATAGGGGAAACACTTGGGAAGGTCTCCATTGATAAGACATCCTGTCTACACTGAGTATACCCCCCCCCCCCCCTTGCCCTCAGAACAGCCTCAATTCATCGGGGCATGGACTCTACAAGGTGTCAAATGCGTTCCACAGGGATGCTGGCCCATGTTGACTCCAATGCTTCCCAAAGTTGTGTCAAATTGGCTGGATAGCCTTTGGGTGGTGGACCATTCTTGATACACACGGGAAACTGTTGAGCGTGAAAAACCAGCAGCGTTGCAGTTCTTGACACAAACCGGTGCGCCTGGCACCTACTACCATACCCGGTTCAAAGGCACTTAAATAGTTTGTCTTGCCCATTCATCCTCTGAATGGCACACATACACAATCCATGTTTCAGTTGTCTCAAGGCTTAAAAATCCTTCTTTAACCTGTCTCCTCCCCTTCAACTACACTGATTGAAGTGGATTTAACAAGTGACATCAATAAGGGATCATAGCTTTCACCTGGATTCACTTGGTCAGTCTATGTCATGGAAAGAGCAGGTGTTCTTAATGTTTTGTCTACTCAGTGTATATTTTTATGCTGTGAAGTGCATCAGTGTCACACTAACAGACCTATCTCACATCCACCTCTTATTTCCTCTTATGGATCTACTAAATTAAACCTCAAGCACGCAAACACATAGACTCACTTCTGCACTCAATTTATGTTCTGTGGTATTATCTGTAATAAGAGCAAGAGCGACTGTTGTTCTGAGTATCTAGTCCTGTATGATTCATGTAAACACTCAGTGTGTTTGTAGAATCAGTTCAGTTCCATACCTGTACACACTGAACTCTAGCTTACACCACTAAACACACTAGACTATGCTAGATTTACATTTGGTTGAGTTGTCAACTGACGTGAATTCAACATGAAATCAACTAAAAATGTCACCATATCATTGGATTTAGGTTAAATACGAAATGCCTTTATGTTGCTGACTTTTTGCAAATCCAATCAGTTTTCCACGTTGATTCAACGTCATCCCATAGATTTTGGGGGTTGAAATGACGTGGAAACAACGTTGATTCAACCAGTGGGATAACACACTGCATTAGAACTTTAAGTCAACTATCACTCTATATTGACCATTAGTACTACCAAAACACTAATCCCAACTTTCACTCTCTCGCTCTCTCTCACTCCAGGTGTCTCCAAGTCTCCTCTGCTCCTGGAGGATCTCATCTCCTACAGGTTCCAGGTGGCTCAAGGCATGGAGTTCCTCTACTCATAGAGAGACTATGGCTTGAGTATAACTGGTGTGTATATGTCTGTAGTTACTGCACCATGTTGGCGTGCTGGGAGGCTAACCCCTCAGACCGCCCCACTGGCCTACTGGAAACACTGTGAGACCTGCTGGAGGCCCGGGCTCAGCATGTAACAGATACACACTCACTCATTCACACAGCTGTTTGTGTGTGATAAGGATGGGAAGGACTACATTCCCCTGGGCACACACACTCACCAGCCTGCGGTACGGCTAGTAACAGTAGGTAGAGTCCAATGGGTTGTAGTTGGTCATGTTTTCATTGTGTAGGTGGTCTGTTCCAGCTACATGAACACCAGGAGCACAGCAACACTCAGGACCTTTGAGGAGCTGCCATGCAAGGACCTGCCTGGCCCTGACGTGAGGACACACACCTGCCTGACCCTGACGTGAGGACACACCTGCCTGGCCCTGACGTGAGGACACACCTGCCTGGCCCTGACGTGAGGACACACCTGCCTGGCCCTGACGTGAGGACACACACCTGCCTGGCCCCGACGTGAGGACACACACCTGCCTGGCCCTGACGTGAGGACACACACCTGCCTGGCCCCGACGTGAGGACACACACCTGCCTGGCCCCGACGTGAGGACACACACCTGCCTGGCCCTGACGTGAGGACACACACCTGCCTGGCCCCGACGTGAGGACACACACCTGCCTGGCCCTGACGTGAGGACACAACCTGCCTGGCCCTGACGTGAGGACACACACCTGCCTGGCCCTGACGTGAGGACACACACCTGCCTGGCCCCGGCGTGAGGACACACACCTGCCTGGCCCCGGCGTGAGGACACACACCTGCCTGGCCCCGACGTGAGGACACACACCTGCCTGGCCCCGACGTGAGGACACACACCTGCCTGGCCCCGACGTGAGGGGACACACCTGCCTGGCCCCGACGTGAGGACACACACCTGCCTGGCCCTGACGTGAGGACACACACCTGCCTGGCCTTGACGTGAGGACACACACCTGCCTGGCCCTGACGTGAGGACACACCTGCCTGGCCCTGACGTGAGGACACACACCTGCCTGGCCCTGACGTGAGGACACACCTGCCTGGCCCTGACGTGAGGACACACCTGCCTGGCCCTGACGTGAGGACACACCTGCCTGGCCCTGACGTGAGGACACACACCTGCCTGGCCCCGACGTGAGGACACACACCTGCCTGGCCCTGACGTGAGGACACACACCTGCCTGGCCCCGACGTGAGGACACACACCTGCCTGGCCCCGACGTGAGGACACACACCTGCCTGGCCCTGACGTGAGGACACACACCTGCCTGGCCCCGACGTGAGGACACACACCTGCCTGGCCCTGACGTGAGGACACACACCTGCCTGGCCCCGACGTGAGGACACACACCTGCCTGGCCCCGACGTGAGGGGACACACCTGCCTGGCCCCGACGTGAGGACACACACCTGCCTGGCCCTGACGTGAGGACACACACCTGCCTGGCCTTGACGTGAGGACACACACCTGCCTGGCCCTGACGTGAGGACACACACCTGCCTGGCCCTGACGTGAGGACACACACCTGCCTGGCCCTGACGTGAGGACACACACCTGCCTGGCCCTGACGTGAGGAGTACACACCCCTGCCTGGCCCTGACGTGAGGAGTACACACCCCTGCCTGGCCCTGACGTGAGGAGTACACACCCCTGCCTGGCCCTGACGTGAGGACACACACCTGCCTGGCCCTGATGTGAGGACACACACCTGCCTGAACCTGACGTGAGGACACACACCTGCCTGGCCCTGACGTGAGGACACACACCTGCCTGGCCTTGACGTGAGGACACACACCCGCCTGGCCCCGACGTGAGGACACACACCCGCCTGGCCCCGACGTGAGGACGCACACCTGCCTGGCCCCGACGTGAGGACACACCTGCCTGGCCCCGACGTGAGGACACACACCTGCCTGGCCCCGACGTGAGGACACACACCTGCCTGGCCCCGACGTGAGGACACACACCTGCCTGGCCCCGACGTGAGGACACACACCTGCCTGGCCCCGACGTGAGGACACACACCTGCCTGGCCCCGACGTGAGGACACACACCTGCCTGGCCCTGACGTGAGGAGTACACACCCCTGCCTGGCCCTGACGTGAGGAGTACACACCCCTGCCTGGCCCTGACGTGAGGACACACACCTGCCTGGCCCTGATGTGAGGACACACACCTGCCTGAACCTGACGTGAGGACACACACCTGCCTGGCCCTGACGTGAGGACACACACCTGCCTGGCCCTGACGTGAGGACACACACCTGCCTGGCCTTGACGTGAGGACACACACCTGCCTGGCCTTGACGTGAGGACACACACCTGCCTGGCCCTGACGTGAGGACACACACCTGCCTGGCCCTGACGTGAGGACACACACCTGCCTGGCCCCGACGTGAGGACACACACCTGCCTGGCCCTGACGTGAGGAGTACACACCCCTGCCTGGCCCTGACGTGAGGAGTACACACCCCTGCCTGGCCCTGACGTGAGGACACACACCTGCCTGGCCCTGATGTGAGGACACACACCTGCCTGAACCTGACGTGAGGACACACACCTGCCTGGCCCTGACGTGAGGACACACACCTGCCTGGCCCTGACGTGAGGACACACACCTGCCTGGCCTTGACGTGAGGACACACACCTGCCTGGCCTTGACGTGAGGACACACACCTGCCTGGCCCTGACGTGAGGACACACACCTGCCTGACCCTGACGTGAGGACACACACACCCGCCTGGCCCTGACGTGAGGAGTACACACCCCTGCCTGGCCCTGACGTGAGGACACACACCTGCCTGGCCCTGACGTGAGAACACACACCTGCCTGGCCCTGACGTGAGGACACACACCTGCCTGACCCTGACGTGAGGACACACACACCTGCCTGACCCTGACGTGAGGACACACACCTGCCTGGCCCTGACGTGAGGACACACACCTGCCTGGCCCTGACGTGAGGACACACACCTACCTGGCCATGATGTGAGGACACACCTGCCTGGCCCTGACGTGAGGACACACCTGCCTGGCCCTGACGTGAGGACACACACCTGCCTGGCCCTGACGTGAGGACACACACCTGCCTGGCCCGACGTGAGGACACACACCTGCCTGGCCCTGACATGAGGACACCCACACCTGCCTGGCCCTGACGTGAGGACACACCTGCCTGGCCCTGACGTGAGGACACACACCTGCCTGGCCCTGACGTGAGGACACACACCTGCCTGGCCCTGACGTGAGGAGTACACACCCCTGCCTGGCCCTGACGTGAGGACACACACCTGCCTGGCCCTGACGTGAGGACACACACCTGCCTGACCCTGACGTGAGGACACACACACCTGCCTGGCCCTGACGTGAGGACACACACCTGCCTGGCCCTGACGTGAGGACACACACCTGCCTGGCCCTGACGTGAGGACACACACCTGCCTGGCCCTGACGTGAGGACACACACCTGCCTGGCCCTGACGTGAGGACACACACCTGCCTGGCCCTGACGTGAGGACACACACCTGCCTGGCCCTGACGTGAGGACACACCTGCCTGGCCCTGACGTGAGGACACACACCTGCCTGGCCCTGACGTGAGGACACACACCTGCCTGGCCCTGGCGTGAGGACACACACCTACCTGGCCCTGACGTGAGGACACACACCAGCCTGGCCCTGACGTGAGGACACACCTGCCTGGCCCTGACATGAGGACACACCTGCCTGGCCCTGACGTAAGGACACACACACCTGCCTGGCCCTGACGTGAGGACACACATTGATTCCCACCTATTCTCTAACTGACACCAGACACGGATGCTTGTCCCTGAGGTCAGTGTCTGTTGTGTTGCTATGTTTCAGAATGAGCAGTGTAACAGTGTCACACACACACACCAAACATGTTCTTGTGCGCTCGTACACAGACACACACAGACTCAGACACACATGCACTAATGTGTATAACTGGTGTGTTTCAGGATGAGCAGGGTGACAGTGGCATGGTTCTGCCCTCTGGGGAGCTCAAACGTCTCAGATGGAACAGCGGCTCCAAGAGCAGGAGCCTCACAAGGTCACCACCTCTAACCCCTGACCTCCAACCCCTAATTGACTTAAAAGAAGTGTATTTTCTGTTCTGAATTGAGGGTTTGTGTGTTTGCAGGTTCTTCACCATCAGTAAGTGCAGGGAGAACCTGGTGCCCTGCATGTGTAATGACATCACTGGTCTTCATGAAGATGAGCTGCCTGTCCTCTCATGCGACTGTGACGAGGGCTGTTCCCCTCCGCCCAACTACAACTCTGCCTTCCTCTACCCCTCCCTCTAACATGTATGATAGCCACTGAGTTATTTGCACTAACTGACACATGTATTTAATGTACCTTACCAGTCAAATGTTTGGAAGCTGTCATCAAGGCAAAGGGTGGCTACTTTGAAGAATCTCAAATATAAAATATATTTTGATTTGTTTAACATTTTTTTGGTTACTACATGATTCCATATGTGTTATTTCATAGTTTTGATGTCTTCACTATTATTCTACAATGTAGAAAATAGTAAAAATAAAGGAGAACCCTGGAATGAGTAGGTCTGTCCAAACTTTTGGCGGATACTGTATGTATTCAAACACATTTTAAATGTTTAAGCAAAGTGTTACCACCCTTAGCAAACTGACTGACAACAATATCCTATATTCTTACCAGCATGACCCTCTAAGACAAACACACTATGTTTTGGTATTCTTTATTAAAATACTGCTGTACACACAAATATTACAACATTTTAGTCAAACACAAGAGGGGCATAAAACATACTAAGATGGTGATGGTGTGTGTGGAAGTGGGGCAGCACTAGTTAGTGATGCACGGGTTGACTCATCCCCCACAGTCCCCACGGTTACATCCACGGGGCAAGGGGTTTAGGGTGGGTGGCGGCTTGAATAAAGCGAAAATAATTGTATAATTCATATCTATAGCTACATTGAGGTTTTTCTTTAATTTGAAAAATTAGTACCTAAGCTTTAGGTTTTAACTGTAGGCTACGCATGCCAACAAACCTGGCACAGTGGACGCTATTCTCTTTCTGCAAAACAAAGACTAAGTAGACAATTATAGTCCCAGAACTGGATTTTGTTGCGTTACAGCCTATTTATTTTCTAAGCCTATTAAGGCCTCACAGGCAGTCGGCCTAAAATATATACATTTATTGTTTGACATTTGTTTCTCAAAAGGTGTCAATTTAGGCTATTGTTTGACATTTTTTGTTTCTGCAAAACATTAGGCTACTGTTCAATAGGCCTAAATATTCAATAAATTGATGAATTGTTGAAGAAAAACATCATCGTTCAATAAATGTCCAAGAGGAAAAAAAGGCAACTGTACTGCGCATTTTCTATATTTGCGGGTAAGGGTCGGGTGCAGATTTTCACTTTATCACATATAGTCGGGCGGTTGCGGATGGGTTATTAGCAATTGCGGGTGGGGTGCGGGTGAACAAACAGCTGACCCGCGCATCACTAGTATTACTGGAGTGTGTGTTATGATGGTGATATGATGAGTGTTGACTTGTGTGGATTGGGGATATGGATGGCCATGTGCTGGTATGGGGGTGTGTGTGATCGGTTTAAAGATGGGGGTCTAAGCACCACATTCACCAAATATGCTTTCAGTCTTGATCATGTCACTAAAAACAGTACATGATTCTAACATAGCCAACTCCCAGCTCACCTCATGGAGTAGGTAGAAGATGCCCCTAACAACTGACATAGGGTCAGATATGTTGTCATCCCCCTAGTATTTCAGGTAAGACTGGACTATGGTAAACTGATGCTAGATCTGTGCTTAGGGACACCCACCCCCACCCCACACACACATTTAGAGTCCCGCCCACACCGATCTGACTGGATAAAGGGCGACCAATGACGGCCAAACACATTCAGTCATTGGGCCCCTGCAGCCGTCCATCGTCCTGAGAGAATTCCAAACCATCCAACAGAGGGTCTATTCAATAGGGTTGAATGTTGCACATAGAACTGTGATGTATAGAATAGACATAGTTACCTTCTCGTGTGACTAGAAGTATTGGTATGATCTAATTATATAATACATTTCTAAAATGCTTTGAACGTTTCACCCTTCTGAATAGATCCTTGCTTCTGAGTGCAACAGCCACTGCCGACCCCCCTTACCAATTCTCTATCCTTCTCCCTGATGTGTACACTCCTTCACTACTCATTATGAATTCAAAGGCATTGGATTGGTACAAGCATGGTTTGGAGTTTCCATCATATCTCTTATGCCAATCCATTATTTTTAAAGCCATGAGAGGGAGTGAATGAGTGCACACTTCTGGGGGAAAAACCCAAAGGACCTCTGGGAGGGGTCAGAAGTGAAAGGTGAGAGGTGACTCCTGGTCATAGCTGCTCAAGCACATTTTGTGTCACATGATCTTAAAAAGGTCAAATAAAACAGATGTTCTTAAAATGATTCAAAACCCCTTCTTACAATCCACTTCGCCCCGTTGCCCTGTTCGTTGCGCCACACCCCCCCCCCCCCCCCTCCCCCGGAATTGGTCCACAGAATAAAGTTTGTGTTGAGGCGGAAAAGACTGTCCCTTCCATGTCCCATCATGCATCACCACACTACAGCTGATCAAAATTAGAGGAACCAGCTAGAAAGAATCACAAAAAGCTGAACTTATTCTCAAATGAAGAAAGGTCGACAGGGACCCTACAGGGGAGGGAGAAAGTGGGAGGGAGGGAGGGACCCTTCAGGGGAGGGAGAAAGAGGGAGGGAGGGAGGGAGGGAAGGGGCAAAGAAAAGGACATTCCACATTGAGGCAGAACTGGCTCCATTATCTAGTTTTGGCCCAATCCATGGGTTCCATCCCAGAGCTGAGGAGCCAGCTCCTTCTCCCACGTTCTTCATTTGTCTCACAACATTTTCCACATTAAGCAAAAAAGGAGGCTGCTGCCGGCCTGCATGACTCTGCTCTAACAAACACGTACACAGCCATCGGGAAAAGACACTCGGTGCCAACAGAAACCACAGTTTGACCCAACACTGGTCTGTTTCAACAGAGTCCCCATCCCAACCCGCACCCTACTCCAAAACTCAGTGGTTTGTCCTTTCTGAGTGGGAACTGACAACCAAGGCTGACTTGGACCGGTCCATTTCATGAATGGGTTCTCTGACCACCCCCTTTGAAAGCATCCAGTGGTCTGTCCCGTCTCTTAGTGCGTTGGTATGAAGGGGTGTGGTCTCCAGCAGGAAGAGAGACGCAGTAAAAAGAAAGCCTGATTTATATTCAGTTCTCAGTCTGTGTCTGTGTGTGTGTCTGACTTCACCTCTCTCTGTAGCTGCATCTTGTAGGCCACTCACACACATTCATTAAAAGTAAAGTCTTAGTGCATCCTCCACAGAAAAAAAGCAGGAAGAAGTATTTTTTTTGTATCCGTTTTGTTCCCCAAGTCTAAAAAAAAATGCATTGTTCATTATCCTTGTTCTCATCGTCATGGTCACAGCTTCTGTTTTTGTCCATAATTTGTAGTCGCAGCTGCGGGTTTTTAGAAAAACTTTTTAAAAAAAAGCAGCTTTAGAAAAGCCTTCCTGGTTGCCAAGACAGTGTATGTGACTGAGATCCAGCAAGTCCCGCCACCTCTGCCCCTCTGATGATGTCATCACTATGCGCCTGGTCCTCCGATGTAGTGCAATAATGTGCTGTCAGGTTCAGGGTTCAGGCAGTCCCACCCCGCTGTCTGGTGGGGGCGCTACAGGGGGGTGGTGGCAGCGGCCTGCTGCAGCTCCTGGAAGGTACTGTCGAAGCAGCGCTTCAGGTCCGAGTAGGTCACCACCAGAACACTCTTCTCATCACGAGACACCAAGTTTATCTTCTCAGGCACGCCCGCGTCCAGCTACACAGAGAGACGGGAGAGAGAGGTAAGTACTGCTAGACTGGTAGTCCAGCTGAGCACCAAGACAGTAATACGCAGAAAGAGAGAGATATATTGGAAGACAAGTGGCTCACACAGAAAGAGGAGGGTGAGAGGAGAGGAGAGTGAGTGAGGAGAGGAGAGTGAGTGAGGAGAGGAGAGTGAGTGAGGAGAGTGAGTGGAGAGTGAGTGGAGAGGAGAGTGGGCAGTGAGTAAAAAAAAAAGACAGAAGGGTGAGAACGACCCAGAGAAGAGAGAAGCAGAAAGATAGAGAAATACAGAAAGAGACAGGCAGGAGGAGGCAGGAGGACGAGGAGGCGGCGTACTTTGTTGAGGCAGGAGACAATGTGGCTGAGGTCTATCCAGGGGGTCCCAGCCTCCGTCACCTGGTGGAACAGGTGGTCTCTGAACAGCTTCAGCAGGTAGCGGTCTCCTGTCTCAGACCACGTACGGTCCTTCTGAAACCTGACCACACAAAGACAGACAGACAGAGAGAGAGAGAAAGTTAGACACCTACAAGTGAAGAGAGCCTGTAGAAGTGTAAAAGGAAGGGAGAGTCAATTGGTCAATGTTAAACATTCACTCCAAACAGAGTGATACAGTACTTACTCTGGCCTCTCGTTGATAGTGCCCAGTTTGGCCAACAGACGGAAGAGACGACCATTCTGGACCTCCTACGACAGAGATAAAACAACTTGATCAGTTATATACCATACATCAACACAACACAATGAGTAAAATGAACCATTGATGTAATATTTTAAACTGGACGAGGTGTTTGTCTATATTGGTGAACTGTAGGTGGTAGTATTAGTTACACAGAGTACAAAACATTCCTAATATCCAGTTGGTAGAGCATGGCGCTTGTAACGCCAGGGGTGGGTTTGATTCCCAGGACCACCCACATGTAAAATGTATGTACACATGACTAAGTCCCTTTGGTTAAAAGCGTCTGCTAAATGGCATATATTATTATCATTTTGATCTCATGGATGGTCAGTCCTTACATCCATAGCTCTGTCTATGGATTTGAGAGTGGTTCCTATCCTTCAACTATTTATCAGTGGTGGGGTGCCCACTTTTTTAGATTGAACTGCAGTTTGTCCCTTTAAATAAGTCACCATCAAACCAAACCCACAGAGAGTACGAACACGAACACACACACACACACACTCACTCATCAACGCCTGCTTGATAACACACGTCCCTGCTGTCTGTGACCCAATTCGGCACAGTGGTGCTTATCTTTGTCGTATGTGAGCGAGGAAGGAGAAGTACGTGTATAAGCATGAAGGGCATTGTGGATAAAAATACAACCAGAAACCCATCTGAACAGAAACGCACACCAAGGGAGTAACATGACTCTCACACATACACAGGGCAGTGAGAGGCCAGTGGTTTCACGCCTGCGGCCAGGACAGAAGAGGAAAGCAGAAGCTGTAGAGCGGGGACAGAGGGAACACAGCCCACATAGAACATCCTGTATCTTCACACCTCTCCTTCCTCACCCTCGCCACCTTGCGTCTCTTCCCTTCACCACCCCTTCTACAGAGCAGAGGTGGCATCAAACACACACACTAACCAGCTTTCCATCCTACCTTTTTATGGGAGTAAAGTACATGTCAGATAAAAAATGTCACGACAGGCCTGATGGAAACAAAACTAAATACGCATGACAAGGTGGGATCTCTGTCAGTCAAATTAACTATGTGATAAATGACGGTGGAAATGCCTTTATGCGCTAATATTGATATAATAACTAACCATCATATCAAAGTAAATTTGGAGTTACGCGATGATATGGTGTGGTCCTCCCACTACGACTCAGAAAACCATGCAGTTTATTAGGCTAGAGATTAAGTTCTAATGAACTTCACAGGGTGGGGAAAGCTTGATGCTCCTTTCCAATAAATATCGAGGGTCCTATTCTGGTGGCATGATGATCGATGCTTGGCTGCCGTTTCACGGAATAAAGATAATCTTGCTCTTTTGTCCATAACAATCTTATCATGTAGGTAGCCTACCCTCACTGTATCGGCAAGCTGTTGGCTACAGCACACATGCCAAGACCAGAGTGGGAACATTCGCTATATAACGCAACATTTTTATGACAAAACCATCAGTAGAGTTGAAAATGCGATAGGAAACCCATTTAACTTGAATGTTTTTATTCGGTACTTAACCGCAAAAGTTATTTGAACTACGTCATTACGAACAGCCTTTTGTCTGCAACAAGTCAATTTGATGGAAACATCTCTGGTGGGAAAATGTACATATAGTTGTTATGCAGATTTGAGAATATTCACATGAAAATCTGTCGCCAATTGGATGGAAACCTAGCTACTGTTGAACTCCATGACCCAACAGTGTGTGTGTACCTTGGCAAGGTCCTCCTCGATTACATCATTCCTCATCTGTGATGCGTCCAGCTGTGTGTAGAAGCGAGCTCCGATCATGGGCATGATGTCATTGACGCTTCGCAGCCTTGACTGCTCTGTCAGTAGATACCTACAACACAGGCACAGAGTACGTTACGTGTCAGTCAGAGGGTGTACTTCTGTCAGTCCAAACTAACACAACACAGGAGTGTCAAACTCAATTCCTGGAGGGCCATGTCGGCTGCTTTTGTTATTTTCTTTCAATTAGTGTCCAATTAAGACCAAACAACCAGGTGAGGGGAGTCCCTTACTCATTAGTGACCTTAATTCATCAATCAAGTACAAAGGAGGAGTGAAAATCCTCGGCCCTTGAGGACTAGAGTTGGACATGTGACACTATATGTGAGTGAGCAGTTGCAGATGCAGTTGATTGACACCAGCTCCATAGCCTTGTGCAGGTTCTCTCTGTGTCTGTGGTTGTCTTACAGGATGAGGTTCTTGAGGTCTGATGAGTAGTTGATTGACACCAGCTCCATGGCCTTCTGCAGGTTCTCTCTCTGAATTCCAGCCAGAGAGTTACAGGCCAGGGCCAACACCACCTTGCCCAGGGAGATCAGGTCCGCTTGCTGCACCCACACACACAAGAACAGGGTTAACAACAGAACAAACACACTACAGCCAGGGGCCAACTCAACTCAACCAAAGTAAATCAGGTCAACAAGTCACATCACACAAAGCCAAGTATAACAGACACACACTAGGATTTAAAACTGGATCCGGTATCCCGAGATTTCCCAACCAAGCTCCTTCCAGTAAAAAAAAAAGACGGGTACTGTGTATCAATAATATACAACTTCTATGTAACACCAATGTAAACATACAAATATGTGACATATCAACTCTCTGGCTTCATTCATACATGAAACTAGGTCCGGGACGATACCAGTACTGAGATACGAGTTAGTATCGTGGCAAGGAAACAAAACACGAAGTGGATTTAACTTCTTTAGGAAAAATGTACTTATTTTCCAAGTTATAGCGCACAATATTTTACATACAGCAGGTTTTTAAAGGACTAAAGAGTTAGGTCTGCTTCGTGTTTACATTTTTGTGCCATGGAAAGAATACTGGTATCGTCCCGACCCTACATTACACCAGTCATTACTACCATATTCACTCAACATGAAGTCCTCAATAGAAATCATCACTTACCTGCATGGCTTCTATACACTGAATTGCTTACTATCATGTGTAGGCTACACGCAACCTCTCGACGCAGTTAGTGTAGACAATGTCCAATCTCAATCTCACATTCAAATCTCCAAACTAGCTGTGTGACACTGGTAGACACTCAAAATATAAACCGTGGCTACTCACAAAATGGTTTGAAACAGTGTGGCCACAAAAGTGCTTGAGGAAATAGACAGTATTATATGCTTTTAAATTGCATTTCCGGTTTGAATGGGAATAACAGGAAGGAAAATTGCTAGATTTTGGGGAAAATATTAAACCCCATCATACACACACACACACACACACACACACACACACACACACAGGAGAACAGGGTAAAGAACAGAACCATGTGTCCATTTGAATCTGAACTAGGCTATGTTCTGCCAGACTGACAGACAGGGGGTTTACTGTACCTGGTACTGTGGCATGAGGGCCACATGGTTAGTCTGACTGTTGTCAAACGTTAAGACATCAAACACCCCTACACAGTTCACCCGTAACCTGCAGGGAGAAATGGCATGGTGAGCTGTGTGTGTGTACTGTGTAAAATGTAAGCATGTTTGTGTGGTTTCTCCCCATTCTTCAGTCTGAAAAAAGGAAGCCAAGACTAATACAGAGCTTCTGCTTTCACGGTCCTGTACAGGAAATAAGCCACCAGATAAACATCAGAGGGCTGCAGACAATGGTCTATACACAGTTCCCTTGCAGGGAACTTTAGGTAGCTTGCCCACAATCAAGTAATGCACATTCAAAATCTTTGTGTCTACCTGGTATCAGAGAACATGGATCTAGCTGGGATCCGTAACCTTGGTCACCATTGTGTGTGCCTGCAAGGTGTGTGTGTGTGTACCTGGTCTTGCCGGTGATGAGGATCTTGCTAGGGTCCATGACCCTACAGGCCAGGCCAGCAGTGTGAATGGTTCTGAGGGCTGAGCTCAGCTGGACGATGTAGGCCCAGATCAGAGACTCAGGAAGCAGACCTGCATGCTGCCGGGGTGGAGGGGGCTCGTGCTGCCCTACAGAGGGGCACGGGACACACACACGATTAGAAACACAGATGAAACACATTGAGGCTCAACTTTCTAGCAAATGTCAAGACACAGTCACGCACATACACACACTTGATGAACAGTTGAGAGAGGTGTTAGTAGGATATAGAGTAGTAATTACAGTAGAACACTTGTTGCATTGATGTCAGAGAGGCTGAGAGGCTCTGCTTCCTCTGGCTGTATTCCTGCTATAGCAGGTAGTTGTGTCTACCTAGTATCTATAGAACCTGTCTCAGGATCAGTTTCAGCCACAGCTTCCTTCCAGACTACAGCCTGAACACACCAGCAACCACACACACTCCTAATATCACACAGACCAGCAACTGTCAGTGCTGGCACCACACACATCCACCTACCCCCCTTACACCCCTCTCCACACTCACACAGAAACCGTTAGCACTGGGCACCTCACACAGACAGATACACCACTAGTTGTATACACAGACAGATACACCACTAGTTGTATACACAGACAGACATACCACTAGTTGTATACACAGACAGATACACCACTAGTTGTATACACAGACAGACATACCACTAGTTGTATACACAGACAGATACACCACTAGTTGTATACACAGACAGATACACCACTAGTTGTATACACAGACAGATACACCACTAGTTGTATACACAGACAGATACACCACTAGTTGTATACACAGACAGATACACCACTAGTTGTATACACAGACAGATACACCACTAGTTGTATACACAGACAGATACACCACTAGTTGTATACACAGACAGATACACCACTAGTTGTATACAACAACACTAGTTGTTTCTGCTGCTAAGGCCACCTTCTACCACTCTAAATTCCAAGCATCTGCCTCTAACCCTAGGAAGCTCTTTGCCACATTTTCCTCCCTCCTGAATCCCCCCCCCCCCCCCCCCCCCCTCCTCTCTCTCTGTGGATGACTTCGTCAACCACTTTGAAAAGAAGGTTGACGACATCCGATCCTCGTTTGTTAAGTCTAATGACACTGCTGGTCCTGCTCACACTGCCCTACCCTATGCTTTGACTTCTTTCTCCCCTCTCTCTCCAGATAAAATCCTGCGACTTGTGACTGCAGGCCGCCCAACAACCTGCCCGCTTGACCCCATCCCCTCCTCCCTTCTCCAGACCATCTCCGGTGACCTTCTCCCCTACCTCACCTCGCTGATCAACTCATCCTTGACCGCTGGCCATGTCCCTTCCGTCTTCAAGAGAGCGAGAGTTACTCCCCTTCTCAAAAAACCAACACTCGACCCCACTGATGTCAACAACTACAGACCAGTATCCCTTCTTTCTTTTCTTTCCAAAACTATTGAGCGTGCCGTCTTTAGCCAACTCTCTTGCTATCTCTCTCAGAATGACCTTCTTGATCCAAACCAATCAGGTTTCAGGACTGGTCATTCAACTGAGACTGCTCTTCTCTGTGTCACGGAAACTCTCCGCACTGCTAAAGCTAACTCTCTCTCCTCTGCTCTTGTCCTTCTAGACCTGTCTGCTGCCTTTGATACTGTGAACCATCAGATCCTCCTCTCCACCCTCTCCGAGCTGGGCATCTCCGGCGCGGCTCACTCCTGGATTGCGTCCTACCTGACCGGTCGCTCCTACCAAGTGGCGTGGCGAGAAGCTGTCTCCGCACCACGTGCTCTCACCACTGGTGTCCCCCAAGGCTCAGTTCTAGGCCCTCTCCTTTTCTCCCTATACACCAAGTCACTTGGCTCTGTCATATCCTCACATGGTCTCTCCTATCATTGCTACGCTGACGATACACAACTAATCTTCTCCTTTCCCCCTTCTGATAACCAGGTGGCGAATCGCATCTCTGCATGTCTGGCAGACATATCAGTATGGATGACGGATCACCACCTCAAGCTGAACCCTGGCAAGACGGAGCTGCTCTTCCTCCCGGGGAAGGACTGCCCGTTCCATGATCTCGCCATCACGGTTGACAACTCCGCTGTGTCCTCCTCCCAGAGTGCGAAGAGCCTAGGCGTGACCCTGGACAACACCCTGTCGTTCTCCGCCAACATCAAGGCGGTGACCCGCTCCTGCAGGTTCATGCTCTACAACATTCGGAGAGTACGACCCTGCCTTACACAGGAAGCGGCACAGGTCCTGGTCCAGGCGCTTGTCATCTCCCGTCTGGACTACTGCAACTCGCTGTTGGCTGGCCTCCCTGCCTGTGCCATTAAACCCCTACAACTCATCCAGAATGCCGCAGCCCGTCTGGTGTTCAACCTTCCCAAGTTCTCTCACGTCACCCCCCTCCTCCGCACACTCCACTGGCTTCCAGTTGAAGCTCGCATCCGCTACAAGACCATGGTGCTTGCCTATGGAGCAGTGAGGGGAACGGCACCTCTGTACCTTCAGGCTCTGATCAGTCCCTACACCCAAACGAGAGTATTGCGCTCATCCACCTCTGGCCTGCTGGCTCCCCTTCCTCTGCGGAAGCATAGTTCCCGCTCAGCCCAGTCAAAACTGTTCGCTGCTCTGGCACCCCAATGGTGGAACAAGCTCCCTCACGACGCCAGGACAGCGGAGTCACTCACCACCTTCCGGAGACATTTGAAACCCCACCTCTTTAAGGAATACCTGGGATAGGATAAAGGAATCCTTCTACCCCCCCCCCCCCCCCCCCCCCCAAATTGTAAAGTGGTTATCCCACTGGCTATACGGTGAACGGACCAATTTGTGAGTCGCTCTGGCTAAGAGCGTCTGCTAAATGACGTTAATGTGCCCTTGAGCAAGGCACTTAACCCTAATTGCTCCTGTAAGTCGCTCTGGATAAGAGCGTCTGCTAAATGACTAAAATGTAAATGTAAATGTATACACAGACAGATACACCACTAGTTGTATACACAGACAGATACACCACTAGTTGTATACACAGACAGATACACCACTAGTTGTATACACAGACAGATACACCACTAGTTGTATACACACAGCCCCTCACACAGACAGACACATCCATACTTTCAAAATAAACCACTACACAAGACATTCACTCCTGCACATACAGAAAATCTGTTAGGAACAAGTCAAGTTTCAAAACATGAGAAGCAGAGAGGGACAAAGGTGTGAGGACCAAGGGGGGTCATGAAAGGGGGATGTGTGGGAGTGTGTTGGGGTCAGTATGGGAGAGGTGAAGGAGGGGGAGGGAGAGTGTTGGGGTCAGTATGGGAGAGGTGAAGGAGGGAGAGGGAGAGTGTTGGGGTCAGTATGGGAGAGGTGAAGGAGGGAGAGTGTTGGGGTCAGTATGGGAGAGGTGAAGGAGGGGGAGGGAGAGTGTTGGGGTCAGTATGGGAGAGGTGAAGGAGGGGGAGGGAGTGTGTTGGGGTCAGTATGGGAGAGGTGAAGGAGGGGGAGGGAGTGTGTTGGGGTCAGTATGGGAGAGGTGAAGGAGGGGGAGGGAGAGTGTTGGGGTCAGTATGGGAGAGGTGAAGGAGGGAGAGGGAGAGTGTTGGGGTCAGTATGGGAGAGGTGAAGGAGGGGGAGGGAGAGTGTTGGGGTCAGTATGGGAGAGGTGAGGGGAGAGTGTTGGGGTCAGTATGGGAGAGGTGAAGGAGGGGGAGGGAGAGTGTTGGGGTCAGTATGGGAGAGGTGAAGGAGGGGGAGGGAGAGTGTTGGGGTCAGTATGGGAGAGTTGAGGGGGGGAGCGTGTTGGGGTCAGTATGGGAGAGGTGAGGGGGGGAGCGTGTTGGGGTCAGTATGGGAGAGGTGAGGGGGGGAGCGTGTTGGGGTCAGTATGGGAGAGGTGAGGGGGGGAGCGTGTTGGGGTCAGTATGGGAGAGGTGAAGGGAGTGTTGGTGGAGGGAAGACTCACCCCACTTCCTCTTGGTGAAGTAGGAGTCGGCCGTGGGGTCGTTGAAGTGCCTGCTAAACATGGTCTCTGCCCCCGCATGGAAATCATAGGAAAACACCAACGCTGAGAGAGAAACAGGAGGTTATCATGGGGGTTATGAATCAAACACACACTCACACAAAAACCAATGGAAACAATTACACATGTATACACAAACATACAACATGGGGACACACTTAGAGACCCCCTGCCACTCACAAACACACACGACTCACAGTGGTCTCCAAAGGCCTTGGTGGTGAAGACCTCCCTCAGGGTAACAGAGTTGGAGTGCTGGATCTTCTTCCACATATCCACCAGCATCATACACTTGGTGTTCACCAACCTGAAACCTGGACACACACACAGCAAAGACATTCAGAGAACATGACCACTCAAGATTCCTTATATTTTCAAAGAAGGCTCAAAGAAAAGATCCGATAGCAAATAAGATTATTTAAAACCCCAAGGACATGAAGGCTAAAGTGTGTGTGTGGTCTCACCATGTATCCTCCTCAGGCAGTATGGCAGGTCGTCCTTGCTGTTGACGGCCTTGTAGCAGGAAGTGATGTAGCTGAAGTTGCTGGTCTTCTGCAGGCGGTTGGGAGGGGGGACAGGCTCCAGGGGAAACAGGCTGTGGTAGCTGTCCACCTCAGATGGAACACCTGGGACAGATGGGACAGGGATACACGTCATGAGAACACACGCGTACACTGAGTGGACAAAACATTAGGAACACCTGCTCTTTCCATGACGGACTGACCAGGTGAAATCTATGACGCCCTTATTGATATAACTTGTTAAATCCACTTCAATCAGAGTAGATGAAGGGGAGGAGACAGGTTAAAGAAGGATTTTTAAACCTTGAGACAATTGAGACATGGATTATGTATGTGTGCCATTCAGAGGGTGAATGGGCAAGACAAACTATTTAAGTGCCTTTGAATGGGGTATGGTGCCAGGCACACAGGTTTGAGTGTGTCAAGAACTGCAACGCTGCTGGGTTTTTCACACTCAACAGTTTCCTGTGTGTATCAAGAATGGTCCACCACCCAAAGAACATCCAGCAAACTTGACACAACTGTGGGCCAGCATCCCTGTTGGCACTTATCTTAAGTTACAAGTTTTGATAGTTGAACAACTTGACAATGTTCTACAAACCAACCAGTGTGACTATTCGTGTGTGTGTGTGTAAACTGTCATCAGGAATCCTACAGACTGAGACACGACTCAGGTGCGAGTCTCACTTTCAGCCTGCAGGGAAACCGCAACAGAGGCTACACGACCAAACCGTCAGAACACATCAACCGTCAAAACAATGACCACAACTCCAATAACATCCCCTCCACTACCTCTGTTCAGCCAATAAGGGAAGGAATGCTTTACCGGTGTTCTCTGACTGGTCGATCTGAGCCATGGTGATCAAATGTCTGTTAATCAGCTCCTAGAGGGAACCACAGGAAATGACATCAGAGATCAACACTGTGACATCACAGTTTGATTGGAGGATGAGAACAGAGCCAGACAAACAGAACAGAGGCAGGGAGATGAGAGAGAAATAGAGTGAAATATGGAGACAGGGCAAAAAAAGAGAGAAAGGGAAACAGAAAGTTGGGGTTTCAGACAGGAAGAACCAGGAGGATGAAGAGAGAGGGGGATACTGACAAATAAGAGACGGGGGGGTACCTGTCGGAGTTCATCAGCCATGAAGAAGGACGGGGCGTTGGCTTTGGGCTGCATGTAGGCAACGTGGGGAGCGGTGGGGGGGTAGATGTGGTAGGTAGGAAACACCTGCACAGAAACCACACACATTCAACGACTACAATTCCTATTTATGGAGAAATCATAACTGACAGTTGACCGATGATAATGAGGAATTTATTTTCATTCCGTCAGTAAGGGCAGACTAAATGGAATGTACCATCCCGGCCATGGGAGCGGGGGTGTTGTCGGTGTAGAAGTAGGTGGTCCCCCCCACCGTCTCCTTCTGGATGATGTGGGCCCCCTGGTCAGACGCACTGGTGGGCACCATGTAGTTGGCTGGGTTGGGGTTGGGGGTGTGGCTGCGCCGGCGAGGGGCGGGGGAGGTGTGGGGGGTGATTTTGGGGGAGTGGAGGGGGGAGGACCCTGCAGAAAGAGACATCCCTGTGGGGGGACACCAGAGAGGACATGGGTTAAACAGAGGTACAGAGTTCTTTGGAGTGGTTCCATACATTGTTCTGACTAACTGCTGACTGACTAAAGGTGGAATTCATTATGTTGGGGATTTACTTGAATAATACATTGTCTGCTGTTTTTTTCTAGAGCATCTCTCCGTTGTATGGAGTCCATTCATCTGGTTGCCAGGAGAACAATGGGACGTAACATCAGAGAAAATCTACACTGAAAACTCACTCAACCTGACATATTCACGAAGAGAGCAAGGTTAAAAGCAATAAAACCCCTTGGTTGGTGGGTTAAGTCAGAGAATTTAGCGTTTTTTGTATAGTGGGTGGCTCACCGGGTGCGAGGGCGGCAGCGGTGGAGCTGCTGAGGCTGGGGTGGGGGAAGAGGGGCGAGGGGAAGGCTGGACCACTGGACTGGACCACAGTGGCCATGCGGGGAGCCCCCTTAGGGATGAACTCATTGGCTGTAGGGTTAGGAGCCTGGGAGAGCGAGAGTGAGCGAAAGAGAGGGAGCGCGAGAGATGCATAATATTAGGATTAGATTAAATTGTTCTGCTTCATCAGACATTGTATTTGTATGACGTTTGTTTCCTTGTAAGTGGCTTTGGCTTCATCACATACTGTAAAACATACACATCTCTATGTATTTATTTGGACAGTGAAGCTAAAACTTAATTTTGCTCTATACTCCAGCATTTTGGATTTGAGATCAAATGTTTTATACAGTTGAAGTCAGAAGTTTACATACACCTTAACCAAATACATTTAAACTCAGTTTTTCACAATTCCTGACATTTAATCATAGTAAAATCCCTGTTCTCTCCTCTCTGCACAATCCATACAAACGCTTCACACCACGTGGCTGTTGCCACTCTAATCTGGTGGTCCCTGTGCGCACGACCCACGTAGAGTTCCAGGTCTCTGGGAGCCTCTGGAACTGCCGTTCTGCGGCCAACAAGGCAGAGTTCATCTCAGCCTATGCTACCCTCCAGTCCCTCGACTTCTTGGCGCTGACGGAAACATGGATCACCACAGAAAACACTGCTACTCCTACTGCTCTTTCCTCGTCTGACCATTACCCCGAGAGCATCTGGTCAGCGCGGCGGTGGCACAGGAATCATCATCACTCCCAAGTGGACATTCTCTCTTTTTCCCCTGACCCATCTCATTTGAATTCCATGCTGTCAGTCACTAGCCCATTCAAGCTTAACATCCTTGTCATTTATCGCCCTCCAGGTTCCCTTGGAGAATTCATCAATGAGCTTGACGCCTTGATAAGTTCCTTTCCTGAGGATGGCTCACCCCTCACAGTTCTGGGTGACTTTAACCTCCCTACGTCTGCCTTTGACTCATTTCTCTCTTTTGACCTCACCCTCTCACCGTCCCCCCCTACTCACAAGGCAGGCAATACGCTTGACCTCATCTTTACTAGATGCTGTTCTTCTACTAATCTCACTGCAACTCCCCTCCAAGTCTCCGACCACTACTTTGTATCCTTTTCTCTCTCGCTCTCCTCCAACACTACTCACTCTGCCCCTACTCAGATGGTAATGTGCCGTCGCAACCTTCGCTCTCTCTCTCCCGCTACTCTCTCCTCTTCCATCCTATCATCTCTTCCCTCTGCTAAATCCTTCTCCCTCCGATCTCCTGATTCTGCCTCCTCAACCCTCCTCTCCTCCCTTTCTGCATCTTTTGACTCTCTATGTCCCTTATCCTCCCGGCGGGCTCGGTCCTCCCCTCCTGCTCCGTGGCTTGACGACTCATTGCGAGCTCACAGAAGAGGGCTCCGGGCAGCTGAGCGGAAATTGAGGAAAAGTAGACTCCCTGCGGACCTGTCATCTTTTCACTCCCTCCTCTCTACATTCTCTTCCTCCGGTTCCGCTGCCAAAGCCACTTTCTACCACTACATTTCAAGCCTCTACCTCGAACCCTAGGAAGCTCTTTGCCACCTTCTCCTCCCTGCCGATTCCTCCTCCCTTACCTCACCCCGCTCATCAACTCAACCGCTGGCCATGTCCCTTCCGTCTTCAAGAGAGCGAGAGTTGCACCCCTCCTCAAAAAACCTACACTCGATCCCTCCAATGTCAACAACTACAGACCAGTATCCTTTCTTTCTTTTCTCTCCAAAACTCTTGAGCGTGCCGTCTCTAGCCAACTCTCCTGCTATCTCTCTCAGAATGACCTTCTTGATCCAAACCAGTCAGGTTTCAAGACTGGTCATTCAACTGAGACTGCTCTTCTCTGTGTCACGGAGGCTCTCCGCACTGCTAAAGCTAACTCTCTCTCCTCTGCTCTTTTCGTTCTAGACCTATCCGCTGCCTTTGATACTGTGAACCATCAGATCCTCCTCTCCACCCTCTCCGAGTTGGGCATCTCCGGCGCTGCTCACTCTTGGATTGCGTCCTACCTGACAGGTCGCTCCTACCAGGTGGCGTGGCGAGAATCTGTCTCCGCACCACGTGCTCTCACCACTGGTGTCCCCCAGGGCTCAGTTCTAGGCCCTCTCCTATTCTCTCTATACACCATGTCACTTGGCTCTGTCATATCCTCACATGGTCTCTCCTATCATTGCTACGCAGACGACACACAATTAATTTTCTCCTTTCCCCCTTCTGATAACCAGGTGGCGAATCGCATCTCTGCATGTCTGGCAGACATATCAGTGTGGATGTCGGATCACCACCTCAAGCTGAACCTCGGCAAGACGGAGCTGCTCTTCCTCCCGGGGAAGGAATGCCCGCTCCATGATCTCGCCATCACGGTTGACAACTCCATTGTGTCCTCCTCCCAGAGTGCAAAGAACTTTGGCGTGACCCTGGACAACACCCTGTCGTTCTCCGCTAACATCAAAGTGGTGACCCGATCCTGCAGGTTCATGCTCTACAACATTCGCAGAGTACGACCCTACCTTACACAGAAAGCGGCACAGGTCCTAATCCAGGCACTTGTCATCTCCCGTCTGGATTACTGCAACTCGCTGTTGGCTGGGCTCCCTGCCTGTGCCATTAAACCCCTACAACTTATCCAGAACGCTGCAGCCCGTCTGGTGTTCAACCTTCCCAAGTTCTCTCATGTCACCCCGCTCCTCCGCACACTCCACTGGCTTCCAGTTGAGGCTCGCATCTACTACAAGACCATGGTGCTTGCCTACGGAGCTGTGAGGGGAACGGCACCTCCTTACCTTCAGGCTCTGATCAGACCCTACACCCAAACGAGGGCACTACGTTCATCCACCTCTGGCCTGCTAGCTCCCTACCTCTGCGGAAGCACAGTTCCCGCTCAGCCCAGTCAAAGCTATTCGCTACTCTGGCACCCCAATGGTGGAACAACCTCCCCCACGACAGCGGAGTCACTGACCACCTTCCGGAGACACTTGAAACCCTACCTCTTTAAGGAATACCTGGAATAGTATAAAGTAATCCTTCTACCCCCCCATAAAAAAATAAGTGGTTGTCCTACTGGCTATCATAAGTTGAATGAACCAATTTGTAAGTCGCTCTGGATAAGAGCATCTGCTAAATGATGTAAATGTAAAAATTCCCTGTCTTAGGTCAGTTAGGATCACCACTTTATTTTAAGAATGTGAAATGTCCGAATAATAGTAGAGAGAATGATTTATTTCAGCTTTTATTTCTTTCATCACATTCCCAGTGGGTCAGAAGTTTACACACACTCAATTAGTATTTGTTAGCATTGCCTTTAAATTGTTTAACTTCGGTCAAATGTTTTGGGTAGCCTTCCGCAAGCTTCCCACAATAAGTTGGGTGAATTTTGGCCCATTCCTCCTGACAGAGCTGGTGTAATTGAGTCAGGTTTGTAGGCCTCCTTGCTCGCACACGCTTTTTCAGTTCTGCCAACACATTTTCTATAGGATTGAGGTCAGGGCATTGTGATGGCCACTCCAATACCTTGACTTTGTTGTCCTTAAGCCATTTTGCCACAACTTTTGAAGTTGGGATGGTGTTCGTCGGCTTGCAAGTCTTCCCCCCTTTTCCTCCAAACATAACGACGGTCATTATGGCCAAACAGTTCTATTTTTGTTTCATCAGACCAGAGGACATTTCTCCAAAAAGTACTATCTTTGTCCACATGTGCAGTTGCAAACCGTAGTCTGGCTTTTTTATGGCGGTTTTGGAGCAGTGGCTTCTTCCTTGCTGAGCGGCCTTTCAGGTTATGTCGATATAGGACTCGTTTTACTGTGGATATAGATACTTTTGTACCTGTCTCCTCCAGCATCTTCACAAGGTCCTTTGCTGTTGTTCTGGGATTGATTTGCACTTTTCGCACCAAAGTACGTTAATCTCTAGGAGACAGAATGCGTCTCCTTCCTGAGCGGTATGACGGCTGCGTGGACCCATGGTGTTTATACTTGCGTACTATTGTTTGTACAGATGAACGTGGTACCTTCAGGCGTTTGGAAATTACTCCCATGGATGAACCAGACTTGTGGAGGTCAACACATTTTTTTCTGAGGTCTTGGCTGATTTCTTTTGATTTTCCCATGACGTCATGCAAAGAGGCACCGAGTTTGAAGGTAGGCCTTCAAATACATCCACAGGTACACCTCCAATTGACTCAAATGATGTCAATTAGCCTATCAGAAGCTTCTAAGGCCATGACATCATTTTCTAGAATTTTCCAAGCTGTTTAAAGGCACAGTCAACTTCGTGTATGTAAACTTCTGACCCACTGGAATTGTGATACAGTGAATTATAAGTGAAATAATCTGTCTGTAAACAATTGTTGGAAAAACTACTTGTGTCATGCACAAAGTAGATGTCCTAACCAAATTGCCAAAACGATAGTTTGTTAACAAGAAAGGTGTGGAGTGTCTGAAAAACGAGTTTTAATGACTCAAACCTAAGTGTATGTAAACAACTATGTGTTGACAGCAGGTGCGCAACTTTGGTTTTAGAAGTGGGGGGGACACATTTTTTTTTTTTTCTTTCTTCAAACAGCCTACCTGACCGCTCGGAGGCGTCCGCATGGTCCTAAAGCACACCATTGCCTGTTTTGTATGCTATTTCAGAATGTGAGGGGGGGGGGGGGGGGGGGGGTCGTCCCCCCATCCCCAGTGAAAGTTGCGCCCCTGGGTGACAGTACAGAATCTCACTTTTTATTTAAGGGTATTATCATACACATCCGTTTTACCGTTTAGAAATAAAAGCACTATGTATCTAGTCCCTCCATTTAAAGGCGTCACTATTATTTGGACAAATTCACTTATAGGGCTCCATTTTCAGCTGGCGGTAAGGAGGCGTAAGAGTCAAACGCACGTTAGTTTGCAATTTCCTCATGTAAAATCTGGCGCACTGGCATTTTCCAGCCCTTACGCCAGGTTCGGCAATTTACCGTTCTAACATCAGCTGGCTTGCGCTGAGGTGTGAGAGATAATAATTTAAGTGTGTCCTTAAAAAACATTTACCAATATGCCAATTTCAGTGAGTGCAACTAGGGATATTTAAGACAGATCAAAAGTTGATTTTAGCGGTAACGCAATTGGTTATGGCATTGATTTAGCCATGAATAATGATGAGTGAGAAAGTTACAGATGCACAAAGATCATGCCCCCAAAACATACTAACCTCTCACCATTACCAATAACAGGGGAGGTTAGCATTTTTGGGGGGGATGATATTATGCCTTTCTCACTCATCATTATTCACGATTCATTCATGACTATCCGTAATCATGGTAGCATCCACATTAATGTAGAAGTGCTCAGAAACCTATTATATTCTTATTTACAATAAAAGTGACTCGAAATGACAATACATTATTTACCATTGATTTCTATTGGGAACAACATAATCTGAAACACAACCAAAACAAACTGCAAACGCATCCAACAAGTTTATAGAGTCACAAGCTTGATGTAGTCATTGTGTGCTAGGAATATGGGAACAAATACTAAACTTTTGAGTAAATGTAATACACTAGAAGTGGAATTTGTCCAAATACCTATGACACCTTCAAATGGGGGGACTAGATCTATAAAGTGCTTTCATTTCTAAATGGTACAACATATGTATGAAAACACACTCAAATAAAAATTTGACATTCTGTAACGTCACCTCATATAAAACATTTGATCTCAAATCCAAAATGGTGGAGTACAGAGCCTAATTAAACGTTTTAGCTTCACTGTCCAAATAAATACGTAGGGGAGTGCATAAAACAATCACCATAGACAGGATGACGTTAGCTAGAGAAAACACACAACCCAACCACGATGGACTATTTTCCACCTTAGGCCCTAAAACTCAATAGACGCATCAAAATCCAACTATTCCCCTTGGTTGATAACCACACCAGGGCAGTAGTGTTCTTACCTTTCTCCTTTGTGATATGCTCAGAGCACCAAAGTCACTGAAGAGTGAAGACATAGGGGAATTAACTGGATCTGGAAGAGGACATAGAGGAAGAGGGAATGAAGACTGTGTTGTCCAAGGGGAGTTTTCCATCGACCCACAACTCTGACCTGGTCCAACTGCGAGGGTTCCATGGAATAGATCTGTCAGTGATTCCATGGGTGTTCCAATCAAAGAGTTAGAAGTAGTTCCAATTATAATTCTACAGTTATAAGTTTCATTGATCTGATACATTAAGTGTTCTGTAGGTACTGGGTTCTAACTTCTTACCATGAGCATTGTGGCTGAAGTTCTTGGCACTGTCGTCAAGGAGACTGGGAGAACTGCTGCTGCTGGTCATTCTCTACACAACAAAGACAAACAAAACACAGATGCTTAAAACTGTACTCTCTTAGTTAGCTAACATATCCTAGCAAAGCAAGCAGCACTGATGTTCTGGAAAGGTACTAGTCTGTAGCAAAATCATTCCCATTAGAACCCACTATATCTGCATCACTGGCTGATTGTCTTGGAATTCTGCTTAGGTGTATGAATCTGGTTGAATTATAGATTAAAATAGACTTCATACCTGCATGATCGCTTGATTGTAATAAACAAGCACCTAGGCATACATTTTCATTTACATTTTAGTCATTTAGCAGACGCTCTTATCCAGAGCGACTTACAGTTAGTGAATACATTTTTTTTTTTATACTGGCCCCCCGTGGGAATCGAACCCACAACCCTGGCGTTGCAAACGCCATGCTCTATCAACTGAGCTACATCCCTGCCGGCCATTCCCTCCCCTACCCTGGACGACGCTGGGCCAATTGTGTGCCGCCCATGAGTCTCCCGGTCGCGGCCGGCTGCAACAGAGCCTGGATTCAAACCAGGATCTCTAGTGGCACAGTTAGCACTGCGATGCAGTGCCTTAGACCACTGCGCCACTCAGGAGTATACGTAATTAGCTGATTGTCTTTGGACCAGTACTGAACCAGACTTTCTGATTAACATACAAGAATAAGAACACCTTTTCCACATTAGCCAAGTAGCACTATTATTCAGTAATTGACCCGTATTTTCTAATTTACCGTAGATCTAAAGCTGGTACCTGAACACTTGAGTGCATCTGTCCAGTCAGTATTGTATAGTTTAATTCCGAGGCTAGTCATACCTGCATCATTGAGTATTTAGACTCTGCGGGGCTCCCGAAGCCATTGACCCCAATGAAGCTGCTGCTGAAGTAGGAGTTGGTCAGATTGGCATTGCTCAGGGTCCCACCCTCCATACCAGGGACTGCAGAGGACAGGGATGATGGGTTCAGAATTAGACATCCCCTTCTACTACACAGGTACAATCTGGATGGTCCTGTAAATGTCCTATTCAATGTTAGGAAAACATTATGGAGACTGAGACAAGAGATGCCATACAGACTATCAGCATAATGTATTTTCTGGCCAGTTGCTGGTCGAAAGCATCTAAATTAAAGAACAGATCACTTTCTCCCTTAAAGAGTCTCACTCATTGAATAGCTGTGTGAAGCAAAATGCATGTAATGTACAAAAGTCGTCTAATGTTGTAGCCATGAGGCCATTGTTTGACTGTCTTCATTTACAGGACTGGGCCATTACAGATGAGTAGCCAATCAGCAAAGCTTCTTGAGAAGATGTAAACACTTCAACTATCTCCAGTCAGCTAGCTAGCCAACTTCTGTGCAAAATGATAATAATATCCACGTTGCAATCAAACGTGTCCTTCTGCATAGTTTAATGATATCACATACAGCTGTGTGGTGGTTGAAATATGTTGCTAGTTAATTATGCTAATTAGTTAACGCTAGCTAGCTTCTAAGTAAAGGGACTTCACAACACTGCAGCAGCTGTTTTGGGTTAGCATGTAAGCTAGCTAGCCATCCTACTCATGCATGAAGACAACCATGATAAAATATCTCGCTTCCAAACTATTCCACATTAGCTAGCTAACTAGTTAGATGGATTAACTAGCAAGTTAACTTTGCTAATACACGAGTTGCACAAACGTTAATTTGCCATGAACTTTGATTTTGCGAGAGTTGATTATGGCTAGACTAACTTGTTTAGCCATAGTTTGATAGTTAACAAGTTAGCCAATTTTTTCTGAATTTGCCCACTAATGTCTTGAAGCAGTCAAATACAAAACACTGAAATTGCTCACAGTTAGCTAAATGCATTTATTGAAGGAGCTCAAACATTGACGCTGGATGAAAACCTTAGTGTTCAGACACTTTAACTAATTAGGTATACTTAATTGTGTAGCTTGAAAAACATGCTTTGGGTGGCAAAGAGGCCTCAAAGAATCCCCGGCCTCAATTTTAACAAAGCCACGCACACGCCCACAAACCAACAACCCCCGATGAGGATGTGTTAGGCCCTGTCGTGTCGGACAGGGGACAACCAGCCAAGCATACTCACTGGTTAACAGTTGTCCCTCCAGAGCTGGGCCTGCAGCCCCCAGAGAGTCGCTCTTTTTGGGGACGGTCGGTACCCCGACCGGGCAGGCCGGGGGTGCACTAAGCGGATACCCCGCTGCCGTCACGGCTCCTCCTGACATGGATAAAGGGACAGGGCTTCCTCCGCCGTGAAGGGACATGCTTGCCATGGACGGTTCCTCGTGCAAAAACTGACACTCGTCCCCATAAAAGCAAGTCTTGTCCTTTGCGTAGTATCGGCAGAACTTCACCTTGACGCAGGGTATTCCGACACCCCCGAGTGGAGCAGCTGAAGCTGGGAGTCCACTGTTCATGGCACCGCTGCTGCCGCCGGAAAATATTCGAACATAGAGAGACGTCGATTGCTAGCTAGCTTGCTCTCGAGCAGGGTTCGATTAATGTCAATGCAAAGCGATATGCAACAGCAAATATGATTCGTCCTCACCTAAAATGACATCACCCACATATCCATCTAGATGACAAATAATTGAGATAAGGACATTGCGTTTGATAAATCCTGGTCGCTTTTGTCGCTACCCATGTAGCTGGCCTAGCTAGTAGCTAGCCTGTTGTTGAGCCTCGTTCACCCTTCTTGTTGTTGTTTTCTGCTCTCTGGCTACTCCGCTAAGAACCAGCTAGCATAGCATTGCATTATGGGTAGCTTGCTACAACGCAAAGCTCCACTGCAAAAGCAAGGGGACCGGGTGTAATCATTAGTCCAACCAGTTGCAAAACAACGAAAACTACCGTTTCTATTAGACAAATTCAGGTAGGTTTCGTTCCGTTTGCTTCCGTTTAAGAAACGTTTTGCAACAGGATCGACGTAATGAATATGCCCCATGTGTATGGAACCAACGATTTCCTTTATAGAAATATGTTAGTTTGTCACCAAACCCAATCGTTGTATAGAATATGCCGTCATAAAAGTGCAAGTGACGTTTGATATTAAACCTCTGTGATGCAGCAAACCACTGATGTCACACAACAGGCTGATTGTCATGTTACACTGTAGCAAGCCAACAGTTACAGTGGGGGAAAAAAGTATTTAGTCAGCCACCAATTGTGCAAGTTCTCCCACTTAAAAAGATGAGAGAGGCCTGTCATTTTCATCATAGGTACACGTCAACTATGACAGACAGATTGAGAAAAAAATATCCAGAAAATCACATTGTAGGATTTTTTATGAATTTATTTGCAAATTATGGTGGAAAATAAGTATTTGGTCACCTACAAACAAGCAAGATTTCTGGCTCTCACAGACATGTAACTTCTTCTTTAAGAGGCTCCTCTGTCCTCCACTCGTTACCTGTATTAATGGCACCTGTTTGAACTTGTTATCAGTATAAAAGACACCTGTCCACAACCTCAAACAGTCACACTCCAAACTCCACTATGGCCAAGACCAAAGAGCTGTCAAAGGACACCAGAAACAAAATTGTAGACCTGCACCAGGCTGGGAAGACTGAATCTGCAATAGGTAAGCAGCTTGGTTTGAATAAATCAACTGTGGGAGCAATTATTAGGAAATGGAAGACATACAAGACCACTGATAATCTCCCTAGATCTGGGGCTCCACGCAAGATCTCACCCCGTGGGGTCAAAATGATCACAAGAACGGTGAGCAAAAATCCCAGAACCACACGGGGGGACCTAGTGAATGACCTGCAGAGATCTGGGACCAAAGTAACAAAGCCTACCATCAGTAACACACTACGCCGCCAGGGACTCAAATCCTGCAGTGCCAGACGTGTCCCCCTGCTTAAGCCAGTACATGTCCAGGCCCGTCTGAAGTTTGCTAGAGTGCATTTGGATGATCCAGAAGAGGATTGGGAGAATGTCATATGGTCAGATGAAACCAAAATATAACTTTTTGGTAAAAACTCAACTCGTCGTGTTTGGAGGACAAATAATGCTGAGTTGCATCCAAAGAACACCATACCTACTGTGAAGCATGGGGGTGGAGACATCATGCTTTGGGGCTGTTTTTCTGCAAAGGGACCAGGACGACTGATCCGTGTAAAGGAAAGAATGAATGGGGCCATGTATCGTGAGATTTTGAGTGAAACCTCCTTCCATCAGCAAGGGCATTGAAGATGAAACGTGGCTGGGTCTTTCAGCATGACAATGATCCCAAACACACCGCCCGGGCAACGGAGGAGTGGCTTCGTAAGAAGCATTTCAAGGTCCTGGAGTGGCCTAGCCAGTCTCCAGATCTCAACCCCATAGAAAATCTTTGGAGGGAGTTGAAAGTCCGTGTTGCCCAGCGACAGCCCCAAAACATCACTGCTCTAGAGGATATCTGCATGGAGGAATGGGCCAAAATACCAGCAACAGTGTGGGAAAACCTTGTGAAGACTTACAGAAAACGTTTGACCTGTGTCATTGCCAACAAAGGGTATATAACAAAGTATTGAGAAACTTTTGTTATTGACCAAATACTTATTTTCCACCATAATTTGCAAATAAATTCATTAAAAATCCTACAATGTGATTTTCTGGATATTTTTCTCTCATTTTGTCTGCCATAGTTGACGTGTACCTATGATGAAAATTACAGGCCTCTCTCATCTTTTTAAGTGGGAGAACTTGCACAATTGGTGGCTGACTAAATACTTTTTTCCCCCACTGTAGGACAGTTTGTTACGTTGTAGCAGGCTAAGCACAGTATTCCTTATCCCTTTGACATTTCATCAATCATTGGATTACTCGTTATTTGTATTATGTTAGCAACTATGAAAGTAATTACTTGATAAAGACATTTCTGTAAAATAAAATACCTATGGGCATACAATAATATTATTATCAATCCAAATGAAAATGTGAGAATATGTGAACATTAAAGACTAAATAAAGATGTGTGATATTTTATATACATTTGGTTTCATTGTATTAGGTTATTAGAAATATTGCCATAAAAGAAGTAGGTGGTTATTACATAAAGGCCTATAGGCTCTAGTTCATCACCAGGTTATAGTAGGTTAGAATAGGTAGTCTAGCACTTAGAGCTTTGGGCCAGAAACCAAAAGGTTGCTGGTTTGAATACCTGAGCCGACAAGGTGAATAGTCTGTCGATGTGCCCTTGAGAAAGGCACTTAACCCTAATTTGATCCAGTTTTGATTCACTTAACCCTAATTTGACGCTGTACTACTACCCTGTAAAACAACACATTTCACTGCAACCTATCCGGTGTATGTGACAATATACACTAAATATACAAAAGTATGTGGACACCCCTTCAAATTAGTGGATTCGGCTATTTCAGCCACACCCATTGCTGACAGGTGTATAAAATCAAGTACACAGCCATGCAATCTCCATAGACAAACATTGGCAGTAGAATGACCTTACTGAAGAGCTCAGTGACTTTCAACATGGCACCGTCATAGGATACAACCTTTCCAACAAGTCAGTTCGTCAAATTTCTGCCCTACTAGAGCTGCCCCGGTCAACTGTAAGTGCTGTTATTATGAAGTGGAAATGTCTAGGAGCAACAACGGCTCAACCCCGAAGTGGTAGGCCACACAAGCTCACAGAACGGGACCGCCAAGTGCTGAAGCACGTAGCGCATAAACATTGTCTGTCCTCGGTTGCAACACTCACTACCGAGTTCCAAACTGCCTCTGGAAGCAACGTCAGCACAATAGCTGTTTATCGGGAGCTTCATGAAATGGGTTTCCATGGCCGAGTAGCCGCACACAAGCATAAGATCACCATGTGCAATGCCAAACATCGGCTGGAGTGGTGCAAAGCTCGCCGCCATTGGACTCTGGAGCAGTGGAAACGGACAAATCTGGGTTTGGCGGATGCCAGGAGAACGCTACCTGCCCCAATGCATAGTGCCAACTGTAAAGTTTGGTGGAGGAGGAATAATGGTCTGGGACTGTTTTTCATGGTTCGGTCTAGGCCCCTTAGTTCCAGTGAAGGGAAATCTTAACGCTACAGCATACAATGACATTGTAGACGATTCTGTGCTTCCAACTTTATGGCAACAGTTTGGGGAAGGCCCTTTCCTGTTTCACCATGACAATGCCCCCATGCACAAAGCGAGGGCATACAGAAATGGTTTGTCGAGATCGGTGTGGAAGAACTTGACTGGCCTGCACAGAGCCCTGACCTTAACCCCATCAAACACCGACACTGTTTTTCAGTCTCTCAGTCCCAGCTTTGATGCACCTGTACTGACCTCGCCTTCTGGATGATAGCGGGGTGAACAGGCAGTGGCTCGGGTGGTTGTTGTCCTTGATTATCTTTTTGGCCTTCCTGTGACATTGGGTGCTGTAGGTATCCTGGAGGGCTGGTAGTTTGCCTCCGGTGATGCGTTGGGCAGACCGCACCACCCTCTGGAGAGCCCTGCAGTTGCGGGCGGTGCAGTTGCCGTACCAGGCGGTGATACAGCCCGACAGGATGCTCTCAATTGTGCATCTGTAAAAGTTTGTGAGGGTTTTAGGTGCCAAACCAAATTTATTCAGCCTCCTGAGGTTGAAGAGGCGCTGTTGTGCCTTCTTCACCACACTGTCTGTGTGGGTGGACCATTTCAGTTTGTCAGTGATGTGTACGCCAAGGAACTTGAAGCTTTCCACCTTCTCCACTGCGGTCCCGTCGATGTGGATAGGGGGGTGCTCCCTATGCTCTTTCCTGAAGTCCACGATCATCTCCTTTGTTTTGTTGACGTTGAGTGAGAGGTTAGTTTCCTGGCATCACACTCCCAGAGCCCTCACCTCCTCCCTGTAGGCTGACTCGTCATTGTTGGTAATCAAGCCTACTACTGTTGTGTCATCTGCAAACTTGATGATTGAGTTGGAGGGTGCTTGGCCACTCAGTCATGGGTGAACAGGGAGTACAGGAGGGGGCTGAGCACGCACCCTTGTGGGGCCCCAGTGTTGAGGATCAGCGAAGTGGAGATGTTGTTTCCTACCTTCACCACCTGGGGGCGGCCCATCAGGAAGTCCAGGACCCAGTTGCACAGGGCGGTGTTCAGACCCAGGACCTCAAGCTTAATGATGAGCTTGGAAGGTACTATGGTGTTGAATGCTGAGCTATAGTCAATGAACAGCATTCTTACATAGGTATTCCTCTTGTCCCGATGGGATAAGGCAGTGTGCAGTGTAATGGCGATTGCATAATCTGTGGATCTATTGGGGTGGTAAGCAAATTGAAGTTGGTCTAGGGTGGCAGGTAAGGTAGAGGTGATATGATCCTTGACTAGTCTCTCAAAGCACTTCATGATGACATAAGTGAGTGCTACGGGGTGATAGTCATTTAGTTTAGTTACCTTTGCTTTCTTGGGTACATGGACATTGGTGTCCATCTTGAAGCATGTGGGTACAGCAGACTGGGATAGGGAGAGATTGAATATGTCTAAACACACCAGCCAGCTGGTCTGCGCATGCTCATGAACCTTCAAATCCCAAAGTCTCTCTGAAAAAGAACCACAGATCAAACGTCACACTTAAAATATATCTTCTTGGGGCCGCACTCTCGAGAGCCTCTCATTATGAAACAAAGAGACACAGCTTGAACACCAATGCCAGTGAAGGGAAAGAGCAGAGTTCTCATCGGTGAGTTATTAAAATCCTCAACAACGTTTTTAATTGCAAAAATAATCAATGGACTATTATTATCTCTAATCACATTATTACATTTTTTGCCTTATGTCCAACGACTGTTTTATTCGATAACCTTAAAGTAACAATCAATGTCCTAGCCTATATATTCTCCAAATACATTTTATAATTTGAAAAGAACGTACATTGTCTATGTTGCGCAAAACTATATGCTGAATTTTATACATTCCCATAGTCGCAACTTCCCCAATTGGCCTATCACCCACCTGCTGCGTATCATTTTGTAGTTTTTTCTGCATCAAAAGTTTTTTGTCTTTATCTGAAATAAAAACATAACAACAAGTTGATGATTCTTCGTGTTGATTGGCTATTATAAACTCTTTTGCGTTTCGCTGATCTCGTTCTCTCTCCAGCTGCGCTCCTGTTGCTGTGCGCCGGTTGTGATGGAGACGAGTCGCAGCCCCAGGGAGACTCACCTCCAGCGCACTGTACCACGAGCCTGGAGGTAGGTGCCTAAACTGTGCATCCGTGGGATTATAATTGACCAAACTGACCGGTCACTCACTATAGGCCTATGGCACATCAGGTTTTGGCCTCATCCAGGTTTTCAACAGTTATTAAATTAGCCAGGAACGCGAAAGGAGAGAGGGCGAACTGCAGCCGGTGACTGTTGCGGCAATGTACACTCAGTGTACAAAACATTAGGAACACCTGCTCTTTCCATGACATAGACTGACCAGGTGAATCTAGGTGAAAGCTATGATCCCTTATTGATGTCACTTGTTAAATCGACTTAAATCAGTGTAGATGAAGGGGAGGAGACAGGTTAAAGAATGATTTTTCAGCCTTGAGACAGTTGAGACATGGATTGTGGATTGTGTTTGTGTGCCATTCAGGGGGGTGAATAGGCAAGACAAAATATTTAGGGCGGCAGGTAGCTTAGTGGGTAAGAGCGTTGTGCCAGTAACCGAAAGGTCGCTGGTTCTAATCCCCGAGCCGACTAGGTGAAAAATCTGTCGATGTGCCCTTAAGCAAGGCACTTAACCCTAAATGCTCCTGTAAGTCGCTCTGGATAAGAGCTTCTGCTAAATGACGTAAATGTAAAATGTTTAAACCTTGAGACAATTGTGAATGGGCACGGCAAAATATTTAAGTGCCTTTGAACGGGGTATGGTAGTAGGTGTCAGGCGCACGGGTTTGAGTGTGTCAACAACTGCAACGCTGCTGGGTTTTTCATGCTCAACAGTTTCTTGTGTGTATCAAGAATGGTCCACCACCCAAAGGACATCCAGCCAACTTGACACAACAGTGAGACGCATTGGAGTCAACATGGGCCAGCATTCCTGTGGAACGCTTTCGACACCTTGTAGAGTCCATGCCCTGACGAATTGAGGCTGTTCTGAGGGCAAAAGGGGGTGCAATTCAATATTAGGAAGGTGTTCCTAATGTTTTGTACATTCAGTGTATGTCACGCACAGTAAAGAAAGACCCTTAGGTTCTTGTTTAATTATTTCTTATTAAAGTGAATGGTTGTCGGAGATTCCATATGGAAGCCCATTACCGCCACCAATTCTTATTTTTATTTTTTATTTTTTTACCTTTATTGTATCAGGGAGTCATACTGAGACCAAGGTCTCTTTTACAAATGAACCATGAATTACAGAAATTACAGAAAATACACACATCAAAATATAAATACAAAATGCAAGCAGAAAGAAAAACATGGTCATAAAAAACAAACACATTCATCAGTAATAAGGTCCTCAATAAGCTTTCTGAATTGCCCTAGAGAGACCAAAACATCAAATTTAAGAACACTTTGTAGATTGTTCCACAAAGAAGGTGCAAGAAAACTGATTTACCTAACTCAGTAGAGAGTCACTATATGCATTCAATACTAATATCAAGTCAATAACGTTTTTCTGTATTACAATGAAGGCAGATAGCATACACAACAGTATCATTTACATTTTTAGAAGACGCTCTTTTCCAGAGCAACTAGGGTTAAGTGCCTTGCTCAAGGGCACATCGACAGATTTTTCACCTAGTCAGCTTGGGGATTAGAACCAGCGACCTTTCAGTTACTGGCACAACGCTCTTAACCACTAAGCTACCTGCCGCCCTAGCATACAAGTAGTGCAGGTGACAATTTTTTTACAAACAAGTCAATATTGTTAATGTAAACAGTAAAATCCAGGAAACCTGATTTAACACCGTCAGTAGAATCACATTGACTTCTATCTGTCAAGTAATTTTTAAACCAGTTATATGCAGCCTGGTCTAGGCCAATTGAGGAAAGCCTCTGCAGGGTGCATGGTGAATTAGCAGTGAGTGAACAACAGTATCAAAAGCTTTTGACAGGTCAACGAAGAGGGCAGCACAATGTTGCCTTTTATCCATACAGTTAACCACATCATTTATAACTAGGGATGCAGCAGAGATAGTGCTATGACCTGGTCTAAAACCTGACTGCTGGGTCACTCAAGGACATTCAGAGACTTGTCCCGAAGCCACTCCTTCATTGCCTTGGCTGTGTGCTTAGGGTCGTTGTCCTGTTGGAAGGTAAATCTTCACCCCAGTCTGAGGTCCTGAGCGCTCTGGAGCAGGTTTTCATCAAGGATCTCTCTGTACTTTGCTCCGTTCATCTTTCCCTCGATCCTGACTAGTCTCCCAGTTCCTGCCACTGAAAAACATCCCCACAGCATGATGCTGCCACCACCATGCTTCACTGTAGGGATAGTGCCAGGTTTCCTCCAGATGTGACGCTTGGCATTCAGGCCAAAGAGTTCAATCTTGGTTTCATCAGACCAGAGAATCTTGTTTCTCATGGTCTGAGAGTCCTTTAGGTGCCTTTTGGCAAACTCCAAGCGGACTGTCGTGCCTTTTACTGAGGAGGGGCTTCTACCATAAAGGCCTGAGTGGTGGAGTGCTGCAGAGATGGTTGTCCTTCTGGAAGGTTCTCCCATCTCCACAGAGGAACTCTGGAGCTCAGTCAGAGATCTAAAATCAGAGGGGGTATCAGCTCATTCCCATAAGAGCTAACAGGCATAGGGTCATCTGGAGTTATTTGCTGTGCTGAGGCGGGCCGGGTCTGGTTGTGCTGTGCTGTGATGGGCCGGTTCTGGTAGAGCTGTGCCGAGGCGGACCGGGTCTGGTAGCATGGGAGGGAGGTTGTAGGGGGAATTGAAGAGGTAGGTGTGGAAGCAAACTCTGCATGGGGTCTCTTTGACTGCATACGGCTTGGGCATAGCTCAGTGTATCTGCATGTAGTTCCTGGTAGAGAAGTGGTGGAGGGATGTGTCGGGGGCAGTGTTGCTGGCTGTTCTCCAGTCTCTGTGAGGCGCCACCACTTATTGTGTAGAGCTGTGTGCCAAGCATTAGGATCATCGGTGTAGAACAGAAGGTCTCCTTTTATTTCCTTGTTCGCTTTTAGGATGAAGTCTGCCCTCAGAGTCTCTGGGGATTCTCTTAGCAATTAAATATTTTAATTATAATTTTTCCTGACTCACTTGTAACATTTTCAGGATACGTGATGGCAAGGTCTCTGAAACAATGCTTAGAGAATGCATCCATCTTCATCTCCATGGTGACCTCTTTAAACAAGACTCTGCTCTAGAATTATGTACATGTGCCTCTTGATGCACCTATAGATACATTCAATTTTTAAACAATGCACTTTTATGAAAAATACAAATAAAAATGTTAAATGTGTTTTTCAATGAAACAACACATTACACATAAATGAAGATACTCTCTCAATGTTCAGGATGTTTCTACCTCCTTTCCAAGTTGTCACATCCTGGCCTTAGTTATCTTTGTTTCATTTATATTTTAGTTAGGTCAGGGTGTGACATGGTGAAGTATGTGTTTTGGTTTGTCTAGGGGTTTGTAAGTTTATGGGGTAATGTCTTGTCTAGGTGTTTGTATGTTGATGGCTGCCTAGATTGGTTCTCAATTGGAGACAGCTGTGGTTTATTGTCTCTAATTGGGAGCCATATTTAAGGCAGCCATGGGCATCATGTGTTTGTGGGTAATTGTCTATATTGAACGTTTGTTGCTTGTCTGTGCACTTACGTTATTTAGCTTCACGGTCGTTTGTTGTTTTGTAAGTTTTGGATAGTGTTCGGTTTCGTGTTTTTCTCTCTTCCAAAATAAAGAGATGTATTTTGCACACGCTGCGCCTTGGTCCTCCTCTATGCTTGACGATCGTGACACAAGTGCTATTTTGCTTGTTTGTTTGTTAGTCTGAAAGCTTGTTTCCCTATCAAGGCCTGAACTATCCTCCAGAAATCCCTCAGAAATTCCTCTGTTGGTTTTGTGTTTGTTTATCTATGTCCTAATTCTTATTATTGTACTTGTTGGGTTTATAGTCCCCCAATCCCATTCCTTCCCTGTGTTGCATGATGATTCAGCAGATGAGCCTTGAAAGAACCAAGTCGATCAATTTCTCAAAATCTCTCCAAACTATTTCCACACAAAAAAAAAGTATCTTCCAATTCCTCTAAATGTCGATACTATCTCAATATTTTGAGATGCATAAGTGAAAGTGTTGAGATACTATTTTAAAATTTCAGGATACTATCTCAAAATGTGGAGATTGTAAATCATACAAATAGGATTTTTCATTTATTTTTATTTTAGTTAACCTTTAATTAACCAGTTAAGCCAGTTGAGAACAAGTTCTCATTTACAACTGCGACCTGGCCAAGATAAAGCAAAGCAGTGCGATAAAAACAACAACACAGAGTTACATATGGGGTAAAACAAAGTCAAAAATACAACAAAATATATATACAGTGTGTGCAAATGTAGCAAGTTATGGAGGTAAGGCAATAAATAGGCTATAGTGCAAAATAATTACAATTAGTATTAACACTGGAATGATAGATGTGCAAGAGATGATGTGCAAATAGAGATACTGGGGTACAAATGAGCAAAATAAATAACAATATAGGGATGAGGTAGTTGGGCGGGCTAATTTCAAATGGGCTGTGTACAGGTGCAGTGATCGGTAAGGTGCTCTGACAACTGATGCTTAAAGTTAGTGAGGGAGATAAGTGTATCCAGCTTCAGAGATTTTTGCAATTTGTTCCAGTCATTGGCAGCAGAGAACTGGAAGGAATGGCGGCCAAAGGAGGTGTTGGCTTTGGGGATGACCAGTGAGATATACCTGCTGGAGCGCATACTACGGGTGGGTGTTGCTATGGTGACCAATGAGCTAAGATAAGGCGGGGATTTGCCTAGCAGTGATTTATAGATGGCCTGGAGCCAGTGGGTTTGGCGATGAATATGTAGTGAGGACCAGCCAACAAGAGCGTACAGGTCACAGTGGTGGGTAGTATATGGGGCTTTGGAGACAAAACGGATGGCACTGTGATAGACTACATCCAATTTGCTGAGTAGAGTGTTGGAGGCTATTTTGTAAATGACATCGGATTGGAGATTCTTAATGTGAGTCTGGAAGGAGAGTTTACAGTCTAACCAGACAACTAGGTATTTGTAGTTGTCCACATACTCTAGGTCAGACCCGTCGAGAGTAGTGATTCTAGTCGGGTGGGTGGGTGCAAGCAGCGTTCGGTTGAAGAGCATGCATTTAGTTTTACTAGTGTTTAAGAGCAGTTGGAGGCTACTGAAGGAGTGTTGTATGGCATTGAAGCTCGTTTGGAGGTTTGTTAACACAGTGTCCAATGAAGGGCCAGATGTATACAAAATGGTGTCGTCTGCGTAGAGGTGGATCTGAGAGTCACCAGCAGCAAGAGCGACATCATTGATATACACGGAGAAAAGAGTCGGCCCAAGAATTGAACCCTGTGGCACCCCCATAGAGACTGCCATAGGTCCAGACAACAGGCCCTCCGATTTGACACATTGAACTCTATCTGAGAAGTAGTTGGTGAACCAGGCGAGGCAGTCATTTGAGAAACCAAGGCTATTTAGTCTGCCAATAAGAATGCGGTGGTTGACAGAGTCGAAAGCCTTGGCCAGGTCGATGAAGACGGCTGCACAGTACTGTCTATTATCGATCGCGGTTATTATATCGTTTAGGACCTTGAGCGTGGCTGAAGTGCACCCATGACCAGCTCGGAAACCGGATTGCATAGCGGAGAAGGTACGGTGGGATTCGAAATGGTCGGTGATCTGTTTGTTAACTTGGCTTTCAAAAACTTTCGAAAGGCAGGGCAGGATTGATATGGGTCTGTAACAGTTTGGATCTAGAGTGTTACCCCCTTTGAAGAGGGGGATGACCGCGGCAGCTTTCCAATCTCTGGGGATCTCAGACGTTACGAAAGAGAGGTTGAACAGGCTACTAATAGGGGTTGCGACAATTTTGGCGGCTAGTTTTAGAAAGAAAGGGTCCAGATTGTCTAGCCCAGATGATTTGTAGGGGTCCAGATTTTGCAGCTCTTTCAGAACATCAGCTGTCTGGATTTGTGTGAAGGAGAAGCGGGGGGGGGCATGGGCAAGTTGCAGCGGAGGGTGCAGAGCTGGTGGCCGGGGTAGTGGTAGCCAGGTGGAAAGCATGGCCAGCCGTAGCAAAATGCTTGTTGAAATTCTCGATTATTGTAGATTTATCGGTGGTGATAGTGTTTCCTAGCCTCAGTGCAGTGGGCAGCTGGGAGGAAGTGCTCTTATTCTCCATGGACTTTACAGTGTCCCAAAACTTTTTGGAGTTAGTGCTACAGGATGCAAATTTCTGTTTAAAAAAGTTAGCCTTTGCTTTCCTAACTGCTTGTGTATATTGGTTCCTAACTTTCCTGAAAAGTTGCATATTGCGGGGGCTATTTGATGCTAATGCAGTACACCACAGGATGTTTTTGTGCTGGTCAAGGGCAGTCAAGTCTGAGGAGAACCAGGGGCTATATCTGTTCTTAGTTCTGTATTTTTTGAATGGGGCATGTTTATTTAAGATTGAGAGGAAATTACTTTTAAAGAACAACCAGGCATCCTCTACTGATGGAATGAGATCTATATCCATCCAGGATACCTGGGCCAGGTCAATTAGGAAGGCCTGCTCGCTGAAGTGTTTTAGGGAGCGTTTGACAGTGATGAAGGGTGGTCGTTTGACCGCGGACCCGTTACGGACGTAGGCAATAAGGCAGTGATCGCTGAGATCCTGGTTGAAGACAGCGGAGGTGTATTTAGAGGGTAAGTTAGTCAGGATGATATCTATGAGGGTACCCATGTTTACATATTTAGGGTTGTACCTGGTAGGTTCATTGATAATTTGTGTGAGATTGAGGGCATCTAGTTTAGATTGTAGGATGGCCGGGGTGTTAAGCATATCCCAATTTAGGTCACCAAGCAGTACGAACTCTGAGGATAGATGGGGGGCAATCAATTCACATATGGTGTCCAGGGCACAGCTGGGGGCTGAGGGTGGTCTGTAGCAAGCGGCAACAGTGAGAGATTTATTTCTGGAAAGGTGGATTTTTAGAAGTAGAAGCTCAAACTGTTTGGGCACAGACCTGGATAGTATGATAGAGCTCTGCAGGCTATCTCTACAGTATATTGCAACTCCACCCCCTTTGGCAGTTCTATCTAGACGGAAAATGTTATAGTTGGGGATGGAAATTTCAGAATTTTTGGTGGCCTTCCTAAGCCAGGATTCAGACACTGCTAGAACATCAGGGTTGGCGGAGTGTGCTAACGCAGTGAATAACTCAAACTTAGGAAGGAGGCTTCTGATATTTACGTGCAGAAAACCAAGGCTTTTACGGTTACAGAAGTCAACAAATGATAGCTCCTGGGGAGTAGGAGTGATACTGGGGGCTGCAGGGCCTGGGTTAGCCTCTACATCACCAGAGGAGTAGAATAAGGATACGACTAAAGGCTTTAAGAACTGGTTTCTAGTGCGTTGGGTACAGAGAATAAAGGGGGCAGATTTCCGGGCGTTGTAGAAAAGATTCAGGGCATTATGTACAGAAAAGGATATGGAAGGATATGAGTACAGTTGAGGTAAACCTAAGCGTTGGGTAACAATGAAAGAGATAGCATCACTGGAGGCACCGATTGAGCCGGTCTCGGCGTGTATGGGGGGTGGAACAAAGGAACTATTTGAGGCAGTTTGAGAGGGACTTGGGGTTGTACAGTGAAATTGTATAATAAGAACTAACCCAAACAGCAATAGGCAAGGCATATTGACCTGGGAGAGAGGCATAAAGCAATCACAGGTGTTATTATAGAGAGCTAAGACAACAACTGGTAATAGCGATAAAGTTTGGGCTGAGGCTAAACAGAATAAACAGGACAGGGTACTGTGTAAAGGAACAGTCCAGCAGGCAACAGCTGTGCAGCTGAGTGATCATAAGGTCCAGTGAACAGCAATATGTGAGTCTGAGAGCAGTTCAAATTGGTGCTTCAGCACAGCTAGCAGGAAGCACAGTTGTAGTTTGCGTGTGCTAGCGGGCCGGGGCTGGAAGATGGATCTTCGTGGTCGTCGCAACGGGAAGCCTGTTGAAACCACATCAGACGATTTGTAACATTGTGTGGTGATTTTCAGAGTCCTACAGTGGTGGGGGGGGGGAATTGTTTTCCTGGGGCCCATCGTTTTTTCTGATCTGGTGCTAGGCTAACCTAACCAGGTAAAACTCCAGACCCTACTTGTATGGTATGACATACATAAATCAGCTGTTTTATATGGGCTGTGATGGGAGCAGATTTGTCATATGGTCATATGGTTTAAAAAAAAAACGAATGGAAAAACTCCTGGCCCTTGGGAGGATGAAAACATTGAAACCCTGTCAAACTGCAGCAACCTTGTACTTGTTTATAAGAAATATTTTTAAACTAAACTAACAAGAGACAACAAATGCGATTGGACTATAGAACTAACAGGGCTGAGCTTGTTTTATGCAGGGTTGCATAGTACATGCCTTTGCATCTGTAATTAAAAAGTGATTCATTCAGTATGTCATCACTATTGTGTTGATTTATTAATTCCAGTCAATAATCTTTTCACCATGTCCCTGACTGAGTCGGTAATATCAACATGTTTCAAGCAGACCACCATAGTTCAAGCAGACCACCTGTGCCCAAGAACACTAAGATAACCTGCCTAAATGACTACCGACCCGTAGCACTCAGGTCTGTAGCCATGAAGTGCTTTGAGGCTGGTCATGGCTCACCATTATCCCAGAAACCCTAGACCCACTCCAATTTGCATACCGCCCCAACAGATCCACAGATGATGCAATCTCTACTGCACTCCACACTGCCCTTTCCCACCTGGACAAGAGGAACACCTACGTGAGAATGCTATTCATTGACTATAGCTCAGTGTTCAACACCATAGTGCCCTCAATGCTCATCACTAAGCTAAGGACACTGGGACTAAACACCTCCCTCTGCAACTGGATCCTGGACTTCCTGACGGGCCGCCCCCAGGTGGTAAGGGTAGGTAACAACACATCTGCCATGCTGATCCTCAACACGGGGGCCCCTCAGGGGTCGTGCTCAGTCCCCTCCTGTACTCCCTGTTCACCCATGACTGCATGGCCAGGCACGACTCCAACACCATCATTATGTTTGCAGACGACACAACAGTGGTAGGCCATATCACCGACAACAATGAGACAGCCTATAGGGAGGAGGTCAGAGACCTGGCCGTGTGGTGCCAGGATAACAACCTCTCCCTCAATGCGATCAAGACAAAGGAGATGATTGTGGACTACAGAAAAAAAAGAGGACTGGGCTGTAGTGGAACAGGTTGAGAGATTCAAGTTCCTTGGTGTCCATATCACCAACAAACTATCATGGTCCAAACACACCAAGACAGTCATGAAGAGGGCACGACAAAGCCTATTCCCCCTCAGGAGACTGAAAAGATTTGGCATGGGTTCTACAGCTGCACCATCGAGAGCATCCTGACTGGTTGCATCACTGCCTGGTATGGCAACTGCTCGGCCTCCGACCGCAAGGCACTACAGAGGGTAGTGCGTACGGCCCAGTACATCACTGGGGCCAAGCTTCCTGCCATCCAGGACCTCTATACCAGGCGGTGTCAGAGGAAGGCCCTAAAAATGGTCAAAGACTCCAGCCACCCTAGTCATAGACTGTTCTCTCTGTTACCGCACAGCAAGCGGTACCGGAGCGTCAAGTCTAGGTCCAAAAGGCTTCTTAACAGCTTCTACCCCAAAGCCATAAGACTCCTGAACAGCTAATCATGGCTACCCGGACTATTTGCATTGTCCCCCCTACCCCACCCCCTCTTTTACGCTGCTGCTACTCTCTGTTTATTATCTATGCATAGTCAGTTTAACTCTACCCACATGTATATATTACCTCAATTACCTCGACTAACCTGTGCCCCCGCACATTGACTCTGTACCGGTACCCCCTGTATATAGCCTCTCTACTGTTATTTTTACTTATCTATTTTTTACTTAACACTTATTTTTCTTAAAACTGCATTGTTGGTTAAGGGCTTGTAAGTAAGCATTTCACTGTAAGGTCTACACCTGTTGTATTCGGCGCATGTGGCAAATACAATTTGATTTGATTTGAGGTAGCCTAGCCACCCGAAGTTTAATATAAACCAAATTTGATAAAGACATAGCTTAGGCTATAAATACATGACGTTACCGTTTCGTTTCCCCTGGCCCAGATGGGTTTAGAGCCATAGGCTTCTCTAGGCTACATGCAGCTGTGGTTGTTATCAGTAGGCTACAGTTGACCAGATTGAAGCACAGATTAATCGTGCACGATTTGACAAATCATGAGGCAAAATCAGTCTAAACAACAATACTTTGTCCCTCCTTTCAACGCTTTTGTGTCAATATTTTGTATTAAACCAAATCAAAAGCGCTGGGGCAAATGCCAGCTCACCACACGTTTTCCGGCAGCCCTGCTGTGCTGATCTCTGCAACGTGGATAGATGGAAATCGCCACACAATGCTACAAATGAAGAAACAACCTATATGTATGATCTACTATACATTCTTTGGTTGATGATAGTATCTCAAAATGTTTCCTAACGTATCTCAAAATGTTGAGATAGTATCAAAATTTTATGAAAAAAATGTGGGTGGCGGGAATGTGCTTCCGGAATTCCCACACTGTAAACGTTTCCCTTTAAATGTACAGCATTATACTGGCAGCAAAGTTGCTTAATACGTCATTTTGCATTACAGCAGGGATGCTGTAATATGATTTACAGTATTATTACTGTATACAGATTTATTACTTCATTATGACTGTAATCATTACAGTAACACAGCTGTATTATAATTACAGTATTTTGAGTCACTGTACATTTACAGTGCACTTTTGAGATCAACATCACAAACAGTAAACCTGTTTGTGCATGTATTTATCTTCGGTATTTGTCACGTTCGTTGAGAGACGGGTCAGACCAAGGTGCAGCGTGAAAAGCGTACATGTTTATTTAACTCAAATAAACATACAACAAAACAATAAACAACGTAATGCGAAGTCCTCAGGCTAAACACATACAAGCCTAACACGGAACACAAACAAGATCCCACAACACAGGCAGGAGAACTGGCTGCCTAAGTATGATCCCTAATCAGAGACAACGAGCGACAGCTGCCTCTGATTGGGAATCACACCCGGCCAAACATAGAAATAGAAACATAGAATCCCCACATAGAAAACCCCCCACATATATTCACACCCTGACCAAACTAACTAGAGTCTAAAGGTCAGGGCGTGACAGTCCCCCCCCCCCCCCCCCCCCAAAGGTGCGGACTCCGGCCGCACAAACCTGACTTAACAGGGGAGGGTCCGGGTGGGCTTCCAGCCTCGGTGGCGGCTCCGGCTCCGGGTGTGACATCTCCTCCCTTACTGACTCCGCGTTGCACCCCTGGACCGGTCTGGACCTCAACGCGGAGCTTCCCCTCTCAGTCCTCCCACGATGCACCGATCCCTGTCTGGACCCTGGTGTGGGAGACTCCGAACCTAGAGAGGGGCTGACGTCTGGACCCGGAGTGGAGCCGCTGACCGGAGCTGAACTGGACACCGGTGGAGCGGACTGCTCTAGCTCCGGAGTGGAGCAGCTGACCGGAGCTGGACTGGACCCCGGTGGAGCGGAATGCTCTGGCTCCGGAGTGGAGCCGCTGACCGGAGCTGGACTGGACCCCGGTGGAGCGGAATGCTCTGGCTCCGGAGTGGAGCAGCTGACCGGAGCTGGACCCCCGGTGGAGCGGAATGCTCTGGCTCCGGAGTGGAGCCGCTGACCGGAGCTGGACTAGGCACCGGTGGAGCCGACTGCTCTGGCTCCGGAGTGGAAATGCTGACCGGAGCTGGACTGGGCACCAGTGGAGCGGACTGCTCAGGCTCCGGAGTGGAGCAGCTGACTGGTGCTGGAGCAGGCCCCGGTGGAACGAGCACGGGCCGTGCCGGACTGGGGACGCGCACCACTGGTCTGGTGCGAGGAGCAGGCACGGGCCGTACCGGACTGGGAACACGCACCACTGGCTTGGTGCGAGGTGCAGGCACGGGCCGTGCCGGACTGGAAACACGCACCACTGGTCTGGTGCGAGGAGCAGGCACGGGTCGGACCGGACTGGGAACACGCACCACTGGTCTGGTGCGAGGAGCAGGAATGGGCCGGGCCGGACTGGGAACACTCACCACTGTTCTGGTGCGAGGAGCAGGAACGGGCCGGGCCGGACTAGGAACACTCACTACTGGTCTGGTGCGAGGAGCAGGAACGGGCCGGGCCGGACTGGGAACACGCACCACTGGCTTGGTGCGAGGAGCAGGAACGGGCCGGACTGGGAACACGCACCACTGGCTTGGTGCGAGGAGCAGGAACGGACCGGGTCGGACTGGGAACACGCACCACTGGCTTGGTGCGGGGAGCAGTTACGGGGCGTACCGGGCTGGCGACACGCACCACTGGTTTGGTGCGAGGAGCAGGGACGGGCCGTACTGGACTGGGAACACGCACCACCGACTTGGTGCGGGGAGCAGGTACGGGGCGTACCGGGCTGGCGACACGCACCACTGGTTTGGTGCGAGGAGCAGGGACGGGCTGTACTGGACTGGGAACACGCACCACTGGTTTGGTGCGGGGAGCAGGTACGGGGCGTACCGGGTTGGCGACACACACCACTGGTTTGGTGCGAGAAGCAGGAACGGGCCGTACTGGACTGGGAACACGCACCACTGGCTTGGTGCGTGGAGCAGGTACGGGGCGTACCGGGCTGGCGACACGCACCACTGGTTTGGTGCGAGGAGCAGGGACGGGCCATACTGAACTGGGAACACGCACCCCTGGTTTGGTGCGGGGCGCAGGCACGGGCCGTACCGGACTGGGAACACGCACCACTGGCTTTGGTGCGGGGAGCAAGTACGGGGCGGGCCGGACTGGGGACCGGCACTGGAGGTCTACGACTGTACCAGTCCTTTACTCTCCGTGCCCAGTCCTCCTCCCATGAGGACTCCTCCTTGAGCCCCCACGAGTGCAGTGGTCAGGGGCTCTTCTCTATCGATCCCCGACCACCCTTTTAGCCCCCCCACAAAATGTTCTTGGGGCTGTCTCGCGGGCTTCCTCCTCGGCCGACGCCTTCTGTGTTCCTCTCCTGCCTGGGCCTCCTCCCAGGGTATTTTTCCTGCCAAAATCTCCTCCCATGTCCAAAAACTCTTCCCCACCTGTGTCCAGGGTGTCTGCTGCTCCTGGGCACACTGCTTGGTCCGTTGTTGGTGGGATCTTCTGAGACGGGTCAGACCAAGGTGCAGCGTGAAAAGCATACATGTTTATTTAACACAAATAAACATACAACAAAACAATAAACAACGTAACGCGAAGTCCTCAGGATAAACACATACAAGCCTAACACGGAACACAAACAAGATCCCACAACACAGGCAGGAGAACTGGCTGCCTAAGTATGATCCCCAATCAGAGACAACGAGCGACAGCTGCCTCTGATTGGGAATCACACCCGGCCAAACATAGAAATAGAAACATAGAATCCCCACATAGAAAAACCCACACATATATTCACACCCTGACCAAACTAACTAGAGTCTAAAGGTCAGGGCGTGACAGTATTTTTCTGATGGCAGGCCTATAGGCTATGTAGAATAATGCTATTTCACATTGCATTGCAGAAGGATGCAGAATTGCTCTGATCATTTTGTAGGTCTGTTGTATTGTGTTCCTGAAGAACCTTGTGAATTTTTTAGAGGGTAATAAAAATGAAATTCTGATGCCTTAACATAACTCTGAAAAGAAGACTCTGACCTCAACAAGGTCAAAATAATACAAATGTATAAGAGAAGAAGGTGGAAACTCACAGGTAGTAGTGGTGATATAGCACCACACCCACTAGCCTACAGGGCCTTCAGAAAGTATTCATATCCCTTGACTTATTCCACATTTTGGAACATTCAGTGTCGTCTTGGTAAGCAACTGCATTGTATATTTGGCCTTGTGTTTTAGGTTATTGTCGTGCTGAAAGGGGAATTTGTCTCCCAATATTTGTTGGAAAGCAGACCGAACCAGATTTTCCTCTAGGACTTTGCCTGTTCCGTAAAAAAATAAAATAAAATAAAACTCCCTAGTCCTTGCCGATGACAAGTATACCCATAACATGATGCAACCACCACCATGCTTGAAAATATGAAGAGTAGTACACAGTGATGTGTTGTGTTGGATTTGACCCAAACATAAGGGCAGCATGTAGCCAAGCAACTAAGAGCGTTGGGCCAGTAACCAAAAGGTCGCTGGTTCAAATCCCTGAGCTGATTAGGTGAAAAATGTATCGATGTGCCCTTAAGCAAGGCACTTAATCCTAATTGCTTCTGTAAGTCGCTCTGGATAAGAGTGTCTGTTAAATTATTAAAATGAAGTAACGCTATTTATTCAGGATATAAAGCTAATTTCTTTGCCACGTTTCTTGCAGTTTTACTTTAGTGCCTTATTGCAAACAGAATGCATGTTTTGGAATTATTTTATTCTGTACAGGCTTCCTACTTTTCACTCTGTCATTTAGGTTAGTATTGTGGAGTAACTACAATGTTGTTGATCCATCCTTAGTTTTCTTCTATCACAGCCATTAAACTCTGTAACTGTTTTAAAGTCACCATTCATGGTGAAATCCCTGAGCAGTTTCCTTCCTCTCCGGCAACTGAGTAAGAAGGACGCCTGTATTTTTGTAGTGACTGGGTGTATTGATACACCATCTAAAGTGTAATGAATAACTTCACCATGCTCAAAGGGATATTCAGTGTCTGCTTCTTTTATTTTTACCCATCTACCAATAGGTGTCCTTCTTTTTGCGAGGCATTGGAAAACCTCCCTGGTCTTTGTGATTGAATCTGTGTTTGAAATTCACTGCTCAACTGAGGGACCTTGAATGTGTGGGGTACAGAGATGAGGTAGTCATAAAAAAATAATGTTAAACACTATTATTGCAAACAGAGTGAGTCCATGCAACTTATTACATGACTTGTTAAGCTATTTTTTACTCCTGAACTTAATTAGCCTTGCCGTAATAAAGGGGTTGAATACTTATTGACTCAAGGCATTTCAGTTTTTCATTTTTAATCAATTTGTAAAAAATCCTAAAAACATAATTCCACTTTGACATTATGGGGTATTGTGTGTAGGCCAGTGAGCCAAAATATCAATTTAATCAATTTAAAATTCAGACTGTAACACAACAAAATGTGTAAAAGGTCAATGGGTCTAAATACTTTCTGAAGGCACTGGGTGTTCCTGTCATACACAGTGTAAAACATTTTCATAACACATGCTTTGAGATGCAGTCCTCTAAATATGACCAAGTCAAAGAGAAAAAGCGGAACTGCTATTTTAATAGAAAGTCAACGAAATGTACAATTGACATTCTCGCATGGCTTCTGGTACTTTCCAAATTTAAACAAAGTTTGATGAATGTCTGACATTTGTGACCGAACAACTTAATGATTATTCTGAATACTGATCTCTATTCACTTTCAAAAGCCACATCATTTTACAGCTGGTCTTCCTCTCTGATTTTCTCTCCCTGACATGGTGACATGTTGTTCTGTGTTCCAGGGAGTGTTGTGTACTCTGTCTGAAGCCCATCTGAATGGTTCTGGTCCTACCAGACTAGAGGTCTCTGCTGGACAGAGGCTCCTGATCATCATGCAGAGCCTCCCAGGAGACCCTGTCTGCAGCTGGAGCCGTGGAGCTGACCCAAAAAGGTGTGTGTGTTTGTTGTTTTACCCGGCGCCTCAAGGCCACTGGGTTATAGTATTGTTATTGCATCCATAGGGGTGTACTTTAGCATCCCTGCAGACTTCATCTATAGTTGTTTGTCCTGCCAACAGATGGGGCTATTCCATGGCCATACCACAGACACCTGTGAGTGATTCTGGAGAGTACACATTCAGCTGTGAGAGAGGCGGGATCAACTCCTCTCTGACCCTCTCTCTACTGGTTAGACCTCTGAGTGAGTGACAGCCCCATGACCCAATACTCTTTCTATTTTGGACCTCAAAGCTCCTCAGACTACCCAAAACCATATTCACTGCATCCTCTCCATCGCTACAAAATCATAATAAAAAATTATGTTCTAAACCACACAATCATTTGAAATCATATTTAGATCTACACCACATTCATGTCTTATATCAGAGTTGTATCTATAGCACCATCTTGATTCTGAACCACATTTAAATGATGTTTGACACAAAATTCATAGCTACGGCTCATTCTCCCCTCTCTAGGACTCCCCACAAAACCACAGTTGAAATATATCCCTGGGAAAAAAGGCTTCTTACCAGACTTTCAGTGTTCTTCAGAGGGAAACCCCAAGCCAAAGATCAAATGGTTCAATAACCTTGACAAGACTGGGTACGGTCTCACAAAACTTCAATGAAAATATATAGAATCGTAAAGAAGTGTCTTCAGGGTATTGCTTTAGAGTTTTATAAAGCAATGGCTATACATGATTTCAATCTCAGCCATCAATAGCAGCCGTACCATGGTTTCATTTCTCCTCCGCTCCAACAGAAAAGGAAGTGATGGGACAGACATTCCATCTACGAACAAAGAGAGGGCTAACAACACAGAGAAAAGTACAAATTACTACAGGACAACAGTTATGTGCTGTGCTAGCAATTCTGAAGGAGAGGCGTGTTCTCAACTATATGATTACGGTAAGGTAACCACTAAACAAAAGTCACCAAATGACAATATTACATTTACAGTACACTATACAGTGAGCATGACCATATGTGATTTGCTGTGTGTGCATCAGATCTGGACCGTGTCAGTGGTAAGGATGATGAGGCTCCAGAGATCACTGTGAGTCTTGGGCAGCCCCTGCTGCTCAGCTGTCGGCAGAAAAGGGACAGCGCCACACAGTGGCTGACTGACAACCAGGAACCAGTAGGCTTTATCACTCCGACTATATTTTCTTCAAATTTTATCAGCCTTCTCTTCACTCTGCTGAAAACTCTTCCACCTTTCCCATCACGACTTTCTCACTATATTCATGTAATGCAGATGGAATGCAGTATACAATCTTTTCCTCCAGATCCCCAAATATCGATTCACATATAAAGAAATAGATGTGACCTACCTGTTCATTGAGTCAGTGAGAGTGAACCACAGTGGAATCTATACGTGCTGGAGCAACAAGAACAAGATGAAATCCACCCACGTCCAGGTCCTAGGTCAGTTTCCAGGCAACAACACCGAATCTTCCTCGTTACCTTTGTTTTCAGTCAAACGTTCCCTTTTAAATGTCTATCTGTACTTGGTCTTTACTAATCTGTCAGACAAATTCCTGTTATCTATCCTGATTCTCTTTTTATCACCACCTACCTGCCTGTTTTTGCTCAAAATGTGATTTACATGTGATTTCCTGTGTTGTGTGTCCTCAGAGAAGGGCTTCATTTCCATCGACCAGCTCAATGAGAGCAGTACCATCTCAGCCCAGGAGAAGCCAGGGTTCTGTCTGCGGGCCCTGGTCTCCTCACACCCTCTCCTACGCTGCCATTGGCTGGGCCCGGACAGCAGACAGACCCAGTGCCCTGAGCCCACACGGCTCTGGAAGAACAGGTAGAGAACTTCAGATGGTGTAGACAGAGATATGGTTTAGTCTTTGTCCTCCACACACATCCATGTAATTTGGTATGTTTTAATGTACCGGTAGTTCTGTTTATGTGGTTTGATGAGGTTTGATGTGGATACTGTATATGATTCCCTATGGTTTGATGTGGATACTGTATATGATTCCCTGTAGTTTGATGTGGATACTGTATATGATTCCCTGTGGTTTGATGAGGTTTGATGTGAATACTGTATATGATTCCCTGTGGTTTGATGAGGTTTGATGTGGATACTGTATATGATTCCCTGTGGTTTTATCATCCTTCTCTTTCTCCCCAGGACTCTGGAGTTGTGTAACACTGAGCCAGGAGAGTACCAGTTACACCTGGAGGCTGGGGAGCTGAACCTCACAAAGAGCCTCTCTCTGTGTGTGGCAGGTGAGTGACAGCCGACTGCCCAGACAGATAAGACTTGTGATTGTGTGCATGACTCCTCATTAAGACACGTGTCCTTCTCCTCTGTCTCTCAGGTACGTCCACCCTCAGTATTTTACAGAATGGAGACAACATCACCTGTGAGACCAACACCCCCCTCCCCTTTAACCTCACCTGGCGCTCCTGCTCTCTGACCAATGACAGGTACTAGATCTAGGCCAGTTTCTCATGTTAGGATTCAGTTCTATAGTGGTAGGCACCAATATCGATAATTCGATATGATAACGATATCATTTGATATCGATATGAGCAAGGCATATCATGATATCAGTTTATCCTTGCTGTTAACCTACACTGTTGTGTAAAAGATCATGAGTGACTGTTCTTGCAACCCTCTCACAGTCTCTCAACATAGCATATGCCTACTTAACTGCCTGCTGATGCCATCACATGTCTTTACCCTGATGCGCAACGCTCCCCACCTCTGCTTCGGCGTAACAGCAGCCTAGGGGCGGACAGTGGCGCTGTTTCCCCCTACTGCGGATTCCATCTTTAACCTGTGTGTGTTAACCTGTGTGTGTTTACCTGTGTCTGTTAACCTGTGTGTGCTTACCTGTGTCTGTTAACCTGTGTCTGTTAACCTGTGTCTGTTAACCTGTGTGTGTTAACCTGTGCGTGTTAACCTGTGTGTGTTAACCTGTGTCTGTTAACCTGTGTCTGTTAACCTGTGTGTGTTAACCTGTGTCTGTTAACCTGTGTTTGTTTACCTGTGTCTGTTAACCTGTGTCTGTTAACCTGTGTGTGTTAACCTGTGCTCTCCTCCAGCTGTCAGTCAGAGTCTTCAGCCTGGAAGGAGATCCCTGCCCCTCCCCCGGAGCTCTCTGACTCAGACCAGTTCTGCCATAAGAGGGTCCTCAGCTCCCTGGACAGTACCGAGGTGGGGGACTTTGTCAAGTGCTGCATCACAAACTCTGTCCACTTACAGTCACACTGCAGTGAGACACTGTTCAACATACAACGTAAGTGGTCGGTCAGGAAAAAATTGTCCTCTGAAAAATATTTTACAGCTTTAAATATGTTTAAAATGGATGTCCCAGTGTGGAACAGAATTGGTCACAGTATTGTCATAGCTGTAGCCAGACATTAGTTATATCTGTCGATGTGTGTGTTCCATCAGCCTCCTCTCAACTCCTGAAAGTGTCCAGTCTGGTCCTGTTGCTGGCTTTGATGCTGGTCAGCGTGGCACTACTCTACTTCATCAGGAAGAAGGTACACACACACACATACACATACACACACACAAATGCTCCCTTTTTGTCACACACCTTCCTGATATTTCCTGTGTAGAAACCCCAGTATCAGAGTCAGGTGCAGATGATCCAGATGGTAGGGCCTAATGACAACGACTACATCTACATCAACTTCAAAGACTTCCAGTACGACCAGAAATGGGAGTTCCCCAGAGAGAACCTGGAGCTGGGTAAGACTGGGGAGATGTACCAGTGGAATGACTTAGCCTGACCCATCTACTTGGCAATCTCTAGTCTCCAGTACAGCCAGCCTCACCAATAGTATTCCCACCAACCCTGTGTTGTGGTCTTTCCCCCCAGGGAAGGAGCTGGGCTCTGGGGCCTTTGGCATGGTGGTTCAGGCTACAGCCTACGGCATCAGCAAGTCTGGGGTCTCCCTGCAGGTGGCTGTCAAGATGTTGAAAGGTACAGGGTTTTACCTGTGTGATGTTTTACGCTGCTGGCTAAGTGTTGGTGTTTGCTGAAGACACTTTTGTCATACTATTTTACCCTGCACCAGTGAAGTCTCTCAGGTCATTGTTGAGTGTTAACGTTTGTCCATGCAGAGAAGCATGAGGCAGTGGAGAAGGAGGCTCTGATGTCAGAGCTGAAGATGCTGACTCACATCGGACAGCATGCCAACATTGTCAACCTGCTGGGGGCGTGCACTGGCTCAGGTACGACAGCCAATCACAGGCTCAGAAACAAGCATCTGGCATAAATAACATAGAACTAACTAGGTCATGTAACTGCTAAGGGCCAATATATGTTTAGATATTGTATTGAAATGAGTCCATGTGTATGTATGTATTGTCTGTGTCTGTGGCTCTGTGACTGTGTGTGGCTCTGTGACTGTGTGTGACTCTGTGAGGCTCTGTGACTGTGTGTGACTCTGTGACTGTGTGTGACTCTGTGACTGTGTGTAGCTCTGTGTGGCTCTGTTACTGTGTGTGGCTCTGTGACTGTGTATGACTGTGTGGCTCTGTGACTGTGTGTGTGACTCTGTGACTGTTTGTGGCTCTGTGAATGTGTGTGGCTCTGTGAATGTGTGTGGCTCTGTGACTATGGGTGGCCCTGTGACTGTGTGTGACTCTGTGACTGTGTGTGGCTCTGTGACCGTGTGTGGCTCTGTGACTGTGTGACTGTGTGTGTGACTCTGTGACTGTTTGTGGCTCTGTGAATGTGTGTGGCTCTGTGACTATGGGTGGCCCTGTGACTGTGTGTGACTCTGTGACTGTGTGTGGCTCTGTGACCGTGTGTGGCTCTGTGACTGTGTGTGACTGTGTGTGGCTCTGTGACTGTGTGTGACTCTGTGACTGTGTGTTACTATGTGACTGTGTGTGCCTCTGTGACTGTGTGTGGCTCTGTGACTGTGTGTGGCTCTGTGACTGTGTGTGGCTCTGTGTGGCTCTGTGACCGTGTGTGGCTCTGTGACTGTGTGTGGCTCTGTGACTGTGTATGACTCTGTGACTGTGTGTGGCTCTGTGACTGTGTGTGGCTCTGTGACCGTGTATGACTCTGTGACTGTGTGACTGTGTGTGTGACTCTGTGACTGTTTGTGGCTCTGTGACTGTGTGTGACTCTGTGACTGTGTGTGGCTCTGTGACTGTGTGTGACTCTGTGACTGTGTGTGGCTCTGTGTGGGTCTGTGACTGTGTGTTGCTCTTTGACTGTGTGTGCCTCTGTGACTGTGTGTGGCTCTGTGACTGTGTGTGGCTCTGTGACTGTGCATGGCTCTGTGACTGTGTGTGGCTCTGTGTGGCTCTGTGACCGTGTGTGACTCTGTGACTGTGCGTGGCTCTGTGATTGTGTATGACTCGTGACTGTGTGTGGCTCTGTGACTGTGTGTGGCTCAGTGACTGTGTGTGACTGTGTGGCTCTGTGACCGTGTGTGACTCTGTGACTGTGTGACTCTGCAGGGCCCACGTACCTGATCTTTCAGTACTGCTGTAACGGGGACTTGCTGAACTACCTGAAGAACAACAGAGAGCTCTACCACAAGTCTCTGACCGACGCCTTCACCAGGGACCGCTTCAGCAGACTTTACCACAACCTGCCCAAGAGGAGCTCCAGGTTGGGGGGAGGGATGGGGTGAGGTTAGTGTAGGGGTGTCAAGGTTGAGTTTAATTCAGAAACGGAATTGTAGGCTACTCTCATGGTGAAGTAGGGGTATGATTGTGAGGGTTAATGTACTAATGTTGGTCTGTGTTCTTCTTAGTGAGTTCCAGAGGCCAGTGGACAGCATGTACGTCCCCATGTCCCCCACCACCACTAGAGGGCAAGAGAGCATCGCCCTGATCAGCCTCAACTCTTCTCCAATGAGCACCTCTGATGGTCAGTGTGGGGTAGACACACACATTCCCACATACACAAACACACACACACACACACAAATTAAGAAATAGGCTTGCTTACTTGTACAGCAGCACAGTTAAAAAACGTCTGTAGGATCTCTCCACTGCTGTCCAGTGGATCCCGTTGATCCAGGTTGATCCCAGATGATCCCAGCTGATCCCTGTTGATCCCTGTTGATCCCAGCTGATCCGTGTTGATCCTTAGGTCCAGGGATCTATGAGGAGTTAGAGAAGCTGCAGGAGGAGGAGGAGGAGGAAGAGGAGGCGTTGACCTACAACGACCTGCTCAGCTTCTCCTATCAGGTGGCCAAGGGCATGGACTTCCTGTCCTCCAAGCACGTACGTGGAGCAACAACACTGCCCATTGCAAACGACACACTACACATAGCACCATATTAACTTCACCATGGCCCCTCAGAATTATACAAGCCTGTGCTCATGCAATACATCGTAATACTCCCTGTACCCTACATCATCACACCCTCTCTGTGTCCTGGGTGTGTATCTGTCTCCAGTGTATCCATCGGGACCTTGCGGCCAGGAACGTGTTGGTGACTCAGGGTGGACTAGTAAAGATCGGAGACTTTGGACTGGCCCGGGACATCGACAACGACTCCAACTACGTAGTGAGAGGAAATGTAAGGACTATACACAGGAGGGAGTGTTTGGGTCGTCACTAGTTAGCAGTGCTTGACTTGGGCAGGAGCTCACCGGAGCTGAATAACGTCATCTTCAATTTTCTACTGCTTGAGCTCCTGTTCCGCTTGTAGAATATTAGCTCAAAAGTATTGTGGAGCTCCTGCACCTAAATATAAACTGAACCGGCACCCAAAATGAGTACCGTCACCTATTTCAGTCCAAGTCAAGCACTGCTAGTTACATTTACATTTTACATCATTTAGCAGACACTCTTATCCAGAGCGACTTACAAATTGGTTACCACATACACCCTGCCTATTTCTACAATGGATCTTCTTAAAATGGGATTTTAAACCTAAACTTAACCACACTGCAAACCTTATGCCTAACTCTAACCTTAAATTAAGAAATAATCCTGATTTTTTACAATAGCCAATTTTGACTTTATGGCTGTGCTATATAGTGGAAACCGAGTGTTTGTCTATATTCTACAAATTCTCTGTTGTGTCAGTGACAGATGTGCTCTAAGAATCCAGTGTCGGTGTGTGTGACTGATGTGTGTGTGTTGTGTTGCAGGTGCGTCTGCCAGTGAAATGGATGGCTCCAGAGAGTATCTTCCAGGGGATGTACACCATGCAGAGCGATGTCTGGGCCTATGGTATCCTGCTGTGGGAGGTCTTCTCTCTGGGTAGCCACATAAACATACCTACTCTTACTTTTTATTGTATTATAGGGTGTCTGGGTATGTTTGGGATGGGGGTGGGGTGGAATGGTTCAAAAAGCATACGTTTGTTCACAAAAGAATAAGCATATCCACTGAATACACACTGGTTGAATCAACGTTGTTTCCACATTGACGTGGAACCAACGTGGAATAGACGTTGGATTGACGTCTGTACCCAGTGGGTAAGTTCTTCACGCACACACTGTGTGAATTTGGTACTGGCACTGATCCTGTATATTTCTTTCTTGTTTCTTGTGGGTTTTCTTTGTTATACTATTTTGATATTTATTTAATAATGCACTGTTGGGAAAGGCTTGCAAGTTAAGCATTTCACTGTACTTGTGCATGTGACAAATAAAACTTGAAGTATTCCCTGCATCTTTCTGACATAGTGCATGACATTGACACAGTATCTTAGCAACTTTCTATCCCAGTCTATACGTACAGAGCCTTCAGAAAGTATTCACTCCCCTTGACTTTTCCACATGTTGTTGTGTTACAGCCTGAATTTAAAATGGATTACATTGACATTTTGTGTCACTGTGGAATTATGTTTTTCAAAATTTTTACAAATTAATAAAAAATGAAAAGCTGAAATGTCTTGAGTCAATAAGTATTCAACCCCTTTGTTATGGCAAGCCTAAATAAGTTCAGGGGTAAACATTTATTTGCTTAACAAGTCACATAATAAGTTGCATGGACTCACTCTGTGTGCAATGATAGTGTTTAACATGATAATCTCTGTACCCCACACATACAATTATCTGTATGGAATACAGTCGAGCAGTGAATTTCAAACACAAATTCAACCACAAAGACCATGGAGGTTTTCCAACGGCTGGCAAAGAAGGGCACCTATTGGTAGATGGGTAAAAATTAAATTAAAGCAGACATTGAATAACCCTTTGAGCATAGTGAAGTTATTAATTACACTTTGGATGGTGTATCAATACACTCAGTCACTACAAAAATACAGGTGTCCTTCCTAACTCAGTTGCCGGAGAAGAAGGTCAAGGATTTCACAAGGCCAATGGTGACTTTAAAACAGTTACAGAGTTGAATGGCTGTGATAGGAGAAAACTGGGGATGGATCAACAACATTGTAGTTATTCCACAATACTAACCTAAATGACAGTGAAAATAAGTTAGCCTGTACAGAATAAAAATATTCCAAAACATGCATCCTGTTTGTAATAAGGCACTAAAGTAAAACTGCAAGAAATATGGCAAAGCAATGAACTTTATGTCCTGAATACAGAGTGTTATGTTTGGGGCAAATCCAACACAACACATCACTGAGTACCACTCGCTGCCCAAGGTGCTTCTACAAAGTATTGACTCAGGGGTGTGAATACTTCTGTAAATGAGATATTTATGTATTTCATTTTCAATTCGTTTGCAAAAATGTCTAAAAACATGTTTTCACTTTGTCATTATGGGGTATTGTGTGTAGATGGGTGAGAAATGTTTTTATTTAATCCATTTTGAATTCAGGCTGTAACACAATAAAATGTGGAATAAGTCAAGGGGTATGATTACTTTCTGAAGGCACTGTATATGTGATTTGCTCTCTCTCAGGTGTGACCCCCTACCCGGGGATAAAGGTGGACAACAACTTCTATGTGATGATAGAGAGAGGTTTTAAGATGGAGCAGCCATACTACGCCAGTGAATCTGTGTACGTATCCACAACCGCTCTGCACCTACATCTAGAACTTTACATCATACACATTTCATTACAATCAAATATAGGAACTGTAAAATTGGTTTTATCCCCCCTTCCTCCCTTCCTCCCTCCTGTAGGTATATGACCATGTGTAAGTGCTGGGCCTTGGAGCCTCAGGACCGCCCTCACTTCTCCAAGCTAGTGGCCTTCATGGACGACCAACTGGCCGACATGGAGGAGAAGGTGAGGCTCAAACAACACAACAAGCCTCAATGTAGACAAGCCTCAATGCACAGCATTCCATTAGAATCATGATTTCTTGTGATTTATGACTATGCCCCTTTCTCTCTTAGCTCTACCATAACATATTGGACAAGAGCTGCAATCATGCGTTATACCAGAATGCACCAGTGAAATATGATCTCTCAGCCTTGGCCAAAGAAAATAGTCTTCAAACACAGTCACAGAACCAATACTGCAAGACCCACTCCACTGGAGAGGCCCCAACAACAACAACAACAACAACAACAACACTGTCTGACATGGATGCCATGGAGACTGATGATGATGATGACAAACCTCTGAAACCACGTCAGTGAGTGCAGTGGCCTTCTATCTATCTTTCTAATATGTCTATTCCATACAGATCTCACGTATTATATCCTGGTAGTGTATGTTTGTATATTGCTTTGGATTTCAAATGCACTGATGACTTGCTTTATCCAAATATGTTTAACAATGAATACGTCAATTAAAACTATGTTTTTGTATCAAAGGCTCGCTCCATCACTGTAGGAATTGCTAAAGTCATATTTAACATTGTAACATAGTAATGAATGTAGCATTTAATACAACCTGTTTTTGTGAGCATATTATACACTGTGTGCAACTAATGCAATATTAATCGTGTTATTGCTTTTGGAGAAGAGATATTTCAATACTTTTGACAGCTGGATTATTCTTTTTTTTTTCTTAGTGTGAAGTTGCTTTATTTTTAACAATCTAATGATTTAGTTTTTCTGTATGTTTGTCCATCTGAGTTCTGGAAACTATTCATATATTTGAAATAAAGTACTTGAAATTATCACTGTTTTTGTGGCTTTTATAGTAGGTCTAATTTGTGACATTGGGAATGAATTGTGGTGTTTTATATTCAGAGGTGGAGGGAAAAGCAACGGCAAAAATTGCACGACAGGGACTAATAACAACTAAAAATAACATAACTAATGTAAAACATACTGTGTCTGTAAAACATATATAGGTTATAGGTTAAGAACTTTTGTGAAAGAGCACAGTTTGAAATATATGGCAAATAGAAATCAAACCGGATGGACATCAGAAATAGATGGGAGAGGTTGAGGGTAGAGGAAGGACAGGAGTAAAAACAAACAAAATAAAACTATTGTAAAATGTATATAGTATGTATAAGCTGGAAGTAGAGGCCTAAGCGGCAGGTAGCTTAGTGGTTAAGAGTGTTATGCCAGCAACCGAAAGGTCACTGGTTCTAATCCCCGAGCCGACTTAAGTTAAAAATCTGTCAATGTGCCCTTGAGCAAGGCACTTAACCCTAATTGCTCCTGTAAGTCGCTCTGGATAAGAGCGTCTGCTAAATGACTAAAATGTAAGCATTGTTGTTCACTAGTTTACTCCAATTAGGGGAGTGGTGGTAGGGTTAGAAAGTAACAAAGGAAAATATATTTAAAAATAGGAATATGTATTTATATGAATGTATGTATATGTAGAGTTGAAGTCGAACGTTTACATACACCTTAGCCAAATACATTTGAACTTAGTTTTTCACAATTCCTGACATTTAATCCTAGTAAAACTTCCCTGTCTTAGGTCAGTTAGGATCACCACTTTATTTTAAGAATGCGAAATGTCAGAATAATAGTAGAGAGAATGATTTATTTCAGCTTTTATTTATTTCATCACATTCCGAGTGGGTCAGAAGTTTACATACACTCAATTAGTATTTGGTAGCATTGCCTTTAAATTGTTTAACTTGGGTCAAACGTTTTGGGTAGCCTTCCACAAGCTTCCCACAATAAGTTGGGTGAATTTTGGACCCATTCCTCCTGACAGAGCTGGTGTAACGGAGTCAGGTTTGTAGGCCTCCTTGCTCGCACACGCTTTTTCAGTTCTGCCCACAAATTTTCTATAGGATTGAGGTCAGGGCTTTGTGGTGGCCACCAATACCTTGTTGTCCTTAAGCCATTTTGCCACAACTTTGGAAGTATGCTTGGGGTCATTGTCCATTTGGAAGACCAATTTGCGACCAAGCTTTAACTTCCTGACTGATGTCTTGAGATGTTGCTTCAATATATCCACATCATTTTCCTTCCTCATGATGCCATCTATTTTGTGAAGTGCACCAGTCCCTCCTGCAGCAAAGCACCCCCACAGCATGATGCTGCCACCCCCGTGCTTCACGGTTGGGATGGTGTTCTTCGGCTTGCAAGCCTTCCCCTTTTTCCTCCAAACATAACGATGGTCATTATGGCCAAACAGTTCTATTTTTGTTTCATCAGACCAGAGGACATTTCTTCAAAAAGTACGATCTTTGTCCCTATGTGCAGTTGCAAACCGTAGCCTGGCTTTTTTATGCCGGTTTCGGAGCAGTGGCTTCTTCCTTGCTGAGCGGCCTTTCAGGTTATGTCGATATAGGACTTGTTTTACTGTGGATATAGATACTTTTGTACCTGTTTCCTCCAGCATCTTCACAAGGTCCTTTGCTGTTGTTCTGGGATGGATTTGCACTTTTCGCACGAAAGTATGTTCATCACTAGGAAACAGAACGCGTCTCCTTCCTGAGTGGTATGACGGCCGCGTGGTCCCATGGTGTTTATACTTGCGTACTTCAACTGTATGTATATATATACTACCGGTCAAAAGTTTTAGAACACCTACTCATTCTAGGGTTTTTTCTTTATTTTTACTATTTTCTACATTGTAGAATAATAATGAAGACATCAAAACTATGAAATAACACATATGGAATCATGTAGTAACCAGAAAAGTGTTAAACAAATCAAAATATATTTATATTTGAGATTCTTCAAATAGCCACCCTTTGCCTTGACAACTTTGGACACTCTTGGCATTCTCTCAACCAGCTTCACCTGGAATGCTTTTCCAACGGTCTTGAAGGAGTTCCCACATATGCTGAGCACTTGTTGGCTGCTTTTCCTTCACTCTGCGGTCCGACTCATCCCAAACCATCTCAATTGGGTTGAGGTCGGGGGATTGTGGAGGCCAGGTCATCTGATGCAGCACTCCATCACTCTCCTTCTTGGTAAAATAGCCCTTACACAGCCTGGAGGTGTGTTGGGTCATTGTCCTGTTGAAAAACAAATGATAGTCCCACTAAGCCCAAACCAGATAGGATGGTGTATCGCTGCAGAATGCTGTGGTAGCCATGCTGGTTAAGTGTGCCTTGAATTCTAAATAAATCACAGACAGTGTCACCAGCAAAGCATCCCCACACCTTAACACCTCCTCCTCCGTGCTTTACGGTGGGAACTACACATGCGGAGATCATCCGTTCACCCACACCGCATCTCACAAAGACACGGCGGTTGGAACAAAAAATCTCAAATTTGGACTCCAGACCAAAGGACAACTTTCCACCGGTCTAATGTCCATTGCTCGTGTTTCTTGGCCCAAGCAAGTCTCTTCTTCTTATGGTGTCCTTTAGTAGTGGTTTCTTTGCAGCAATTCGACCATGAAGGCCTGATTCACACAGTCTCCTCTGAACAGTTGATGTTGAGATGTGTCTGTTACTTGAACTCTGTGAATCATTTATTTGGGCCGCAATTTCTGAGGCTGGTAACTCTACTGAACTTATCCTCTGCAGCAGAGGTAAGTCTGGGTCTTCCATTCCTGTGGCGGTCCTCATGAGAGCCAGTTTCATCATAGTGCTTGATGTTTTTTGCGACTGCACTTGAAGAAAATGTCAACGTTTTTGAAATTGTTCATATTGACTGACCTTCATGTCTTAAAGTAATGATGGACTGTCGTTTCTCTTTGCTTATTTGAGCTGTTTTTGCCATAATATGGACTTGGTCTTTTGCCCCCCCCCCCCCCCCCCACCTTGTCACAACACACGTAATTGTCTCAAACGCATTAAGAAGGAAAGAAATTACACAAATTAACTTTTAAGAAGGCACACCTGTTGATTGAAATGCATTCCAGGTGACTACCTCTTGAAGCTGGTTGAGAGAATGCCAAGAGTGTGCAAAGCTGTCATCAAGACAAAGGTTGGCTATTTGAAGATTCTCAAATATAACATATATTTTGATTTGTTGAAGTTTTTTTTGTTACTACATGATTCCATATGTGTTATTTATTTCATAGTTTTGATGTCTTCACTATTATTCTACAATGTAGAAAATAGTAAAAATAAAGAAAAACCCTTAAATGAGTTTGTGTTCTAAAACTTTTGACCGGTAGTGTATATATTATTTTTTTGGCAAAAAAATATATGGGGGATTGGAAGTGAGGCAGACAATTACATTGATGGAATCTACAATCTGTCTACAATATTAAAGCTGTTCTAACCCCTAAAAAAATTTTTTTTAAACAAAACAAAAACATAAACAATACAAATTACACGACAGGTGGCGCCAGAGCTACATTAGTCGCCAGAGCTACGCCTGCTGTTCCGGTGACCTGAGTCTCAATAGTGTCATTCACCTGGCTTCCATCAAATTAAAAGCTGTGAAATACAACAAACAGGCCAAGGTTCAGGTTGCATTATAGGCAGAGGTGGGTAGAGTAGCCAAAAATTGTACTCAAGTAAAAGTACTGTTACTTCAGAATAATATGACTCAAGTAAAAGTAAAAAGTAGTCATCCAAATAATTACTTGAGTAAGAGTAAAAAAGTACTTGGTGAAAAAACTACTCAAGTACTGAGTAACTGTTGAGTAACGTCTGATTTATTTTTTAACACAAGACAACTATCAGACAGACAAAAATACAAAATAATCATCTTTAATGAATTACAAAATACAAAATAGCTTAAATTAAACTAATTCAGGTAAATTCAAGTATACAATTTTTTAATAATAATAAATAAAAAATAAATAAGCACAAGTAACACACATTTCCAAACCTTTATACTTTTTTTACCAGGCAGAACTAGAACGAGGAAGCCCATAAACTCTCATAAACTGTGTGTGTGTCTCCACAGTGACAGAACAACAGAAGGAAACACACAAACGTTTCATACCAGGCATGCTGAACAGAAAACTGCACACCAGAAGGAAGCGGTCAACGTAAAATAATCAATAGGTGTTGATTAGGCCTACTCAGTACCTTTGTATTGCATGGCAAGCAACAGCCCTTTTTCTGTGTGCCTAGAAATGAATACTCTGATCTGTGATTAGGCCACACTGCACATCTCACTGAGCAGAGGAAAAGAGCAGCAGTACACATCAACTGAAAAAGCACCAGTCCATGATAGATGGCCAAATAAAACAATATTGCAGGCCTAGTATCCCAGAACACAAATTAAGCTGAATGCATGTTCTCTAAAAGGCATTAGAGGAGAGTGATGTAGTTGTAGATCGGGCATTATGTTTACTTCCAGTTCCAATATCTAACAAGAAAAGTCAGCAAAAAAAAGTCACACTAACTATATTGCCACCCTGTGGTTTGTCACTGACACACTATAATCCTAAATGACAGTAACATTATACAGAGTTATATAGGTCAATGTCTACTGGTTCACATTTGAATTGATAAACAAGTATATTTACCAGCATTTAAGATGTTCTCCTCTGTGGTCCAGGATGTTCTGAATCTTGGTAGGAGTATTGCTGCTGCAATCAGCTCAGGCTCTTTCATGACGTCTCCAAAACGTTTCTGGATCCCTTGCTGCAGGGCGTGAACAAGAGGTGTACACATTTTGCAAGTTGACTCCAACTTCTTCAGCTTGTCCCGCAACTGGTAAAGTGTTGGCAGCAGGAGGCCCATATGCACAGATGATTCCCCTTGGAGGATATTAAGGGCCATGGCAACAGGCTTCATCACAGCAGCATACTCGACCAAAAACCCATTTTCAGCTGGATTGAACCTATAAAAGATGTAACAATAAAACAATTACTTATAGCTATTTCTGGTACAATGTCTTTATTATGCATTGTACATGTTAAATACAAAAAATATATATATATATATTTCATTCAAGTCATCCACAATTGTCACACCACCATGCAAAGAAAACTTTGTTACTTGAGACAAGTGGATTCACCCATTAATCAGCAAAGCTTATTTACTTTTATTATTCTTTAAAAACAAAATATACATTTTGTCAACTTACATCTTTATCTTTAATGCTGTGCAGACATTGCGAATTGCTTGTTCTCCTTGCTCTCGGTGAATGCGCACAATCCTTTCTACAGCGAGGAACAGGGAGCTCCAGCGTGTCTGATTGGGTCGGAGAAACTGCAGCTTGCATTCACGTTCCACTGTTTCATGAGCCATGGTTGACCTGCTGGTTTTATTCCAAAGAGCATGACATTTTGCAAAAGCAGACCGAGACAGCCTCTTGTAGGTTTCGTTTGCAGCTCCTCCTGCAGCAGTGGCATCAACTGTGGATATAAGATTGAGGAGATGGCATGCACACTTTTGGTGCCTTGGAAGTTGGTACTCAAGGCCTGTGTTGTCATCCAGAATTGCAGACATCTTGATACTCCACCTCTGACTCACTCTGATCTTCTGTTGCATCATCAAGGGTGGAGTCACTCTCCTCTTGTACATTGATGGCTTCCTCCTCTTTCTCCTCACCATATAATCGAAAGGAAGTTTGAGCCACTGTCTGTTGTCGTCCTGGTCACTTTTTCCCTGATGTGGTACTCAGAATGTATTTCCTCTAATGCAGCAGCAAGGACATCAAACGTGTGCGAGCCTTTGACAGGTCTACAAGCCAATGTGGAGTGCCTCTCCAGTGAGGTGTTGTCTATCCAGTGACAGGTGACACCTAACTAGCTACGTTAGCAACATAGTTCACAGCACTCAGCTTTTTGATGATTATGCTCTTCTTGTGTTTTGCAGCTTCTTGTATTCTTGTGCATAACGTTTTCCTTGTCATTACTGTAGAGGTTGCAAGGTTTCTATCAAAGTATTGAAGGATGGCGTCTCAACCACAGAAAATGGTTGGTTGGCCTCACATACAAAATTTAGCATCAGCTTGTCAAGCATTGCTTGTGTTACCCGCCCTGGGGCAGCAAAGGCTGTGATTTTTGCATTTTTCACAAGAGTATCACTGAAAGAGGAGGACTTACGCTCTCTGTGGTTCTCTAGTAAGTCTGTGTACTTTGCCAGTTTGTTGGGGTGAATCCTCTGTGGACAAAAAAAAAAATGTGAGGCTACAGGGAGATCAAGACATTAAAAGATAATTATTATCACATCAAATGTGGATATATATATATATATATATATATATATATAGAAAATGTTTAAAACATATGTAACCTAAAAGACAAACATTCGCCTATCCACAGCAAAAAAAAACGAATTTAGGAAACGTACCGCTACATGTTTCCTCAAGTTAGATGTTGAGTTCTTGAATGCTGAAATGTCCGTTTGTTTTGGTAGACACAGAACACACCGCATAATGTAGCTGTTCTTTCGCACTTTTACTAAGGTAAACATGCTTTCAATATGAGTCCAGGGTGCGGGTGTTCCTCCTCGTCTGTGTCTGCATTGCCGACGGCTAATTCTGACATTTTTGTGTTGCTATGACTGTAAAGCCAACCCGTCCCGCCGCTGAGATTGAGTATGGTAAAGTGACGAGACTGCACAACTACGTTTGATTGGTGAAAAACAGTCACGTGGTAGAGCCTTAGCGGAAGTCTCTCTCTCTCTGTCAAAATAAAACATTCAAATAAGGCATATGCGGGAGGATCAAGACAATGACGCGTAGAATACCAAAGAGGTAAAAAGAAAAGTAACGACCTCATTGTAGCCTAATGTAGCGGAGTAAGAGTACAGTTTCTTCTTCACAAATCTACTCAAGTAAAAGTAAAAAGTATAGTGATTTAAAACTACTCCTAGAAGTATAATTTTTTCAAAAACTTACTCAAGTAAATGTAACGGAGTAAATGTAACTCGTTACTACCCACCTCTGATTATAGGCTAGTAAGACTTCAAAGCTGTGCATAAAAGGGCATGAGGGGTTATAGCGCCTTGTTGTCCCTGAGTTCAATAACCCTACAGTATTGGCGTGCTGGGCTTTTCTGTTGACCTGTCCGAAGGGCAGTTTTGGGGCCGCTGCTAGTGAGTCAGACGAGACATAAGATTTTAATATGGACATCGGATCAGTGAATTCTCTTCCTTACGAGGACTTTGTGGATGTTTTCGGTAACGTGGTGGAGAAATGTCCACTCATAACGGCCGCGGTATGGTCCCGCCGTCCATTCTCGAGCCTTGCTGACCTGGAGGCCAGTATAAACGACTTCATCGATGCCCTCCCCGAATCAGGTATAGCCAAGGATGAATGGATAGCCTTTATGGCGGTTTTTGTTCTTTCTTTAAAATTTAAAATGATATTTTTAATTTTTACATTCAGCTGGTGAGATATTCTTCAACTATAAGGCTTTTGAACGTGTGTGTGAAATATATTTTACTAAATGCTATTCTATTAATCAATGAATATTGAATTTGAGATTATAGTTTTTCCAGCATCGGACGGCTACCTAAACTCCACTATCCACAGGTAAAGAGGGAATCCTCAGAGTTCACCCCGACCTCGCGGGCAGGGACCTCCAAAGTGGGACTCTGACCCGGGAGTCGCGAGAGGAACAGGGCCAGGCCGGTTTGGACACGCTGACCACCGCCGAGGTCTCGCGCATGACCCGGCTGAATACGGAATACAAAGATCACTTCGGGTTCCCCTTCGTGATCTGCGCGCGGAAGAACAACAAGGCGACCATCTTGCGGCAGCTAGAGGAGCGGCTCCGGAACGAGCGCACCATAGAGAGGGCGTGCGCCATCGATGAAGTGAAGAAGATATGTCACCTCCGTCTGCAGCGGCTCGTGGTCCCAGAGATGTCCAACTAGCTATGACTGACTGACGTGATGACATACGGTTTTTGTGTGGTCTACCTGCTGAGTTGAATGTGTTTGAATAATGGATGCGTTATTGTTGTGCGTAAAGGAGTAACACTGCCTAAATGTGCTTAATTGTACCAAGTGCCAAAATTGAGCACAAGTAATTAAATAACTGCAGATGGTTCATTGATTTTATTCTGATTTCAAACATTAACTTTAATTTGATAAGTCAGAAATTATAGCTTAATAAAGATTTCAAAAAACAGTACATTCTTCACTGTGCCTATCATTTAGACATCAACGATATGATAACATAAGGTACATTTAAAGGCTATATAACTGGTGTGAGTGACTCATTTTTGTCATATAACAATTTGTCAGAAAATTCATCAGTATTGTTAATATTGACAGCAGAACCATGTCCCGTGCGTAGACTGCATACATAAATTATTATTGGTTGTATACTGCCAAAATGTTCAGAGAACATTTTGAAATCTGAAGTGCATTGGTTTTAAAGCACTCGAAGTTTACACCAAAAGTAGCTCTCACCAGAGTTGTGTGGTCTGTATCACCGCTGTCTTCCAAGCTGCTGGTGCTGCTGCCCAGAGACCAGAGCAGTAGTATACAGTGGGTCTATATGTATGTCCAATGCAAAGTGTCATCATCAGTGCATGCCCCTCAGATCCTCAGCACCAACATGAGGTCAGTTCAGTCGCAGAATGATGACATCACAGACAATGCACCTGCAGTCCTCTCCTTTCACCTCTCTTCAATCTGTCACGGACATTAATGATGCCAGCAGAGTCTGTTTGAATAAGTGCCTCCCCTTTCCTCAGTGTCTGCCCAGTTTTCATCCAAATCAGCCCGGCTAGGCTGAGTCTCTAGAACCTGACAGGGAGTGGGAGTGTAGGGGCGAGGGGGGTGTGGTGGTGATGAGAGGTACCGGTGTGGGAGTCCCTGCCCCCCCGACCCCCATCCCTGTCCCCCCGACCCCCAGCCCAGCCCCCCCGCCCCCCAACCCTGCCTCATCCTTCAGGTCTCCTGACGTAATGGACGAGTCCTGCTCGGGGTTGACCCCCCTCACCCTCTTCTTGTCCTCCTCCTTCTTCCACTTCATCCGTCGGTTCTGGAACCAGATCTTGATGTGTCTCTCTGTGAGGCTGAGGGTGATGGCCAGCTCTACACGTCGCGGCCTGCTAATGTACTTGTTGAACAGGAACTCCTTCTCCAGCTCCAGGAGCTGGGCTCGCGTGTAGGCAGTCCTTGTCCGCTTGTTCTCCTCTGCCTCCATGTAGTGGCCTGGGGGGAGGATGGGGAGGGAGGGGAGGGGAGGGAGTGGAGATAGAGAAAGAGTGGGAGGGGAGAGAGAGAGGGAAGGGGGGGTGAAGAGGCAGAGAAAGAGCGGGAGGGGAGAGATGGAAGGGGGGGTGAAGAGGCAGAGAACGAGCGGGAGGGGAGAGAGGGAAGGGGGGGTGAAGAGGCAGAGAAAGAGCGGGAGGGGAGAGATGGAAGGGGGGGATGAAGCGGCAGAGAAAGAGCGGGAGGGGAGAGAGGGAAGGGGGGGTGAAGAGGCAGAGAAAGAGCGGGAGGGGAGAGATGGAAGGGGGGGGGGGGTGAAGAGGTTAGAATGGAGTATTCCGTTTTGTGGCACAGTGATGAAGGCACAGTGATGAAGGCACAGTGATGCCGAAACGTTGGTGTTTTTTTTACCCAATAAATGACTGGGAGGTTATACATATGGAGTGTGTGACTCTTTGTTTATATAACTCAAGATTAACTATACATTGTATCCTGCCACAGTCAAAGTCCCAAAGGCACAATCTGGATGAAACTGGCAATGACCCACCAGTGGGTTCTTACCCATCGGGTCTAGCTGAAACCCACACTGCACACTGACTGAACGCAGCTCACCCACTGACCACCCAAGAACATCTACTGTATAGAAACAGTTGGGTAACTGATGATTACTAAAACACATACAGTAGGCTACATCAGATGACAGGTAAGCTCTCACAGCAGTCAGTGCAACTATAGCAACAGATACTGTATACTGACTATGGAAAATTACTATGTGAGGTATCATGTATTCTGTGCAGAACAATTCTGCATGGGTCACAGCACACTGAATTTCACATTACTGCAGATTCTATAACAAAGACTCATAAATGGATCAATCAATTGGAGGGAAAATGGGTAGGCCTTTTAAACAAAAAAAATAAAGAATCATAACATTTCGATTACTGTGGGTTTTGTTAGTTGACAAAAGCATACAATAGCTAAAAATCTTGGGGTTTATAATCTAATTTATTTTCACATGATAGGCTATTATTCTATAGTAATTTCACCTGAAAAGTTTCACTAACTTGGACTGTTCAATAAAACACACATCCTGGAACAGCAAGGCAATTTAGAGACAGTCCATTTATTTAATGTAATCACATTTATAAAAAAAATGAAGGTAGGCCTACATGATAAAAGAACAGCCATAGTTTTTCCTGTATTACCACTACAATTCATTTGTGTTTTGAATTATGAAATTAGCAGCTCAATTGTTAAACTTTCGTTCAGATATATTGGTGAAGGGGGTCGTTGATATCAAAAGAAATAAGCATTTAAAATATATTCTATTCAATAGTTGAACTGTTTAATTCTTAGTTTTAGAGTAAGCTCATTCTTGCCCTGGTTGCGTTTGTCCGTTGAGGAAAATATTTGTACTAAAATAAACTTTTATCGAAATTAGTTAACAAAAAGTGTATCGTTTGTAAAGTTAAACGATTTTCTTAAGCCACGGGAATAAACAATAAAAGCACATATAGCCTAATGAAGTAATATTTAACACATTTGTATCCTAATTGTCTTATTAATTACAAACAATATTTTTTGTATTATCTTTGAGGAAGGTTGAGTTGAGAGAATAATTGTCTATAGGCCTACGCAATCATTGAGAAGAACCGATTCTTCTTGAGACTTAGGCCTATCAAATTTTCCACTTGTTGTTACCATCAATTTATTTAAGTAACATCAGTGCTTGACTAGGACTGAAATAGGTGCCGGTACTCATTTTGGGTGCCGGTACTGTTTATATTTAGGTGCAGGAGCTCCACAATACTTTTTAGTTAATATTGTATAAGAGGAACAGGAGCTCAAGCAGTAGAAAATTGAAAGTCCTGGTACTCAGCTCCGGTGAGCTCCTGCCCAAGTCAAGCACTGAGTAACATACATTACTTGATATTTCGTTTAATTGAAACCAATGCAAGAGCTGTGTATGTGGTCAGAAAACGTATTCAATTATTTTAGACTAGAGAAAAAAGGCCCAATCCAGTTCCCATTTACCCGCTGTACCGAGTTGACTTAAAATGGCCGCAACAGAAAATACTTTTAGGAGGAAGAGTTGACGCGTTATTTTTCTACGATTCCTAAAGACTCCACCTTAATGATATACCCTTTAATATATTTGATATGTCTAAAAAATATTGATATAATTAAGGTTATTGTAAGACACTAATATACACTACGCAGCATTTTTCATGAAGGCCTATATGGACAATAACTGCCATTAGGAAATCATTAACAAAGAAATTGTCACAACTGAAATGTTCACATATTTGAAGTAAATCACAACTTGGTACTTGAGACAGGAGACACACCTTCAGAGGCATACAAAACAGTGGCCTGTATGAGTGAACCTAGGTCCTTTCCAGATTGATTGACAAGGTAAACTGACACCCACCCACGACATATATTGTAGACATCATGATGTCATTGAAGTTCGTATACTTGCACAAAAGCCTCGGTCTATTCAAACTTCATGATTAACGTCTGATCATTTTCTAGGCCTATATTCACAGCAGTGGCATTAGCCTACACATAAAGCAGCAATAATTAATGCTCCATACACAACAGTTGATTGTGTGAGTTAAATAGCTTTTGAATTACACTCAATGTTCAGTTTTATTTCTGTTGAATTCCCTATGGTCAAATAACATTCACTCAATGGCTATTGGCAAAAGAAAACTCCTGAATGTTCAATTAACTATTACATAAATACTTTGTTGAAATATTGTCTTTTAATCAAATAGATTATCCACTTGTAGGCTATTTGTACAGTATGAAAGTGTGTTCAAACGAATCTATTTAGATAGGCCTACTGTAAAAGAAAAGTCTGCAAAATTCCTATAAATGTGTGCGTAGATTCCTTGAGAGGCCTAGATGAATTCCTTTCTTTGCAGCCCTACAGCAACGAGAAATATGCGAAAATTGCAAAGGTGACTGCAGTGAGTTACCTGCCCACTGTCCCTTCCAGGTTTGCACGTGAGACTTGGTGCTTTTCATCCAGGGGAAAGGCAGGTGGTATCTGTTCCTATCCGCACACAGAGCCTGCTCCCCCGGGTCTCTGTAACCCCCCGGTTGGAGAGTCTGCTGGGGCGCCTGGGGGTGGTGGAGCTGCGGCACACCTGGGTCCTCTCGCATGGGCATACTGTACGGAGCAATGTCAGGGAGACTCGTCTGGTCTAGCCCTCCGATGGAAGGCGATGAGCAGACGGACTGAGCCTGCCGGCCCATGTAGAGGCAGGGCGGAGGGCTGTGGCTGAAGTCCTCGCTGTGGGGTCTCTGGTAGGCGCAGGAGTCTTTGAACAGCTGCGCCGGGGAATAGTAGTGCTCTTCTCGATTCATGACTGCTGAGGGCCAGGGCTATCCAACGGGTGTGTGAGCACACATGTACCTGTGCCCTATAGTCTACGCAGCGTGGAACCTTGTGCTCTGCTCTACCTGTGCTGCTCGTGCGTCTGGCGCCGGTATAGGCCCTGCGCAGGTGTGTCACCGCCACCACGTGACCCTGCTGCACCTAAGCCATTGGTTTCACTGACTACACAAAACGGAGAAGTTGTCACCTTAGTTTCTATTCGTGTCTATATTCTCTGCCCCGCGGTGCGAAAATAATTGAACAGAATTGACCGTACGCAAATCAATGCCCTCGGCAAACACTCCACTGTTTGACGGCGGATATCTGAGACCCACCTGCGGCAGGTTGGTCCTAATGCAGCGATATACAGGTGAGCGGCGGAATCTGCGGGTCCTATCTCTGCGCGCGGACAGGGGCTAATGCCATCGAGCTAATCAGAGAGATTGCGGCCTGCAGAGAACAAGCACGGAGAGAAACGCAAACAGAACGTGCCTTCAGAATGTCAGTATCATCACGGCTTTGGCTCTCTTGGTGGAAAAGAAGAAGAAACGGTGGGAATGCAGTGCGCTCGTGAAGCCTGTATGCAGATTTCACTGTGGTCGAACAATGTCAGCCATTGAACATTTATATGAACGTAGTTCTCTTATCAATAGGCGACTGATAGAGGGGGAAATCAATAACCACATGTATAGGCCTAATAGCCTACTCGCATCGGCTGACCCTTGTGATAAGCAACTTGCGGCGGCGGTTGTCTTGGAAACTTGGCAATGAGATGTGAGGGGGATCAAAGACCAAGTCCTGGCGGAACCCTCTCCTGGTTGGATACCTTCTAGTGTTCTCTTAAAAGTGGGCAAACTTGCGACTTTTTAAATCTAGCCCATTATAACCAATGGCTCATTTAACACCATTTAACTGATCTCCTCTGGTTCATAACAAACAGCAGCAGAGCTCGTGTCTCCCACCGCCACTCTTCCTCTGTGTTTGCTGGACATTAGGCAGACAGGTGCTCGCTCCATTAAACAACACTCTTCATGGTAAAGTAAAGAGGAGAGCCAGGGTGTAAACCAATTACCATGGAGTGAGGAACAGCACTCAATTAGCGCGCGTGGTGAAAGGAAATACACCTCTCTCCAGGCCCGTGAGCACTTTTACGCAGCAACTGAGGGCCAGGCAGCAGCAAAGGCCCACGACGTATTAAAA
>NC_140021.1:10931072-11101072 GCF_964263955.1 Coregonus lavaretus
TATTATGGCAAGAACAGCTCAAATAAGCAAAGAGAAACGACAGTCCATCATTACTTTAAGACATGAAGGTCAGTCAATCCGGAAAATGTCAAGAACTTTGAAAGTTTCTTGAAGTGCAGTCGCAAAAACCATCAAGCGCTATGATGAAATAGGCTCTCATGAGGACCGCCACAGGTAAGGAAGACCCAGACTTACCTCTGCTGCAGAGGATACGTTCATTAGAGTTACCAGCCTCAGAAATTGCAGCCCAAATAAATGCTTCACAGAGTTCAAGTAACAGACACATCTCAACATCAACTTTTCAGAGGAGACTGCGTGAATCAGGCCTTCATTGTCTAATTGCTGCAAAGAAACCACTACTAAAGGACACAAATAAGAAGAAGAGACTTGCTTGGGCCAAGAAATACGAGCAACGGACATTAGACCGGTGGAAATCTGTCCTTTGGTCTGATGAGTCCAAATTGGAGATTTTTGGTTTCAACCGCTGTGTCATTGTGAGACACAGAGTAGGTGAACGGATGATCTCTGCATGTGTGGTTCCCACCATGAAGCATGGAGGAGGTGGTGTGATGGTGTGGGGGTGCTTTGCTGGTGACACGGTCAGTGATTTATTTACAATTCAAGGCACACTTAACCAGCATAGCTACCACAGCATTCTGCAGCGATACGCCATCCCATCTGGTTTGCGCTTAGTGGGACTATCATTTGTTTTTCAACAGGACAATGACCCCAAACACACCTCCAGGCTGTGTAATGGCTATTTGACCAAGAAGGAGAGTGACGGAGTGCTTCATCAGATGACCTGGCCTCCACAATCACCTGACCTCAACCCAATTGAGATGGTTTGGGATGAGTCGGACCGCAGAGTGAAGGAAAAGCAGCCAACAAGTGCTCAACATATGTGGGAACTCCTTCAAGACTGTTGGAAAAGCATTCCAGGTGAAGCTGGTTGAGAGAATGCCAAGAGTGTGCAAAGCTGTCATCAAGGCAAAGGGTGGCTTTTTGAAGAATCTCAAATATAAAATATACAGTACCAGTCAAAAGTTTGGACACACCTACTCATTCAAGGGTTTTTCTTTATTTTTACTATTTTCTACAGTCGTGGTCAAAAGTTTTGAGAATGACACAAGTATTGGTCTTCACAAAGTTCGCTGCTTCAGTGTTATGAGATATTTTTGTCAGATGTTACTATGGTATACTGAAGTATAATTGCAATCATTCCATAAGTGTCAAAGGCTTTTATTGACAATTACATTAAGTTTATGCAAAGAGTCAATATTTGCAGTGTTGACCCTTCTTTTTCAAGACCTTTGCAATCCGCCCTGGCATGCTGTCAATTAACTTCTGGGCCACATCCTGACTGATGGCAGCCCATTCTTGCATAATCAATGCTTGGAGTTTGTCAGAATTTGTGGGTTGTTTGTTTTTTCCACCCGCCTCTTGAGGATCGACCACAAGTTCTCAATGGGATTAAGGTCTGGGGAGTTTCCTGGCCATGGACCCAAAATGTAGATGTTTTGTTCCCCGAGCCACTTAGTTATCACTTTTGCCTCATGGCAAGGTGCTCCATCATGCTGGAAAAGGCATTGTTCGTCACCAAACTGTTCTTGGATGATTGGGAGAATTTTTTTTTTTTTGGGGGGGGAATGGATCAGCTTAATATTGCAGATAGATTGTATCTTCTATCAATGTAATTGTCTGCATCACTTCCAATCCCCCATGTCTTTTTTTATTTTTTATATATATATTCCCCTTTATTACTTCTCAACCCCACCATCCTTTCCCTACTTGGAGTAAATTAGTGAACAACAACGCCCAGGCCTCTACTTCCGGTCTATACTTACTATCCACACCTTATGGACAGAGCCAACCTTACAACAATTCTATATATATACAGTGGGGGAAAAAAGTATTTAGTCAGCCACCAATTGTGCAAGTTCTCCCACTTAAAAAGATGAGAGAGGCCTGTAATTTTCATCATAGGTACACGTCAACTATGACAAACAAATTGAGAAAAAAAAATCCAGAAAATCACATTTTAGGATTTTTTATGAATTTATTTGCAAATTATGGTGGAAAATAAGTATTTGGTCAATAACAAAAGTTTCTCAATACTTTGTTGTATACCCTTTGTTGGCAATGACACAGGTCAAACGTTTTCTGTAAGTCTTCACAAGGTTTTCACACACTGTTGGTGGTATTTTGGCCCATTCCTCCATGCAGATCTCCTCTAGAGCAGTGATGTTTTGGGGCTGTCGCTGGGCAACACGGACTTTCAACTCCCTCCAAAGATTTTCTATGGGGTTGAGATCTGGAAACTGGCTAGGCCACTCCAGGACCTTGAAATGCTTCTTACGAAGCCACTCCATCGTTGCCCGGGCGGTGTATTTGGGATCATTGTCATGCTGAAAGACCCAGCCACGTTTGGAAGGAGGTTTTCACTCAAAATCTCACGATACATGGCCCCATTCATTCTTTCCTTTACACGGATCAGTCGTCCTGGTCCCTTTGCAGAAAAACAGCCCCAAAGCATGATGTTTCCACCCCCATGCTTCACAGTAGGTATGGTGTTCTTTGGATGCAACTCAGCATTCTTTGTCCTCCAAACACTACGAGTTGAGTTTTTACCAAAAAGTTATATTTTGGTTTCATCTGACCATATGACATTCTCCCAATCCTCTTCTGGTTCATCCAAATGCACTCTAGCAAACTTCAGACGGGCCTGGACATGTACTGGCTTAAGCAGGGGGACACGTCTGGCACTGCAGGATTTGAGTCCCTGGCGGCGTAGTGTGTTACTGATGGTAGGCTTTGTTACTTTGGTCCCAGCTCTCTGCAGGTCATTCACTAGGTCCCCCCGTGTGGTTCTGGGATTTTTGCTCACCGTTCTTGTGATCATTTTGACCCCACGGGGTGAGATCTTGCGTGGAGCCCCAGATCGAGGGAGATTATCAGTGGTCTTGTATGTCTTCCATTTCCTAATAATTGCTCCCACAGTTGATTTCTTCAAACCAAGCTGGTTACCTATTGCAGATTCAGTCTTCCCAGCCTGGTGCAGGTCTACAATTTTGTTTCTGGTGTCCTTTGACAGCTCTTTGGTCTTGGCCACAGTGGAGTTTGGAGTGTGACTGTTTGAGGTTGTCGACAGGTGTCTTTTATACTGATAACAAGTTCAAACAGGTGCCATTAATACAGGTAACGAGTGGAGGACAGAGGAGCCTCTTAAAGAAGAAGTTACAGGTCTGTGAGAGACAGAAATCTTGCTTGTTTGTAGGTGACCAAATACTTATTTTCCACCATAATTTGCAAATAAATTCATAAAAAATCCTACAATGTGATTTTCTGGATTTTTTTTTCTCAATTTGTCTGTCATAGTTGACGTGTACCTATGATGAAAATTACAGGCCTCTCTCATCTTTTTAAGTGGGAGAACTTGCACAATTGGTGGCTGACTAAATACTTTTTTTCCCCACTGTATATATATATATATTTATTTATTTTATTTTTTTGCTCCTGAACTTCTTCTACTCTCAACCTCTCCGATCATTTTCATGATGTCCATCCGGTCTGCCTCTAAATGCCATATCTTTCTAACTGTGCTCCTTCCCAAAAGCTCCCAACATACAACCTATATACTTATTATGGACACAGTATGCCCACATCATTAGCTATCTTTGCCATTATTTGTTGTTATTTGTTATTAGTCCCATCCTTCAACTCTATTCAATACCTCCCATCTATCTCTTAACACCATCCATATAGGATTTCTATTTGCCATATATATTTCAACCGTACTGTGATGTTTTACAAAAGTTCTGAACCTTTCTATTCTCATTGCTTCTACAGATTGTGAATTAAAAATAAACATTTTTGCTAAAAGTATTATTATATTATTGATTGATTGACTATGACTTTTCAGATCACCCAGTAATGCTATCTGCAAGGTTAGTTCCAGGTAAATATTGCAATCCTTTAGCCATTCCTGGACCTGTGTCCAAAAACAAGCTACAAATGGACAGAACCAAAACAAATGATCTAATGATTCTATCTCTTCACAGCAAAATCTGCAGAGTTGGGAAGATTGTATCCCCCATATAAATAACATTCTATTGGTAGCAAGAATTTTATATAATAATTTAAATTGAAAGATTCTAATTTTTGAATCCGGTGTCGTTTTGCGTGTCAGTTCATAAACACTATGCCATGGGATCGGTACGTCAAAGATCTCTTCCCAACTATTTTGCAATCTATATGGGACGGCTGTCAATCCTTTGGTCCTTAAGTGAAACTGATATACTTTTTTATTTATCACAGTTTTCCTTAACCAATTATGTTCTTTAATGCAAGGCCGACAGACAAGTTCCTTACTTTCTCCCCCTTCAACTTTCCTCTTCCACTTTTGCGGTAAGGCTGCAATTATTTGGTTGTAATTTTGGGTAGAGCAGACATTTCCATATGTTTTTGTTAGCTGCATGTGCGACATAACTCCACCAGTCCTACCGATGATATCATTTACGAAGATTATACCTTTTTTAAACATTCTGTCAAAAAATAAAGGTTTTTTGTCAATTAGTATATTTGAATTTAACCACAATATTTGTTGCATTATTTGTTCTGTCGTTTCTGGAGGATTAAATTGAAATTGCAACCAACTTTCTATGGCTTGTTTTAGAAATAGTGACATTTGGGAGGTTATTTCCTTTTCAAATAACTGAAAGTGAGAGGTTGTAATCTGAATAAAGGGAAAAAGGCCTTTCTTGAACAGTGGGTAAGACAATCTTACTAATTTGCTTGAGAACCAGTTCGGATTTAAGTATAACTTTTGGATGACTGAAGATTTTAGTGATAGGTCTAATGCTTTAATATTTAATAATTTCTGTCCTCCGAATTCATATTCATTATATAAATATGCTCTTTTAATTTTGTCTGGCTTGCCGTTCCAAATAAAATTGAATATTTTTTTAAAATATAATTTAAAAAACTGTTTGCTAGGCGTAGGCAAGACCATAAGCAAATAGGTAAACTGGGATAATACTAAAGAGTTAATCAGGGTGATTTTTCCACAAATTGACAGGTATTTTCCTTTCCATGGTAGTAAGATCTTATCTATTTTTGCTAACTTTCTATTAAAATTTATTGAAGTGAGATCATTTATTTCCTTTGGAATATCTATTCCGAGTATATCCACATCACCATCAGACCATTTTATTGGTAAACTACATGGTAATGTAAAAATTGTATTTTTTAGTGATCCAATACGTAATATAGTACATTTGTCATAATTTGGTTTTAATCCAGAGAGGTTAGAAAATGTATCTAGATCCTCTATGAGGCTGTGGAGGGATTCTAGTTGTGGATCTAAAAGAAAACATGAATCATCTGCGTACAATGACACCTTTGTTTTTAAGCCCTGTATTTCTAATCCTCTGATATTATTATTGGATCTGATTTTAATAGCTAACATCTCGATGGCCACAATAAATAGATATGCCGATAGTGGACAACCTTGTTTCACTCCTCTTGACAGTTTAAAACTTTCTGAGAAATAGCCATTATTTACTATTTTACACCTAGGGTTACTATACATGATTTTGACCCATTTTATAAGAGATTCTCCAAAATTGAAATGCTCCAGGCATTTATATATAAATCTCAGTCGAACTTTATCAAATGCCTTTTCGAAGTCTGCTATGAATAGCAGGCCTGGTTTCCCATATTTTCCATAGTGTTCTATTGTTTCCAATACTTGCCTTATATTATCTCCAATGTATCTTCCATGTAAAAAAACCTGTCTGATTAGAATGAATAATATCCGACAATACCTTTTTAATTCTATGTGCTATACATTTTGCTAGGATTTTTGCATCACAACACTGAAGTGTAAGGGGCCTCCAATTTTGTAAATGGACTGGATCTTTATATTTTCCACTTGTATCCTGTTTCAGTAATAATGAGATCAGACCTTCTTCTTGAGTGTCAGATAATCTACCATTTACATAGGAGTGGTTAAAACATGCTAATAACGGTCCTCTTAGTATATCAAAAAAGGTTTGGTATACCTCGATTGGTATGCCATCCAACCCTGGAGTTTTCCCGGACTTAAAGTCTTTAATTGCATCCAGAAGTTCCTCCTCTGTAATTTCACCTTCACATGAGTCTTTGGGAGAAGTTGCTCTCTGAGGATGTGTTGGTACCATTCTTTATTCATGGCTTTGTTATTAGGCAAAATTGTGAGTGAGCCCACTCCCTTGGCTGAGAAGCAACCCCACACATGAATGGTCTCAGGATGCTTTACTGTTGGCATGACACAGGACTGATGGTAGTGCTCCGGACAAGGTGTTTTCCGGATGCCCCAAATAATCGGAAAGGGGATCCATCAGAGAAAATAACTTTACCCCAGTCCTCAGCAGTCCAATCCCTGTACCTTTTGCAGAATATCAGTCAGTCCCTGATGTTTTTCCTGGAGATAAGTGGCTTCTTTGCTGCCCTTCTTGACACTAGGCCATCCTCCAAAAGTCTTCGCCTCACTGTGCGTGCAGATGCACTCACACCTGCCTGCTGCCATTCCTGAGCAAGCTCTGTACTGGTGGTGCCCCGATCCCGCAGCTGAATCAACTTTAGGAGACGGTCCTGGCGCTTGCTGGACTTTCTTGGGCGCCCTGACGCCTTCTTCACAACAATTGAACCTCTCTCCTTGAAGTTCTTGATGATCCGATAAATGGTTGATTTAGGTGCAATCTTACTAGCAGCAATATCCTTGCCTGTGAAGCCCTTTTTGTGCGAAGCAATGATGACGGCACGTGTTTCCTTGCAGGTAACCATGGTTAACAGAGGAAGAACAATGATTTCAAGCACCACCCTCCTTTTAAAGCTTCCAGTCTGTTATTCTAACTCAATCAGCATGACAGAGTGATCTCCAGCCTTGTCCTCGTCAACACTCACTTATGTTAACGAGAGAATCACTGACATGATGGCAGCTGGTCCTTTTGTGGCAGGGCTGAAATGCAGTGGAAATGTTTTTTTTGGGATTAAGTTAATTTTCATGGCAAAGAGGGATTGCAATTCATCTGATCACTCTTCATGACATTCTGGAGTATATGCAAATTGCCATCATCAAAACTGAGGCAGCAGACTTTGTGAAAATTTGTATGTGTCATTCTCAAAAAGTTTGACCACGCCTGTACATTGTAGAATAATAGTGAAGACATCAAAACTATGAAATAACACATATGGAATCATGTAGTAACCAAAAAAGTGTTAAACAAATCAAAATATATTTTATATTTGAGATTCTTCAAATAGCCACCCTTTGCCTTGATGACAGCTTTGCACACTCTTGGCATTCTCTCAACCAGCTTCACCTGGAATGCTTTTCCAACAGTCTTGAAGGAGTTCCAACATAAACTGAGCACTTGTTGGCTGCTTTTCCTTCAAACAAACAACCCACAAATTCTGACAAACTCCAAGCATTGATTATGCAAGAATGGGCTGCCATCAGTCAGGATGTGGCCCAGAAGTTAATTGACAGCATGCCAGGGCGGATTGCAGAGGTCTTGAAAAAGATGGGTCAACACTGCAAAAATAGACTCTTTGCATAAACTTAATGTAATTGTCAATAAAAGCCTTTGACACTTATGGAACGCTTGTAATTATACAAATGATAGTCCCACTAAGCGCAAACCAGATGGGATGGCGTATCACTGCAGAATGCCTTGAATTCTAAATAAATCACAGTGTCCCAGCAAAGCACCCCCACACCATAATACATTTAAATTTCAGTCATTTAGCAGACAATCTTATCCAGAGCGACTTACAGTTAGTGAGTGCATACATTTTTATACTGGCCCCCCGTGGGAAACGAACCCACAATCCTGGCGTTGCAAGCGCCATGCTCTACCAACTGAGCTACAGGGGACTAACACCTCCTCCTCCATGCTTTACGGTGGGAACTACACATGCAGAGGTCATCCGTTCACCCACACCGCGTCTCACAAAGACATGCCGGTTGGAACCAAAAATCTCAAATTTGGACTCCAGACCAAAGGACACATTTCTGAGGCTGTTAACTCTAATGAACTTATCCTCTGCAGCAGCAGAGGTAACTCTGGGTCTTCCATTCCTGTGGTGGTCCTCATGAGAGCCAGTTTCGTCATAGCGCTTGATGGTTTTTGCGACTGCACTTGAAGAAAGTTTCAAAGTTCTTGAAATGTTCCGTATTGACTGACCTTCCTGTCTTAAAGTAATGATGGACTGTTGTTTCTCTTTGCTTATTTGAGCTGTTCTTGCCATGATATGGACTTGGTCTTTTACCAAGAGTGGAGTGGCCTAGCCAGTCTCCAGACCTGAAATCAATAGAAAATATTTGGAGGGAGCTGAAAGTCCGTATTGCCCAGCGACAGCCCCGAAACCTGAAGGATCCGGAGAAGGTCTGTATGGAGGAGTGGGCCAAAATCCCTGCTGCAGTGTGTGCAAACCTGGTCAAGACCTACAGGAAATGTATGATCTCTGTAATTGCAAACAAAAGTTTCTGTACCAAATATTAAGTTCTGCTTTTCTGATGTATCAAATACTTATGTCATGCAATAAAATGCAAATTAATTACTTAAAAATCATACAATGTGATTTTCAGGATTTTCAGTTGAAGTGTACCTATGATAACAATTACAGACCTCTACATGCTTTGTAAGTAGGAAAACCTGCAAAATCGGCAGTGTATCAAATACTTGTTCTCCCCACTGTATATACAGACACACTAGTATATATAATTTCCAAATTAATAACAACCATGATGGCCTAATAAGAATAAAATATTGTTGTTGTTGTTGTATTATCCTATTTCTATGTAATTAAAAAAGCAAATTATTGAAGTAACATATTTTGGATATTGGATTCGAGAAAAACCAAGTGGAATGCAAAGAACAGGTTTTACAGAACCCGAGGAGTGTCACGAAAACAGTAGATATTATTTATTTCACAAACAAAGCCGTTTCTGATAAAGCAGGTATACATGTCAAAAGTAGGAGACACGATAAAAAGTACTTACCCATGGCGGCAGCCATAGCTTATGTAAACATGACCAACGGTGAGTAACGACCGAATGCAAAGGACATAATTAAAATCAAATCTATTCTGAGTGAAGAAATTACAGCACCATTAATCAAACTATGAGAGACAATGTGAAATAACAACTGCAATCAGGTTCATGGCAAATCGAAAGGATTATGCAACAAATATACTATCTACATTATGGGATTTTTAAGTGCTATTTTGTGGGCATAATATTATGTAAACTATATTTGAGGGAAAAATCATTAACATGAGAAGAGTAATGTTAACACTAGAAGAATATATTCACCAGGACCAAGAGCTTTTCTTAACAAGCTGACCTGACCAGGCAAACCTCCCTGGGCTCTATAATTATAATGTTAGATAAGGCCCAGTCTGTTCGCTTTGTTGGGAAAAAAACTCGTCCTTATCTATAGTGCCAGGGACATGACTGCAAAAACATCTCTGCTGTATTACAACGCACACGTCAAAGGCCCTGGGTAAATGCGGAGATCACACGTCACCTGCTGGATTATAAGGCACATTACAACTGTGGAAAACAACCCCAGCCAGTCTACCCTGGGTATACCACTGTAGAACATGTGGGCGTGACTTGGATAACCTGAACTAATTTACTCCCTGTATTAGATATCTCAAGAGATAATACAATGCAGCAACTTGCACTTGGCTCAGGACTTGGCTCTAATACTATGCCATCATGTCAGTTTACAGATCGTACCAACGAGATTCACAATGAAATAACAGAGCTGAGTCCAAGACGGGGTACAGTTTTTGTCAAAATGGGGAATAAGAATAGGATGGACACGACTTCCAGTTAAAAGATCAGTAGAAACAAATGCAATTTAATCAGTTATGCTTGTCACAAACTGACAACAGCAACCCCAATTTTTCTCACACACACACTCTTTCCAGTCATTCAATGGTTATGCATGTCTTTCCAGGCATTCAATGGTTATGTATGTCTTTCCAGTCATTCAATGGTTATGTATGTCTTTCCAGTCATTCAATGGTTATGTACAGTGGGGGGGAAAAAGTATTTAGTCAGCCACCAATTGTGCAAGTTCTCCCACTTAAAAAGATGAGAGAGGCCTGTAATTTTCATCATAGGTACACATCAACTATGACAGACAAATTGAGAGAAAAAAATGCAGAAAATCACATTGTAGGATTTTTTATGAATTTATTTGAAAATTATGGTGGAAAATAAGTATTTGGTCACCTACAAACAAGCAAGATTTCTGGCTCTCACAGACCTGTAACTTCTTCTTTAAGAGGCTCCTCTGTCCTCCACTCGTTACCTGTATTAATGGCACCTGTCCACAACCTCAAACAGTCACACTCCAAACTCCACTATGGCCAAGACCAAAGAGCTGTCAAAGGACACCAGAAACAAAATTGTAGACCTGCACCAGGCTGGGAAGACTGAATCTGCAATAGGTAAGCAGCTTGGTCTGAAGAAATCAACTGTGGGAGCAATTATTAGGAAATGGAAGACATACAAGACCACTGATAATCTCCCTCAATCTGGGGCTCCACGCAAGATCTCACCCCGTGGGGTCAAAATGATCACAAGAACGGTGAGCAAAATCCCAGAACCACACGGGGGGACCTAGTGAATGACCTGCAGAGAGCTGGGACCAAAGTAACAAAGCCTACCATCAGTAACACACTACGCCGCCAGGGACTCAAATCCTGCAGTGCCAGACGTGTCCCCCTGCTTAAGCCAGTACATGTCCAGGCCCGTCTGAAGTTTGCTAGAGTGCATTTGGATGATCCAGAAGAGGATTGGGAGAATGTCATATGGTCAGATGAAACCAAAATAGAACTTTTTGGTAAAAACTTAACTCGTCGTGTTTGGAGGACAAAGAATGCTGAGTTGCATCCAAAGAACACCATACCTACTGTGAAGCATGGGGGTGGAAACATCATGCTTTGGGGCTGTTTTTCTGCAAAGGGACCAGGACGACTGATCCGTGTAAAGGAAAGAATGAATGGGGCCATGTATCGTGAGATTTTGAGTGAAAACCTCCTTCCATCAGCAAGGGCATTGAAGATGAAACGTGGCTGGGTCTTTCAGCATGACAATGATCCCAAACACACCGCCCGGGCAACGAAGGAGTGGCTTCGTAAGAAGCATTTCAAGGTCCTGGAGTGGCCTAGCCAGTCTCCAGATCTCAACCCCATAGAAAATCTTTGGAGGGAGTTGAAAGTCCGTGTTGCCCAGCGACAGCCCCAAAACATCACTGCTCTAGAGGAGATCTGCATAGAGGAATGGGCCAAAATACCAGCAACAGTGTGTGAAAACCTTGTGAAGACTTACAGAAAACCTTTGACCTGTGTCATTGCCAACAAAGGGTATATAACAAAGTATTGAGAAACTTTTGTTATTGACCAAATACTTATTTTCCACCATAATTTGCAAATAAATTCATTAAAAATCCTACAATGTGATTTTCTGGAATTTTTTTTCTCATTTTGTCTGTCATAGTTGACGTGTACCTATGATGAAAATTACAGGCCTCTCTCATCTTTTTAAGTGGGAAAACTTGCACAATTGGTGGCTGACTAAATACTTTTTTTCCCCACTGTATGTCTTCGAGGGAGAAAACCTCCTCTGGTAATGCAGTTACAGCCCTCCCTACAAGGTTATGATGTCACATGTGGCTCCTCCCACTGGGTGTGTCCTTGACGGGTGCGCGTGAGTGTGCTGGTTCGATTGATAGAAGGTGTGGCCTATGGAGTGGGCGTGGTCTGACGAGGAGGAGCTACTATCGGTGGAGAGAGCGGTCTCTACAAGAGGAAGGGACTTCAGATGGGGGGTGTTCTTTAGAATGGGGACTGTGTGTTTTGTGACCAGGGACACTTTTATCCCGGTGTTTCTTGTCTCTATGACTGTATCTGTCATTGTCTCTGACCCCTCTGTCTTTGTAGCCGTCTCTGTGGCCCGTATTGCTGTCTTTGTCTTGTTTGTGTCCATTTTTAAGACTATGTTCTCTGCTGTCCCTATGACTGTCTTCGTCCCCTTGTCGTCTGTGATTGTCTCTGTGGTCTGTGGATGGGGTCCTGCTGCGCCGCCTACACTCTGATGTCTGTTCTCCTGAGCGGCCAGCAGGGCGGCGCTGTGGGATGGTGGTGCGCAGAGTGTTGAGCAGGAAACGTTTGTTGGTGCTGCGCAGTGGACATTTAATCCTGGAAGACAGTTGAACCAAAATGAACATTTCAAAGCCAGCAAGGCTTTCAATATGAGCCATTATCTTTGATATGTGTCTGTCTTGGTCTTTCACACCTTGCCATGTGTCAAGTACATTCTGCATTGAAAGCCAAACACCCATAACAGATTGTTTACCAGATCCTTTGGTAACTCTGAGCGTCTGCTAAATTTAATTTTTTTTTAACGTATCCCACTCACCAGCCTGCTGGACCCATGGTTTCTGCTCGCAAGCGAGCCCTATTGGTCTCCTTCAGCAGCTCCTCCACTGCACGTCTACACACACACACACACACGCACACAGAGAGACAGAGAGAGAGAGAGAGAGATTACTATGCCAGTCTACGATAGTCAGTCAGTCATGTCACGTGTGTCCTGGGTTGACCTGCTGAGCCAGTAGTATCCCGTCTCAGTGGGAACAACTGTTATAACTGCCCTTTGACCACGGATCAACTGTTACAGCTTCCCTTTGACCACGGATCAACTGTTACAGCTTCCCTTTGACCACGGATCAACTGTTACAGCTTCCCTTTGACCACGGATCAACTGTTACAGCTTCCCTTTGACCACGGATCCCAGACAAGTGTGCACATATTATTTTAATGTCAATGGCGCACACAGACATCAATCTATATTCTCCCTATGTGAGTTAGCTAGCTAGTCATGCTACAAATAATTGAATAACAGCCCAACATAACTAGCTAATCATTGACACGCATAACATGAATAGCAAGCTACCTAGCAGCTGAGCAGGTAAACAATTAACTAGCTATGTTAATAGCATAATAAATCACATTGACATAGCTACCTAGCTACTTGGCTAACGCTAGCTACTTGGCTAACGTTAGCTCTCCCTTTAAAACACCCCTGAAATTCACATCAAGCAAGAAATACCCAGTCTGGCAATAGGATAGATTATAACATACTTCTCCAATTCGCCATCATCTGCCATAGTGTAGTGATCAATGTAAAATAATCAAAAGATATTTCAAATCAATACTACCAATGTTAGCTAACGTTTATTTATGAATATTTACTCCTCCATGGGGGCCTTCGAGCGAGGACCCCGTAAAACTACTGTCCTTAGTAGTGCCTTACGTAATACCGGATTTTATATGTAAAAAAACAGATATAATTGTTTATCAACAAACTAATTATATTTCAATGTTTTACAACAGTATATATTTTGTCTAATATTGAAAATAAATGTCATAATTATACTTTTTAGTGGTTGATTTCGAACAGGCATAAAGGGAAGCCTCTAATTTCATTTTGAGATTGACAGCACGAGACCCTGCCCCCTTCTCCTTGACTGACTGCTTGAGAGGGGCAGTGGGCGGGTTCTTCACCGCGAAAGTCACCGGGGCGTTTTATGTGCGGCTGCTTCGGGTCTGCTTGTTGCGGTGAATGTGTGATTGAGGTCCGTTAATTGTCCCCTCTCGGGGCCGGAGTTCTCGGCACCAAGGAGAAGCCGGAATAGGTAATATAATGTATGTATTCTGCTCGCACATCTTCACTGTCACGATGTCTAGTACATATATATAAATCAGGTTCTATATCTATGGTCTAGTAATAGTCTATATAGCTTTCAATTGAAGTCGCTATTGTCCATCCATGATCCATCCATCTCCGCGCTATTCCACGGATCTCGAAGGAAGGGAGGGAGGAATCTGACAATCAGACAGACACTCTGGCTGGTTCACTCACCAGCCTAAATGGAGAAGAGTATTGCTGTCATCTAAACAATTATATGATCTATCTGAATCTGAATCTGAATGACGCCTTTGAGGGCAGTGCATAAAATGGGGAGCCTATAATGCAATTTGAATAGATAGCCTTTGTTTGGTATATGCAGTTTTGTTCTCCCCTTCAAAAAGCCATTTTGTTAGTCAGCCTTCAACAATATATATTATAGGCTAGGCTATATTGAAACGAAACATAAAATGAAACATTGCATATTCAGGTTTGTTTGTTTCTTGCGAAGAATGACAAGATGATTATGCTATTGAAATCATGGTAGGCATAATGGATTTTTGCCCATGGGATTGTGGTTTTAATAGCCTACAGACTACCATATTAACGTGATCAACTGTACCTGAGGGCAAGGAGATATCGCGTTTTCCCCTTGTCTGACATGCAAGATTGTTGTAGACTATATGTTATAGTCCTGGCCTACCCCTTTATTTGGGTTGGCAATAGGACAGACGTCATCTTCTTTGTGCATTATCCGGTGCATTTAATTTGTGCATTAGTCGCTGAGTCGCTGTAGGCAGTGACAGGTGCAAGGCCTTGTCTACTGCTGGTATCAATAGAGAGAGCAGAGGACAGCAAGTCTATGGATGAAATAAATAACAATACAATAGCACAGTGTCCTTGAGGCACCGGGTAACACAACAAAGACAATAACACACAAACACACACGCCCACAACATGAGAGAGATAAGCGCTGTTCTGGGAAATCAGTAGAAGACCCTGTGGTGCCTATAACCTAATGAATATTTCCCAGACTTATGAAATGGCGCACGGTATGTAATGACATTTGCTGCTGCAATCCAGCTATGTTGAAAGTAAGATAAGATTTAAATGCTCTTGTAACTGCTGTACAGTGCTGGCAGAAGGATGAAGACAGAGGGCAAGAGAGGGAGAGAGAGAGAGAGAGAGAGAGAGAGAGAGAGAGAGAGAGAGAGAGAGAGGAGAGAGAGAGAGAGAGAGGGGGCAAGAGAGAGAGAGAGAGAGAGAGAGAGAGGGCAAGAGAGAGGGCAAGAGAGAGAGAGAGAGAGAGAGAGAGAGAGAGAGAGAGAGAGAGAGAGGGAAAGAGAGAGGGAAAGAGAGAGAGAGCGATCTAATTTATAGACTGCATTAGTCTTGCATGTCAAACTTGTACACAGCAGTGGTTGAAAGACACTGCACACACCCCCAAACTCATACCCAAAAAGCATCCGCTGTGTGTGTATATGCGTGTGTTTTTGCGTGAGTGTGATAAAATGATGTCAGAGCTTTGTTATGGGAATAGAGGACCCTTGTGTCTACATGAATAATGCATCTCCAGCTGCACGCACACACACACACACACACACACACACACACACACACACACACACACACACACACACACACACACACACACACACACACACACACACACACACACACAGAAAAAGAAACAGGTACTTAAAAGAAGGAAAAGGGTACCAGCAGTCAAGGAGAAGGAAGCAGGTTGTCACGGAGACAGGTTACATAGAGGCATGTAGTCATGGAAACAACAGTCATAAAGACAGGCAGAAACAGCAGTGGCACAGTCAGAAGGGCAGGTACCATTGAGAATATAGCCGGCAGCAGATAGAAGTGTACAGAAATAGAAAGGACCCATGGAGGAGAGAACAGTGTCTGCTGTGTACACTCCATCTTTATCTACACAGCTCTAAATGTCAAGCTCTACTGAACATGCTCTGTAGCCATGGAGACAGGAGCAGACCCTCGCACAGACAGACGGAGGATGCATCTTAACAGTCTAAAGTGGCTTCCTCTCCGCGTCATCTGAAATCACAGGATCGGTGAAAGCAATATGGTGGACGACTATTTAGCATTTGCTATGACCTCTTCAGTTTTTTTCAGATCCATGCAGATGGAGGAAAGGAGATGAGAGTAGAGGCTGGTAGTCAGGTGTTACTAGCTTGGCTCTGCTTCATGCTAAAATACGCTCCCTTGTGTCGATTTGTGTCCATGAGCTCCTCAGGGACAGGGCTAGGGTACTGGAGTAGGGGAAGTGAGTCTAAATGGCTTTGGACGTGAAACACAGTGGAAATGACTGGTACACAATGCATTAGTTCTGAGGACGGCTCAGCATTGGGGATTTGTACGAGTGGTCGGCTGTGTTTCGTTAGTTCTGAGGACGGCTCAGCATTGGGGATTTGTACGAGTGGTCAGCTGTGTTTCAGAGCTGCAAGGAGTTTTCCATTAGCTCTGGCTCTCTCACGCTGCAGAACCGGCCGGAGTGCATCACAGACACACAAACACACACACACGTTTGTTTTACTATCCTTGTGGGGACCAAACAAATTATCCCCATTCAAAATCCTATTTTCCGTAACCGCTAACCCTAACCCTTCACCTAACCCTAACCTTAACCCTAATTGTAACCCTAAACCTAGACCTAACCCCTAAGCCTAAAATAGCCTTTTTCCTTGTGGGTACCAGCGAAATGTCCCCACTTGACCGATTGTTTCTTGTTTTACTGTCCTTGTGAGGACTGCTGGTCCCCACAAGGATAGTAAAACCAATAACACACCACACACACAAACACACACACACACACACACACACACACATGCACACGGAAGTTGAGGCAACACAAAAACATCCCTCTCTCACACAAACACACACCCTCAGACATATTCCTGCAGGAACAAGGCAAAGTTCAATCCCCAAGTGTCACTCTTAGTGATCAGTTGGCAGTCTTCCACTCTTTTTTTTTCCATGTCCCTATCTCACCCCTCACTCTCTCTTTCTGTCTTCGTCTCTCTTTTTCATTCTGTCTCTCTACTCCTTTGTTTTTCCATTCTACCCTCTCTCTAATCTACCCTTTCTCTCTGTCAACCTTTTTTCCTTCTCTCTTTCCATCTCTCTCTTCTCTCTCCTGTTTTTTTCTCCCCTCTCTCCCACTCTTTCATATTCTCTCTCTCTTATTATCTCTTTCTCTCCCTCCCTCTCTCTCTCTCTTTATCATTCTATCCCTCTCTCTCTTTATCTCTCTCTCCTTCCTCTCAACTATACCCATGTCCTCTCTGCCTCAATCCCAGATAATTCCCTCTCTGCCTCAATCGCAGATAATTCCCTCTCTGCCTCAATCGCAGATAATTCCCTCTCTGTGGGACTGGAATATTGCAGCAGGCGAGAGCGAAAGAGAGAATACACTGCCAAATTAGTGAGCAGGCGCAGTGCTACAGTACATAATCTCAGCACACACTACACACACATGCACACACACATTCATATAAACATACACACACACTGTCACATATACACTCATACAATGCAAATATTTACCAAATTATACAGTACTACACATGTATGCATGAATACACACTCACATGCACACACGTGCAGAGACACACACACACACACTTTGTTTAATTTTCCCGTTTTTTAACCCCTGCTCTCTGACCTACAGGGTGATGTCTGATTGGCCACTGGGGGGCGGCTGTCCTCTCTGTCACCAGTTCACCCTCTGAGGTTTATGGGATAGGACGCCCCCCTCCCCACCCCTTCGTAACCTCCCAACCTGCAACCACAGTGACGACTGTGCCAAAGGCCGTGCCTGGCGATTGGAGCCCTGGTCCTGACATGGGCAGCCCCGGCTGTGAGGTGAGTTTTGGTTTGCAGTTTGTACCCTCCCAGCTGTGTGTGTGAGGGGTACTGGTACCACCGTGATTAATAGTTTAATGTTGATCCTCTGATCGGCTATTTACCATTCCGATCCGCTATTTACCGATCCGATTCTCTAATTACCTTGTATACACAGAGAAAATACATGGTAAATTGGTAATTACACCGTAATAGCATACAAATTACTTGTTTGTTTCTTTGGGATTCATTCAAACAAGCTTTTCTGTTCAACTATCATTGTCTTCCAACATCTCCCATATAAATCTCATCTCCTTTATCCAGGTGGGTCCGGCGGGGCCTGTGGAGCCCGTGCTGGAGGCCTTGTGTCCAGAGTGTGGTCAGATCCACCGGGCCTGGGAGAACCACCTCTATAACTACCGCCTGGAGGTGGACGATGACCTGGTGTGCCACATCTGCCTGCAGCCCCTGGTCCAGCCCCTGGACACACCCTGCGGACACACCTTCTGTGCCCGCTGCCTCCGCAGCTTCCTCCAGGAGCGGGACTTCTGCCCGCTGGACCGGGCACGGCTGCATCTGCAGGTGTGTAGGCGGAGCAGCATCCTGGTGCACAAGCTGCTTGACAAGCTGTCTGTGTCCTGTCCCCTGGCCCCAGCCTGCAGCCTCAGCATGCCCCGCTGTGACCTGGAGGCACACCTCAAACACAGGTAGAGTGGAGTCACACACACACACACTTACACACTTCACACACTGGTCTAGGGGAATCACGTGTGCAAAGAAACACATGCATCCATGGCAAGCACACACACACAACTTCTGGTGTGAGTGAGGTGTCTAGCAAATGCTGTATGGGAAGAAGTTGCCCCTAACCACTGTTACAGGGTGAGATATTCCTTCATCCCTGTAATGGTGAAGGTATGGAGTTGGGTATGATCAGCTGATCCTAGACCTGTTTCTTACATGCAGCTCCCCCCGGGAGACCTCGGGGTGGGATTATTAGGTCCTGGGTCATGTGACTGGGGATTACCAGCCAGTTACTTGGTCATGGCACATCTATCATTCCAGTGTTAATACTAAATTGTAATTATTTTGCACTATGGCCTATTTATTGCCTTACCTCCATAACTTACTACATTTCCACACACTGTATATAGATTTTCTATTGTGTTATTGACTGTACGTTTTGTTTATCCCATATGTAACTCTGTGTTGTTGTTGTTTTTATCGCACTGCTTTGCTTTATCTTGGCCAGGTCGCAGTTGTAAATGAGAACTTGTTCTCAACTGGCTTACCTGGTTAAATAAAGGTGAAATACAATTTAAAAAATACATGTGTTGTGTTGTCTGGCCGAGCCTCCATGTTCTCTGACGTCCACCATGCTGGGACCTGTTTAACCACTTCTTCTGTGACACTGCCAAGGGCAACCCCGACCTGTGGTGAGTCCGGTACTAGGGTAATACGTCTGGCTGTTCAAGCACCTCTCTAATCAGGCACAGAGCCTCACACACACACACACACACCTCACAATGTGAGTGGGTGTGTGGCGGTGGGGAGCTCAGCAGGCTAGTGGTAGCTGTGAGGAAACTGTACCGCAACTATATCTGAAGTGAGGGAGGTCTGTAGTGTAAAGTATTAAAAGGTGTGAAGATGTCGGTTCAAGAATTTGGTCTCTAAGCTGTGATGACTTGATGCTGAACTTTGTAGTGTTTAAATCAGTAAATAAGACATACATTGCAATTACTGTGTAGATATGCATCTATCTGGAGTTTATTGCTTGGTTTTTAAAGGTAGCTTGAGTGCTAGCCTTTCATCTTTAGCCAACTTGTTTGTTGTCCTGACTCTGCTGTGACATGACAACAACATAGGATTTGGATAAAGCTGGAACATACTGGTTACTAGGCTACTCCTGAACCGTGTGAGGTTCTGGACTGATTTTGGACTAGACCAGAGGAATGCCAACTAAGAACTGAGAACTTTTCTTTTGCTGAATTCCACAGTCTGTAGCTGTCCCTATGGAAACTACTCTCCGTTGCTGTGTTGATGCATGGTTATTAAGGTTATAGCTGCTAAACGGCCAGATCTCAGGGGAAATTTACCTTAACGAGCTCAGGCTAACGAGCTGTTGCTAACACTAACAGGCTTTCACTGAGTCAGCTGTCTGGACACGTAAAAAAATAAATAAAATAAAAAGTACCCAATTGTCATACTTGAGTAAAAGTATAGATACTGTACCTTAATAGAAAATGACTCAAGTGAAAGTGAAAGTCACCCAGTAAAATACTAGTTGAGTAAAAGTCTAAAAGTATTTGGTTTTAAATATACTTAAGTATCAAAAGTAAATGTAATTGCTAAAATATACTTAAGTATCAAAAGTAAAAGTATAAATCATTTCAAATTCCCTATATTAAGCAAACCAGACAGCACAATTTCCGTGGTTTTTAAATTGACGGATAGCCAGGGGCACACTCCAACACTCAGACATAATTTACAAATGAAACATTTGTGTTTAGTGAGTCCGCCAGATCAGAGGCAGTAGAGATGACAAGGGATGTTCTCTTGATAAGTGTGTGAATTTACAATTTTTCTCCTGCTAAGCATTCCAAATGTAATGAGTACTTTTGGGTGTCAGGGAAAATGTATGGAGTAAAAAGTATATTCGTTTCTTTAGGAATGTAGTGAAGTAAAAGTAAAAGTAGCCAAAAATATAAATAGTAAAGTACAGTACAGATGCCCCCCAAAACTACTTAAGTAGTACTTTAAAGTATTTTTTACTTAAGTACTTTACACCACTGTACACGGGACACCCACCCCTGTCCTGCTCTGCCCTGCTCTGCTCTGCACTGCTCTGCAATGCTCTGCTCTGCTCTGCCCTGCTCTGCTCTGCTCTGCCGTACCCTATTCTGCTCTGCCCTGCTCTGTCCAGTCCAGCCTTTGGCCCAGTGTCCACTAAAGCTCAATTCTAATTATTTTAAAGTGCATCCTGTCTTACTTCCTTCCTCCCTCAAAGTCATCACTGATCCGCCAAGGTTGGATTGTTGATACCAATGAAATGAAAACCTTTGCCAACAACGTCAACTTGGTCAACAAACATTGCCAACAATTTGAATCAGTGATTACCTCAATGAAGTAAGGAATGGAGGAAGGATACCTTAAACAAGCGGAAGACTAGATGCTAGGTCGGAAAATTACAGGTTAAGACAACCTAATAATTCCATGTGGCAGCGTGATAAACGAAATCATTGGACCAGCATCATTGCAAATTCTACAGGATGAGCATTGAAAACGTGACCAGCGGTCTGGAAATTAAATATTAAAGTGGTCATTTGAAAAACGTCTAAATGAATAGAATGACAGTAAAACAGTTATGCTAACATTCACTTCCAGAAGAAAAAAAAGAATATATATATATATATATATATATATATATATATATATATATATATATATATATATATATATATATATAACAAAAAAAAATAAAAGAACAACAACAAAAAACATTCACTTCCAGACTGACAAAATGGTGTGGACAGACATGGCCGCCCTGTTCGTAGCTCCTAGCCAATGTTGCTTGTTGGGTATCATTGCACAGTTGGAGCTAGGAACATAAGCATTTCACTACACCCGCGAAAAACATCTGCAAAATACATATACGCAACCAATACAATTTTATTTGATTCGATTTTCTGCATGGAATTATTACATTGTCTTAAGCTTTGGTACCTTCAACCTACACTAGATGTCCACTACACCTTCTCCTCACTAGATGTCCACTTCTCCTCACTAGATGTCCACTACACCTTCTCCTCACTAGATGTCCACTTCTCCTCACTAGATGTCCACTACACCTTCTCCTCACTAGATGTCCACTACACCTTCTCTTCAGCTTATGGACAAGTATATAAAATTGCTTCCCACTGGGTATCCAGTTGTGGCAGGTGAGCTCTGTCTCACTCTAAGTGGTCCCTAGGTCTTTCTGAGGTGTCTGTACGTGACTGGACTGCTCTGTTCTTCTATAGATTAAGGCCCAGGTCCGCGTGGGTCGTTCCCTCTGCCCCAACCCTAAGACCGTAATGAAGCTAAGGATGGGAGGAGATCATGAGAGACAGAATTGGGTGTCTGTCAGCTTGGACATTTAATATTGTGTCACTAAAGCCGCCTTAAAGTCAGGGATTAGATTAGAACAGAAGACTGCCAGGGCACTTGGAACGTCCTTGAACTGGGTGGAATGTTCTAGAACGTGTCTGATGATCTGATGCTTGATCCTGGATGACTATCTGTGGTTCTTCCTGCTTCGTGCATAGCTTAAATCATAGTCTGGCAGCTAACCATCGGAGGGACTGGTCAATGCAGTAGGTTTCCTGATGTTTTCTGTGGTATCTGTTTATGAGCTGAACAGTAGTTTAACCCAATAACTCTTTGTTATTGGGTTGTCTTACCTTTCATGTATGCAGCATGTGTGTGTGTGTGAAATGTATGAACCCCTCAGTGTATATCTGCAGTTTTAAAGGTCAACTTTGGGCACGAAAAATTGTCCAACTCCGCCCCTTTCTCAATCTTCTAACAGAAATGCGGTGTACCTTTGGTGGTTCGTCGATGTGTCATTCTGGTAATGCGCGCCGCGACTGACGTAGCTAGTTCGTTAGCTATGCTAGCCACTTTAGCTAGCCAGTAACTCCTCCAGTATGTGTTGACATCATTTCACAGGATATGTTTTTGGACGGAAACTGTAGAGATCGGTAAGGAAGGGCACTTCTGTAGCCAAATATCTAATTCATCCATAGGCATTAAATGACCTGGTATGATGGTGCATTGATCAGTTATACAGTTTTTGCCCAAAGTCGACCCCCACATCCCTCTCTCTCTCTGTGTCCAGGTGTCCGGGGACGCAGTCTCAGCAGACCAGTTTAGAGGGACCACCATGTGATCACGGGGAGGAGGGAGCCATGGTGACCAGCCCCCCCAGGTCCCCACGCTCCCTCCAGACAGAGACAGACCTGCGGGAGGAGAGCTCCCCCTCGCCACCTGGTGGCACCTCCACCGCCGGAAGCAGCGTCCCTATGTGGACCGACGAGCCTGGACTGGACAACCCTGCCTTCGAGGAGAGCAATGAGGAGGACAGTGAGTAACAACTGTGTGTGTGTGTGTGTGTGTGTGTGTGTGTGTTACTAACCCCTCTCTGTGTGTAGGTGTGGTAGGGTTGGAGTGTGTGGTGCCCAGGGTAAAGCGACCCCTCAGTAACCCCTGCATCCATCTCCTCCGCACCGCCAGCTCTGCCTCCTCTGTGTGGGACTGCCCCGAGTCACCGCCCCTCTCTGCAGAAGAGGGTATGACATCACTTCCTCCATCTGACTTCCTGTCTCTAACCTTCCAATGTAATCATCTCGAATCTAAACATTCATGAATATAAGAGATTTATGTCTTACATGTCCCTGTGTATCTCCCAGGTTGTGTGAAGCTGCCGTCCCTTCCAGAGGGTGAAATCACCACCATCGAGGTCCACCGCTCCAACCCCTATGTAGAACTGGGCATCAGCATCGTCGGGGGTAATGAGACGCCTCTCATCAACGTGGTGATCCAGGAAGTGTACCGTGACGGGGTCATTGCTCGAGATGGCAGGCTTCTGGCCGGGGACCAGATACTACAGGTGAGGACCATGGATCCATCCTCACCTCTTCCTAAACTTTTCTCCTCTAATATCCCTCCAAAGCCAACATCCCTCCCTTTCCTTCTCCCTCTCCTAATGTCTCTCTCTCTCTCTCTCTCTCTCTCTCTCGCTCTTTCTCCCTCTCTGCAGGTCAACAGTGTAGACATCAGCAATGTGCCCCATAACTTTGCCCGCTCCACGTTGGCACGCCCCTGTGCCACGCTACAGCTCACTGTCCTAAGGGAGCGCCGCTGTGTCTCTCGCCCACCCGCCTCCACCACCCCCTCAGTGCCCCATGCCCCCTGTTCCACCCCAGAGGGCATCCCGTCCAGCCCTGCCAGCCTGAGGATCACCCTGCAGAAGCGGGACTCGTCAGAGCAGCTGGGCATCAAGCTGGTGCGGAGGACTGACGAGGTGGGGGTGTTTGTGCTAGACCTGCTGGACGGCGGCCTGGCTGCCAAGGACGGGAGGCTGTGTAGTAACGACCGCGTGCTGGCGGTCAATGAGCAGGACCTACGCCACGGCACGCCTGAACAGGCTGCTCAGATCATACAGGTAAGACTGCTAGGGGATAAACAGTGTTTCTGACCGTTCCTCTTGTGGATGGCTAAACCTACTCCCTTTTCCTGTCAACTACAGGCCAGCGGCGAAAGAGTCTATCTGCTGATTGGCCGTCCCAGCAAGCCTACCCCTCCCCCTCCATCAAGCTCTGCCTCCAACAGAGATCTGTACTGCCATGACCACTTCCTCCCCAACCACCATCACCATCACCACAGCTTCTCCCCCAGCCCCAGCACCGTGCCCACCTGTGCCCATCTGGCCCGCTCCTGCACCCACAGAGTGAGTACACACCTGAGGGAGTGTGTGTGTCTGACTGTGTCTGTTCATATGTATCTATTTATGCTGGAGGCCTCTCCCAATGTGTATTATACACTGTAGGACCTCTCTTAGTGAGTGTGTGTGTGTGTGTGTGTATATATATGTGTGTGTGTATATGTGTGTGTGTGTGTGTGTGTGTAGGACCTGTCCCAGTGTGTGACCTGTAAGGAGAAACACATCACTGTGAAGAAGGAGCCTCATGAGTCTCTGGGTATGACCGTGGCCGGGGGGCGGGGCAGCAAGAGCGGCGAGCTGCCCATCTTTGTGACCAGCATCCAACCACACGGCTGCCTGTCACGGGATGGACGAATCAAACGAGGTGAGCTGTGGGCTACATCACAGCCTGTTAGATTATTGAGGCCAAGTTCTTGTTTGGTTTGGCTCCTTTCTTTGCTCATGATCTGCCACAGCTACATTCTCAGGAGTCAGTGTTGGAATGTTCTCTCTCAGGACTCTTTGTCCCTAAGTAACAATGTCTCTCTCTGTCCCTCTCCCTCCTTCTATCCCTCCTTCTTTCTCTCTCTCTGTCGGTTCTTCACTCTGCCTCCCCAACTCCTGTTGTCCCTGTTTATCTCTCCCCACTCTATCTCATTCTCTCTCTCTGTCACCTCCTCTCCTCCAGGTGACATCCTCCTGAGTATCAACGGCCAGGACCTGACCTACCTGAGCCACAGCGAGGCGGTTGGCACCCTGAAGGCCAGCGCAGCATCGCCCTCCGTCCAGCTGAGGGCGCTGGAGGTCAGCATGGTGGAGGAGCCGGACCAGGGCCAGAGCCCCGAGGACCAGCTGCTGCCCACACACCCCCACACACACGACTCGGACTACGACTCCTCCTGGTCCCCGTCCTGGGTCATGTGGCTTGGCCTGCCCAGGTAAACAGGAGCTATAGAAGACACACCTCATTGGGTTGGACTCACCTGTGGTGGTTGGGATGTTGGGAGTTTATGTGTGAAAGTATTGCCTTGATTTATTTAGTTTTTTCATATTAGTGTAGGTGACGCAGAGGAGACAAGGAAAGGAAGCAAGTTGACTAGTGAGATCCATCCCATGATTCACCTGAAGTCATCTGTGGAGAATGTGTTTGTATGTCGGCGCATTTCTGTTGATTTTGATTTGAGTGTGTTCTGTGTTGGGATGTAAATGTTGCACGGATCATGTATTATGTGTGTGTGTTGATGTGTTTGTGTTGATGTGTGTATGTTGATGTGTGTGTGTTGGTGTGTGTGTTAAAGCCAGGGTGCGTGTGTTACATAAGGTGGTCCATACGAGGGATTATGTGTGTGTGTTGTCCTGAACTGTGGTGTAACCATCAACAGCTGTGGATTATCAACTGAGGGGCATGTGGTTACATCCCTAATGTCTCTCCCCAATTCATCCTTCAGAGACTGGTACAGAGAGGACAGCCTCAAACTCACCCCTCCCTTTTCTATCGCTCTCTCCTTTTCTTCCGCTCTGTCTCTCTTTCTCTCCTCCCTCTCTGAATCTCCCTTCCTCCATCTCTCTTTTCGTCTGTCTTTCTCCATCTGTCTCATTTCTCTTGCCTTACGTCACCATTTTTCTCCCTGCCCCTCCCTCCCTCCCTCCCTCTCTCCCTAAACCTGGCTCAACCCTCTCCATCTCCCCCCTTCTTCTGTATTTCTATTTATTATGGGTCTCCTGTCTCCCTCACTAAAACACTGACTCATTCATTCCAGCCATCTCTATCTCAGCTTCCTTCACAGTAGCCATGAGATTGTTCTGCGTAGAAGTCACCCTGGGAGCTGGGGCTTCAGCATCGTCGGGGGATATGAGGAAAACCATAGCAACCAGGCATTCTTTATCAAGACCATTGTCCTTGGAACGCCTGCATACTCCGACGGCAGCCTCAAGTAAGCCGTCAGTCATGTTGTTGGGTTGTGAGCATAAAGACATATTTCCATTCTTTGTAAGTTAATGGACAATAAAGTACATCTTATATAAACAGTGGGGAGAACAAGTATTTGATACAGTGCCGATTTTGCAGGTGTTTTCCTACTTACAAAGCATGTAGAGGTCTGTAATTTTTATCATAGGTACACTTCAACTGTGAGAGACAGAATCTAAAACAAAAATCCAGAAAATCACATTGTATGATTTTTAAGTAATTAATTAGCATTTTATTGCATGACATAAGTATTTGATCACCTACCAACCAGTAAGAATTCCGGCTCTCACAGACCTGTTAGTTTTTCTTTAAGAACCCCTCCTGTTCTCCACTCATTACCTGTATTAACTGCACCTGTTTGAACTCGTTACCTGTATAAAAGACACCTGTCCACACACTCAATCAAACAGACTCCAGCCAAGTGTCTGCGGGTTTTCGCTCCACCCTTGTACTTGATTGACGTCACTAATTAGTAAGAAACTCCCCTCACCTGGTTGTCTAGGTCTTAACCCGCAGACACTCGGCCCTCTGTGGAATGAGTTTGACACCCCTGCTATAATGGCACAGATATAAAGATGTCCTCTATCTACAGTGGGGAGAACAAGTATTTGATACACTGCCGATTTTGCAGGTTTTCCTACTTACAAAGCATGTAGAGGTCTGTAATTTTTATCATAGGTACACTTCAACTGTGAGAGACGGAATCTAAAACAAAAATCCAGAAAATCACATTGTATGATTTTTAAGTAATTAATTTGCATTTTATTGCATGACATAAGTATTTGATACATCAGAAAAGCAGAACTTAATATTTGGTACAGAAACCTTTGTTTGCAATTACAGAGATCATACGTTTCCTGTAGGTCTTGACCAGGTTTGCACACACTGCAGCAGGGATTTTGGCCCACTCCTTCATACAGACCTTCTCCAGATCCTTCAGGTTTCGGGGCTGTCACTGGGCAATACGGACTTTCAGCTCCCTCCAAAGATGTTCTATTGGGTTCGGGTCTGGAGACTGGCTAGGCCACTCCAGGACCTTGAGATGCTTCTTACGGAGCCACTCCTTAGTTGCCCTGGCTGTGTGTTTCGTGTCGTTGTCATGCTGGAAGACCCAGCCACGACCCATCTTCAATGCTCTTACTGAGGGAAGGAGGTTGTTGGCCAAGATCTCGCGATACATGGCCCCATCCATCCTCCCCTCAATACGGTGCAGTCGTCCTGTCCCCTTTGCAGAAAAGCATCCCCAAAGAATGATGTTTCCACCTCCATGCTTCACTGTTGGGATGGTGTTCTTGGGGTTGTACTCATCCTTCTTCTTCCTCCAAACACGGTGAGTGGAGTTTAGACCAAAAAGCTATATTTTTGTCTCATCAGACCACATGACCTTCTCCCATTCCTCCTCTGGATCATCCAGATGGTCATTGGCAAACTTCAGACGGGCCTGGACATGCGCTGGCTTGAGCAGGGGGACCTTGCGTGCGCTGCAGGATTTTAATCCATGACGGCGTAGTGTGTTACTAATGGTTTTCTTTGAGACTGTGGTCCCAGCTCTCTTCAGGTCATTGACCAGGTCCTGCCGTGTAGTTCTGGGCTGATCCCTCACCTTCCTCATGATCATTGATGCCCCACGAGGTGAGATCTTGCATGGAGCCCCAGACCGAGGGTGATTGACCGTCATCTTGAACTTCTTCCATTTTCTAATAATTGCGCCAACAGTTGTTGCCTTCTCACCAAGCTGCTTGCCTATTGTCCTGTAGCCCATCCCAGCCTTGTGCAGGTCTACAATTTTATCCCTGATGTCCTTACACAGCTCTCTGGTCTTGGCCATGGTGGAGAGGTTGGAGTCTGTTTGATTGAGTGTGTGGACAGGTGTCTTTTATACAGGTAACGAGTTCAAACAGGTGCAGTTAATACAGGTAATGAGTGGAGAACAGGAGGGGTTCTTAAAGAAAAACTAACAGGTCTGTGAGAGCCGGAATTCTTACTGGTTGGTAGGTGATCAAATACTTATGTCATGCAATAAAATGCTAATTAATTACTTAAAAATCATACAATGTGATTTTCTGGATTTTTGTTTTAGATTCTGTCTCTCACAGTTGAAGTGTACCTATGATAAAAATTACAGACCTCTACATGCTTTGTAAGTAGGAAAACCTGCAAAATCGGCAGTGTATCAAATACTTGTTCTCCCCACTGTACACACACAGAGTATATAAAACATTAAGGACACCTGCTCTTTCCATGACGTAGACTGACCAGGTGAATCCAGGTAAAAGCTATGATGCTCTATTGATGTCACTTATTGAATCCACTTCAATCAGTGTAGATGAAGGGGAGGAGACAGGTTAAAGGATTTTAAAGCATGAATTGTGTATGTGTGCCATTCAGAGGGTGAATGGGCAAGACAAAAGGTTTAAGGGCCTTTGAACGGGGTATGGTAGTAGGTGCCAGGCGCACCTGTTTGTGTCAAGAGTGCAACGCTGCTGGGTTTGTTTTTCCATACTCAAGTTTACTGAGTGTATCAAGAATGGTCCACCACCCAAAGGACATCCAACCAACTTTACACAACTGTGGGAAGCATTGGAGTCAACATGGCCAGCATCCCTGTGGAACGCTTTCGGCACCTTGTAGAGTCCATTCCCCTGACGAATTGAGGCTGTTCTGAGGGCAAAGGGTGGGGTGCAACTTAATATTAGGAAGGTGTTCTTAATGTTTGGTATACTCAGTAGATATGTACTGTATATGGTCCATCCATATTGATGTTCCCCTCTGTGTCCCCCTCTATTTCCTAGGTGTGGGGACATGATAGTGGCAGTTAACGGGCTGTCTACGGCTGGTATGAGCCACTCAGCCCTGGTACCCATGCTGAAGGAGCAGCGTAGCAGAGTGGCTCTCACCGTGGTCTCCTGGCCTGGCAGCCTGGCATAGAACCGGGTCAAACTTCACTGGACTGCATCATGCCACGCTGAAATTACTCTAGACTGTATCTAACCAGGGCCAAATCATGCGAGACTGCATCGAAACCAGGCTACGGCGCCAAATCATGCCATACTGAAATTGCTCTGGATCAGACCGACTGTAACCCGGGCCAAATCACATGGACTTCATCAAACCAGGCTAGAGTGAACGTGGCCCTCCTAGGCAAAATCCCTTGATACTAGGCTGGACCTTGCCAGCCCCATGCCACACTGCAATCACACACTGATGTGTTCATACAGATGTAGGATCTTAATTTGATCACCCTGTTGCAGAACTTTCCTGCAATGCAGGACATTTCAAACTTGTAGTGTATGAGGTTTAAAAAGGCTTCTAAAGTTTGTAATGTCCACTTTTCCTTACAAAACATTTATCAAACTTTACAAAAATGTCCATTCATTATAATCCACATTCCTGCTGTAGCAAACTGGCTCAAATTAAGATCCTATATCTGTATGGTCATGTTATCGGTCTTCACTCCCACACAGAGAGTGTGGGACTGTATCTGTTAAAGGACAGTATATCGTCTCTGGACTGTTTCTCTTCACTGGACTGCAGTAGTAGATACCAGGGGCATATTCAGGTGGCCTCAACGTTACAGAACGTTTCAGATAGAAATTCACTACATAGAACCGATAGGATTCTCTGCCATGTAGAATAATGAATTTGATCAGCTCTAGGCCATGTATTTCTGTCATTATAAACGCTTCTAGGGTTATGTTCAGGAGGATAAATCATTTTGAAACAAGTTCAGGTAGCACCTGTTTAAAAATAAAATAAAGAAGTCGCTCCTACTGAATACAGCCTTACCGGATACCTGCCACGCCCTGGGGGCCCGACCCGCCCCCCTGGACACAGCCTTAGGCCTCATCACCGTGACGACCCAGCCGTCAGCTTGCTGGGGTTTTATACGTGTGTGAATGTGTGTTCTGCGGTTTAATAAAGACTTCCCAGAGTCGATTCTCTTACCTAGAAGTCCGTCCACTGTGCCTGTGTGTGCGTGCCACCTCTCCCTGGCCCCACACCTTCATAGTTAGAGGAAAACTGGTTTTCGGCATGCTAGTTTACTGGAGTCTGTTCAGCACCTGGATGTGTTTACATTTTAGTCATTTAGCAGACGCTCTTATCCAGAGCGACTTTCAGGAGCAATTAGGGTTAAGTGCCTTGCTCAGGGGCAAAGACTGATTTTTCACCTAGTCGGCTCGGGGTTTCAAACCAGCAACCGGTTACTGGGCCAACACTCTTAACCACTAGGCTACCTGCTGTGTGTGTTCAGTCAGTTCCGTTGGTGTGAGCACTGAGAAGAGGATGGGAGTTGATTTATTTGATTTATTTAGAGTACAGACTTTTGGCTATTTTAAATGCCATTCCTTGTTCACCAAGCTCACCCCTCCCCAGGATGAAAGGAGCAGACTTCAGAACCCGATATGAATGTGCCATTATTGGAGGCACTTAGCAAATGCCCATCAATCGAACCTCATTGCTAAACATGTTGCATTACACAATCATTAACATCAGACAAAAATCCAGAGGGTGCAGTAGTGAGGATATATTTGATAAGTGTTTGATACATAACTGAAAGAGTCGGCTCCTGAAAACAAATTGAACAAAAATACTTCACACAGCGCAAAGTATAGGTTCCTCTTCCACAGGTTTCAGAACACCCCCATGGTTCTGATGGACCAGTCCATGTCAGGGCAGGGGTGTTACAGGGTGTAGGACCCAAGCTGGTGTTACGGAGTTGGGCAGCCAGTCTGCTGGTCTCAGCCTGTGGGGACACAGTCCCCGACTCAGACTGATGGGATGACTTACCCACTTCGTGTCGTCTCAAACGCGCCTAATGAGGAGAAAACATTTCTCCATCAAATATGCCACTAAAGCAGAGCCAGATAGTTCTGCAAATCTATTTTAGAATTGGATAGGATACCATATTGTAACTCTGGTCATTTACAGTGTGCTCACCTGCATAGCGAAGCTCTTGCCACAACCTACATGGGTACAGGAGAAGGCCTTCTGGCCCTTGTGGTCTGACATTACGTGGTTCTCCAGATTGAAGTGTGTGGTGAAGGTCTTCCCACATCCAGTTTTGGAGCACCGGAGTGGACCCAGAGCTGGTGCAAGAACCATGCCTCCAGGAACATCCTACTGCAGCCGTCACACTGCAGCTTGACTGAGCACACACACACCTTGCTTGAGTCACTGAAGCAGAACAACGTAAGAGCAGTTCACAAGACAATGCAAGATGAAAGCTGGAGAACAGTCAGGAGAGCGGTGGTGGAGAGAGGGCCTACATACCTCGGTGTACAGCCTTCCTTTGCTTCTGATACGCTGACCAAATCTCCCCTTGGAGACAGCCCTCCACAGCACAAGGGTAACCTGGGAGAGAAAATACATGACAGGTTAATATGTATGGAAAAAAGCTTCTACAGGAATAGAATGGCGCCAGAGGTAATGGTGGCCGTTTTACAGGCTCCTGACCAAATTTGCTATTGTGTATTTCTTAGCTCTCATCAAAACTTTTTTTTGTACATAATGTTTCAGCCATCCTTTCCCATGATCGAAAAGAACTTCTGGTCATCAGAACAGCTATCTCTAACCTCTATTTGGACCAGGCCCTAATCCCAGACACTCGTAGAAGGCGAATACTGCGCTTTAGAGGCCGGCGTGCAGGCACCCTGGTGAGACTACGGCGGCAAATGAATAAATCGCCTCTACCTTCTTTTCTATTGCCTAATGTGCAGTTGCTGGGAAATAAACTGGAAGAGCTCAGTTTGAGACTATCCTATCAACGGGACATTTATAACTAATATACTATGCTTCTCGGAGCCATGGCTGAACAAGGAAATGGATAATATAAATCTAGATGTTTTTTTTCTATGCATCAGCAGGACAGAACGGCAGAGTCCGGTAAGATCAGGGGTGGTGGTGGTATGTCTATTAACAGCTGGTGCGCAATCTCTAATATTAAGGAAGTCTCGAGGTTCTGCTCGCCTGAGTTAGAATACCTCAAACTGTTGACCATACTATTTACCAAGAGAGTTTGTATTTTGCGTATCTGTCCATTTACCGCCACAAACCAATGCTGGCACTAAGACCGCACTCAACGAGTTGTATAGGGGCACAAGCAAACAAGAAAATGCTCATCTAGAGGAAGCGCTCCAAGTGGCCGGTGCAGGAAAGCTGAAATCCGTTTTACCTCATTTCTACCAGTAGGTCACCTGTGCGACCAGAAGGATAAAAACTCGAGATCACTTTAACTCCACACAGAGATGCATGCAAAGTTCTCGGCTGCCCTCCATTTGGCAAATCGGACCATAACTCAATCCTCCTGATTCCTGCTTACAAGCAAAAACTCAAACAGGAAGACCAGTGACGCGTTCAATAGGGAAGTGGTCCGATGAAGCGGGTGCTAAGCTACAGGACTGTTTTGCTAGCCCAGACTGGAATATGTTCCGGGATTCAGCCGATGGCATTGAGGAGTTTACAACATCAGTAACCGGCTTCATTAATAAGTACATCGACGACGTTGTCCCCACAGGTAGACCATATAGGTAGTGTCTTAACAAAGTATTCATACCCCTTGACTTATTCCACATTTTGTTGTGTTACAGCCTGAATTCCAAATGATTTAAATAGATCCCACGCCCATCTACACACAATGACATAGTGAACCCATATTTAGACATTTCAGCAAATTGATTGAAAATTAATTACAGAAATCTAATTTACATAAGTATTCACACCCCTGAGTCAATACTTTGTAGAAGCACCTTTGGCAGCGATTACAGCTGTGAGTCTTTCTGGGCAAGTGCAACATTTGCTCATTACTCTTTTCAAAATTCTTCAAGTTTTGTCAAATTGGTTGTTGATCATTGCTAGACAACCATTTTCAGGTCTGACTCTTGCCACAGATTTCAAATAGATTTAAGTAAAAACTAACTTGGCCACTCAGGAACATTCACTGTGTTCTTGGGGAAGCAACTCCAGTGTAGATTCAGCCTTGTTTTAAGTTATTGTCCTGCTGAAATGTGAATGAATCTCCCTGTGTCTGGTGGAATGCAGACTGAACCAGGTTTTCCTTTAGGATTTTGCCTGTCCTTTTTTTGTATCCCGAAAATTCTCCAGTCCTTAACCATTACACGCATACCCAGAACATGATGCAGCCACCACTATGCTTAAAAATATGGAGTGTGGTACTCTGTAATTTGTTGTATTTGCCCCAAACATAACTCAGGACAGTATTACTTTAGTGCCTTGTTGCAAAAAGGATGCATGTTTTGGAATATTTGCATTTCTGTACAGGCTTCCTTTCCACTCTGTCAATTAGGTTAGTATTGTGGAGTAATTACAATGTTGATCCATCCTCAGTTCTATCACAGCCATTAAACTAACTGTTTTGAAGTCACCATTGGCCTTATGGTGAAATCCCTGAGCGGTTTCCTTCCTCTCCGGCAACTGAGTTAGAAAGGACGCTTTTATCTTTGTAGTGACTGGGTGTATTGATACACAATCCACATGTAATTAATAACTTCACCATGCTCAAAGAGGCTTTCAATGTCTGCTTTTTCTTTACCCATCTTGCAATAGGTGCCCTTTGCAAGGCATTGGAAAACCTCCCTGGTCTTTGTGGTTGAATCTGTGTTTGAAATTCACTGCTCAACTGAGGGACCTTACAGATAATTGTATGTGTGGGGTACAGAGATGAGGTAATCATTAAAGAAAATCATGTTAAACACTATTATGGAGTGAGTCCATGAACCTTAAGCACATTTTTACTCCTGAACTTATTTAGGCTTGCCATAACAAAGGGGTTGAATACTTAGACTCAAGACATTTCAGCTTTTCATTTATTAATTTGTAAAACAAATGAAAAGCATAACTCCACTTCATCATTATGGGGTAGTGTGTTAGGCCAGTAAAAAAAAAAAAAAATCTTAATTTAAGCCATGTTAAATTCAGGGTGTAACAACAAAATGTGGAAAAGACAAGGGGTGGGAATACTTTCTGAAGGAACTGAACATATCCCAACCAGAAGCCATGGATTACAGGCAACATCCGCGCTGAGCTAAAGGCTAGAGCTGCCGCTTTCAAGGAGCCGGACACTAACCCGGACTCTTATAAGAAATCCCTATACGCCCTCCGACGAACCATCAAACATGCAAAGCGTCAATACAGGACTAAGATTGAATCCTACTACACCGGATCTGACACTGATGTGGCAGGGCTTGCAAACTATTACGGATTTCAAAGGGAAACCCAGCCTAGAGCTGCCCAGTGACGCAAGCTTACCAGATGAGCTAAATGCCTTCTATGCTCACGTTGAGACAAGCAATACTGAACCATGCATGACAGCACCAGCTGTTCCGGACAACTGCTTGATCACCCTCTCAATAGCTGATGTGAGTAAGACCTTTAAACAGGTTAACATTCAGAAGGCCTCAGGGCCAGACGGACTACCAGGACGCCTACTCAGAGCATGCGCTGACCAGCTGACAAGTTTCTTCACTGACATTTTAAACTCCTCTGACCCAGTCTGTAATGCCTACATGTTTCAAGCAAACCACCATAATCCCTGTGACTAAGAACACCAAGGTAACCGGTCTAAATAACTACGGCCCTGTAGCACTCATCTGTAGCCATGAAATGCTTTGAAAGTCATGGCTCACAACACCATCATCCCAGAAACCCTGGACCCACTCCAATTCGCATACCGCCCCAACAGATCCACAAATGACGCAACCTCTATTGCTCGCCACACTGCCCTTTCACACCTGGCCAAAAGGAACACCTTCGTCAGAATGCTGTTCATTGACTACAGCTCAGCGTTCAACACCATAGTGCCCTCCAAGCTCATCACTACGCTAAGGACCCTGGGATTAAACACCTACCTCTGCAACTTCATGGGTGCGTGATCAGTCCCCTCCTGTACTCCCTGTTCACCCACGACTGTGTGGCTGCGGACGACTCCAAAACCATCATTAAGTTTGCTGACGATACCTGTGGTAGGCCTGATCACCGACGACAAGACAGCCTATAGGGAGGTCAGAGACCTGGCAGTGTGGTACCACGACAACAACCTCTCCCTGAACGTCAGCAAGACAAAGGAGCTGATCGTGGACTACAGGAAACAGAGGGCCGAACACACCCCCATTCACATCGACGGGGCTGTAGTGGAGCGGGTCGAGAGCTTCAAGTTCCTGAAGAGGGCACAACAACGCCTCTTCCCCCTCAGGAGGTGGAGAAGATTTGACATGGGCCCTCAGATCCTCAAAAAGTTATACAGCTGCACCATTGATAGCATCTTGAATGGCTGCATCACCGCTTGGTATGGCAACTGCTCGGCATCCGACCGCAAGGCGCTACAGAGGGTAGTGAGTACAGCCCAGTATGTCACTGGGGCCCGAACTCCCTGCCATCTAGGACCTCTATACCAGGTGGTTAGAGTAAGGCCCTAAAAATTGTCAAAGACTCCAGCCACCCAAGTCTTAGACTTCTCTGCTACCGCATGGCAAGCGGTACCGGAGCATCAAGTCTGTGACAAAAAAGCACCCGAACAGCTTCTACCCCCAAGCCATAAGACTGCTGAACAGTTAATCAAATGGCTCCCCAGACTATTTACATTGACCCCCTTTATGTCTTCATCTTGTTTTGCACCAACTCCCTTGCACACTCACTAGACTCTACCCACACTTTACATACGATGCTGCTACTCTGTTTATTATATATCCTGATTGCCTAGTCACTTTTACCCCTACCACAGGAGGCTGCTGAGGGGAGGACGGCTCATAATAATGTCCAGAACAGAGCAAATGGAATGGCATCAAACATATGGAAACCATGTGTTTCATGTATTTGATATCATTCCACTTCAGCCATTACCTTGAGCCCGTCCTCCCCAATTAAAGTGCCACAAACCTCCTGTGACCCCTACCCACATACTGTATTACCTTAACTACCTCGTACCCCGGCACATTGACTCAATACTGGTACTCATATATAGCCTCGTTATTGTTTTTATTGTGTTACTATTTCCTTTTTTAGTAGCAAATATTTATCTTACTTTTTAACTCTGCACTGTTGGGAATGGGCTCGTAAGTAAGCATTTGACTGTAAAGTCTACACCTGTTATATTCAGAGCATGTGACCAATAGATGTGAGATGTGCATATGGCAGGTGCAGGGCTCACCTTGGTGCACTTTCTCATGGTGCTTCAATTGTCCAGGACCAGCACATTCTCTCTTACAGCCCTCAAAGTTACACCAATGGGAAAGGGTCAGAGCTCAGGCTGACGTGGTAGAGCCTACATACGCTCATAGATGCCAGTGTGTGTCATACTCACTGAAAGGGAAGCGGTTGTGCGTGTTCCGTCTTGTGTGTCTTGAGTTGGTTATTCTTCTTGAAGTCCTTCCCATAGCCCACACTAAAACAGAATAAATAACAAATCACAGCATCTTATCAACCTCTGATGAATGATAATGAGCAGTAGGACCCATGTTTGTCCAATATGGCCGTCACTTTTCCTTCACCCACACAAAACTGTGGAAGTCTCAAGTGGGTTCTCAAAATATCACGTTTAGCCATCAACTGATTCAGAACCGTGTCAATGAAATCTAAGGCAATAAGGAGATGAAGTGAGCCCCAAAGTTTAGCCAACCTTCTAGTGCTTCTCCTGGTGCTGGTGAATGTGAGCCATGTGGGTCTTCATGCTGACATGTGTGGCGAAGGCCTCGGAGCATCCTGCAGCCAGACACCTGCAGATACACACAGGAACAGATGGGAGACCAGAGGGAAGGTTGGAAGAGGATTGATGCATTTTATGTCTCAGATATCACGGTGGGTTAGGTTACCATTCAGTAAAATTTCTGGGTCAAACCCATTCAGAACTAAACCCTAGCCTCGGTGCCAACCTGTCGCTTTGCTTTAGCCAACTGGTTGTCTTGCCAAATGGCTTGGAAAGGCAACAATGTAGCATTGTAGAATGCAGCCTCAAACAAACCAGTCATTGACAGTGAAGTGAACCATTGCCTTAGCCCTTTAGGATAGTGAAGCTTCACATCAGGCTTCATGCTCACATGTATGGCTTCTCTCCACTGTGGCTCAGCCTGTGGGCTTCATGCTCACATTTATGGCTTCTCTCCACTGTGGCTCAGCCTGTGGGCTTCATGCTCACATTTATGGCTTCTCTCCACTGTGGCTCAGCCTGTGGGCTTCATGCTCACATTTATGGCTTCTCTCCACTGTGGCTCAGCCTGTGGGCTTCATGCTCACATTTATGGCTTCTCTCCACTGTGGCTCAGCCTGTGGGCTTCATGCTCACATTTATGGCTTCTCTCCACTGTGGCTCAGCCTGTGTCTGGTGAGCTGGCTTCTCTCCACTGTGGCTCAGCCGGTGTCTGGTGAGCTGGTAGCGGATGCAGAAGCTCTTGTCACGGTTCTCGCATGAGAAGGGTTTCTGTCGAAGAGAAACATCACCATCATGGATCCCTCTCTGTAACAAGCACTAAAATACCCATGTGTTTCTGACCCCCAGACACATTTGATTAACTATCATCTAGCAGTTAAAAAAAAACAAAAAAACACCATAGGATGTCCATTCTTTGTCTGATCTAACAGAAATGTGAAATACCGGCCCTAGGATCTGATCTCTTTTGGACCATGTGTTGAAAGAGGCTATAGCTGAGCAGGACAGATATAAACTGACCAAACCTGAGTGCTTACAAAGATGGGCATCTAATTTCCATGATTTATTGAAAGTGGCTTCGCAGTTGACAAAACAACAAATAAAGCTTTTTTTGGACTTGTATCCTTTCCCCAATTTTAATTGTATAGGTGGTAAAGATGACGGTGTTTTGGTAAAGAAACACCCCTAACAAAACCGAGGGCCAGTCGTTTACCGCACTACATGGATTGACACACCTGAGGATGATATATTTTATTGGGCGATGCCACTATTGAATAACACAGGGGTGTTTCAATCCACGCAATGGAAAGTGAACTAAATTGAAAGCCCATTTTGCCACAGTAGTCTAATACCCTAGATACATTTCAGGTATAAGTATTTTAATTATTTTGGCAAAATATTGATGTTTAATAAATGAATATTGGACACCTGCTTCGTGATTTTATTCACCCATCACCCTACGTTTGACCTTAGTTTGTTCCTGATTGGAGGAAGTTAGGAACACTGAATTGCTGTGGATCGATGCAAACAGCCTCATAGAGATAGAGAAAGAAAGGACTCATCGTGGATATTACCCGTCTCAGCATGGACATTGCCATTGAGGGCTTGCATGTTTCCACCATTTTAAAGTAGTCAAAGTAGTAAACTGGGTGGGGCTTCTATGGGTTGTAGCCTCAATGGCGCTGCCCATGCTGTCACAGATGCTATAATGCATATGTGTCAAACTCCTTCCAAGGAGAGCCAAGTGTCTGCGGGTTTTTTGCTCCACCCTTGTACTTGATTGACGTCACTAATTAGTAAGAAACTCCCCTCACCTGGTTGTCTAGGTCTTAACCCGCAGACACTCGGCCCTCTGTGGAATGAGTTTGACACCCCTGCTATAATGGCACAGATGTAAAGATGTCCTCTATCTATCTCTATGAACAGCCTATACAGGGTTGTGACGAGGAGTACAGCAGGGGTGTCAAACTCATTCCATGAAGGGCCTAGTGTCTGCGGGTTTTTGGTTTTTGGTTTTTCCTTTCAATCAGTGTGTACACAGGCAGCCCAATTTTCACTAATTGGTCTTTTGACGAATCAGATTAGCTCTGAAAAAAATCTGCTGTGAAAACATCTGATGTGATTGGTCAAAAGACCAATTAGTGGAAAAAGTATCAGACTTGGGCTGCCCAGCCAAAATAGCTTATCTTGGAAATGGTTGTGTTCGGGTTTCTGGCTCTGATTTGCTAGATCTAGATTATGTTATTGGTAAATTGAGTAGACTAGCCAGCAGTTGTTGTGATTCAGGTCCCTGAGCTTGCCTTTCTCTGACTGATTGTAGGCTTTAAAACTGTCATCCAGGCTCCTGACACTGTGCATCGCTATCTACTGTCTGTGTGCATTTGTTGTCTGAGCTAAGCGACTGTCTATCTCCAGTCATCAAACGCACATGGAATTTACAGCCCTAATTATGGTCTTATCAACCTGCGCCATACTGTTGTCTGACAGGTGTGATTTACAGTCATCATCTTCATTCTCCTGCTCTGTCCCAATGTGATCCTCTTTAACCCACGAGCCTGACTCATGCAATCCTGAAGACAGTTCAACCCACTACCAATTATATGACATTGCTCTTTATTTAGACTTAGATTAACAATATGTTTCCACAAGGATACTTCATTGTGAATTCAGGACAGCTGACAAATCCGAAAACAAAACAGAAAATCTTCAATCCAATATGGTCTGTACATTACCTAGACTAGAGACCAACTACCATGCATGTGTCATTTTCCCATAATCTGGTGAGAAACCTTTGGCTGACTTCTCTGAATGAGGCCTATTAAGAACCCCAGGGCATTACCTCTGCTCCCTCCCACACTTCAGGTCACCCGGCCTGGGTCGACCGCCACCGTTATCAGCCTCTCCCCGTCCGGTCACACTGGCCCAATCCCTCCACTGACAGGGGACAGGATCAATAACCCTAGTTCTGTATCTGTGGATGACCATGGTCTTCACTGATAACCACTACTGACAAGTATATAGGGGAAGAAAGACCCTATCTGTCCACCTATCCCCCAGAGAGATACAGTGTGTTCTGTGTTTGGCCTGGGATTTCCTAGCTCCATTGTCCACCCACCAAACGAAAACACACACACATACCACACACTCCCCCCTCACATTACTGACACAAATACGCCCTTCATTTACTCACTGGCAGTCCTTCACCAGTTTTAATCAGACTCTAATCAGGCCAGAGACAAAGAAAGATAACAGAGAGAGAGAGAGAGAGGTGAAACAAGGAGGGTTGACAAGTGTGTGAGAACAACATGAACTCATTGAAACATTGTGAATAGAAAGAGAGAGACATAGTCTGATGTCTGTCATAATTATCATCCCGTACAGCTTCTGCTCTCCTCCCTCCCTCCACCAGTGGTGTGTGTGGTTAATGTGTGACACACAGGGTCGATATGGCTGCTCTGGGCCGCTGGCTGAGTTGACAGCCTCAATCTGTGTGTCGAACGCGTGTGATTAAGGAGCCCATAGTGATCCACTGCTTTTATCCACAAGTCCCGTTCCACACCACCCCCTCTTTCTCTCTCTCCTCCCTCCCTCGCTCTTTTCCTCTCAGACTGTTTACTTTTTCCTCCTTCAATCAGTAACTCCCATGAGTCAGCGTTCCAGATGAAGGCCCATTCTGTCTGGAAGAGCAGATTCACACACAATTTCCATGTTTCCTTCTTTCTCTTGCACTCTTTGTCATATCCTTGTATCTGACGGTACAGATATCACCATGTTTAAAGGAAGCTTTATAGGTGAAAAGGTAGGTGCCCAACGCCATAGGCGGATATCTAAGCACCCAGGCCTCAACGCAGTCTATACTGATCAATAACCAGGGATTTGGATGTCCGCTACTGATTGATCACATTGATTTTGGGTTCATGTGTAACCCCAGATAGTATTCATTCAGCTTGTTGGACACTTGTTGCACCAGTTATCTTTTGCCTTTAGGGAGACAGCCAGGGGTAACAGGGGCTGTAGGTTTGAGGTATATGGAGGGGATAGTATCCCACCAATGGGAATTCTAACCCTAATAGGCTGCATTTACAAAGGCAGACAAATTCTGCTATTTTGCCCAATTATGGGCAACAGATGTGATCTGATTGGTCAAAACACCATTAGTGGAAAAAAAATATCAGATTTGGTGTGCCTGTGTAAATGCAGCCTATTGACTGTATTTTTTAAAGAATTGGGGGGAAATAATGAGTGGCATTTTTACAAATGCAACAATGACACAGGACATACCACACAACTACAATGATATTCAGATAGACAACTCATCATGCATCACATTTCAATAAGGAAAGTGATACATTTTCATATACATTCACGATATGCCTCATTTCCTGACAGTGTCAGTTAATGCTCTCTCTCTCCCAGCTGCTGCTACTACTATCTCAGTAAACTGGTCCTAATTGGAGTAAATATTGGGTAAAGAACTGAGGTGAGATGCGATAACATATTTGTCAGATATCCAGTCAGCCATTCAGCCTCCGCTGATTAAACAGCACACATCAAGATAGGACAGGGGTGGTCCCTCCTCCCTACACACACACACCACCCACACAAAGTACACAGTCAAACACACACATAACAGGCATGGCTGCATGGTCACGCCACCAGAAAGGAGATGTAACACTTGAATGAAGAATGATGCATGTACTGTACACTAAAGACTGAACATCAGCATATGTTGTGATTGTACTTGAAGGGCATTTAAGTGTTCTCTAAATGGGTCAAACAGTGCTCTCAAATTCATCTAAATCTATAGGATACAATCAACATTTCCAGGGTATAGCTTTTTCAGATGTATTCTCAGTACCGGTTTATGATCATTGGCATGTTTATAGGAGCCTGGGCATTCAATAATTCAAACTGTACTATGAAACAAAGATAAATGATATAAAGAATGATAGTAAAAAGCTTTGGAGCACCTTAAATGAAATTTTGGGCAAAAAGGCAAACTCGGCTCCATCATTCATTTAATCAGATCGCAAAACCACTGATATTGCCAACTACTTTAATTAATTTTTCATTGGCAAGATTAGCAAACTTAGGCATGACATGCCAACAACAAATTCTGAACCTACACATCCATGCATAACTGACCAAATCATGAAAGACAAGCAAGTAATTTAGAATTCCGTAAAGTGAGGGTGGAGGAGGTGAAAAAAGTATTGTTATCTATCAACAATGACAAGCCACCTGCATCTGACAACTTGGATGGAAAATTACTGAGGATGATAGCGGACGATATTGCCACTTCTATTTGCCATCTCTTCACGCTAAGCCTACAGGAAAGTGTGTCCCCTCAGGCCTGGGGGGAAGCAAAAGTAATGCCTTTACTGGCTCAAACAGCCAACCAATCAGCATGTTACCAACATTTTACATTTTATTCATTTAGCAGACGCTCTTATCCAGAGCGACTTACAGGAGCAATTAGGGTTAAGTGCCTTGCTCAAGGGCACATCGACAGATTTTTCACCTAGTCGGCTCGGGGATTAGAACCAGCGACCTTTCGGTTACTGGCACAACGCTCTTAACCACTAAGCTACCTGCCGCCCCGAGGTAAATTGGAAAAAACAAATTTTCAGCACGCTTACAGGGAAGGGCCTTCTGACATATACGGCACTTACACAAATGACTGAGAAATTGATAATAAAGAGATTGTGGGAGCTGTTTTATTAGACTTCAGTTCGGCTTTTGACATTATCGATCATAATCTGCTGCTGGAAAAACATAAGTGTTATGGCTTTACACCCCCTGCTAGATTGTGGATCGAGAGTTACCTGTCTAACAGAACACAGAGGGTGTTCTTTAATGGAAGCCTCTCCAACATAATCCAGGTAGTCAGGCATTGCCCTGGGCAGCTGTCTAGGGCCCTTACTTTTTTCAATCTTTACTAATGACCTGCCACTGGCTCTGAGTAAAGCATGTATGCTGATGACTCAACGCTATACACCTCAGCTACCACAGCAAGTGAAATCACTGCAACAGTTAAAGAGGTGCAGTCAGTTTCAGAATGGGTGGCAAGGAATATGTTAGTACTAAATATTTCAAAAACGAAAAGCATTTTATTTGGGACAAATCGTTCACCAAACCCTAAACCTCAACTAAATCTTGTAATGAATAATGTGGAAATTGAGCAAGTTGAGGTGAATAAATTGCTTGGAGTAACCCTGGATTGTAAACTGTCATGGTCAAAACATATTGATACAACAGCAGCTAAGATGGGGAGAGGTCTGTCCATAATAAAGCGCTGCTCTGCCTTCTTAACAACACTGGTCCTACAGGCCCAGGTTTTGTCGCAGCTGTACTACTGTCCAGTCGTGTGGTCAGGTGCCACAGAGAGGGACTTATGAAAATGACAATTGGCCCAGAACAGGGCAGCATGGCTGGTCCTTAAATGTACACGGAGAGCAAACAATAATATGCATGTCAATCTCTCCTGGCTCAAAGTAGAGGAGAGATTGATTTCATCACTACTTGTTTTTGTGAGAGGTACATGAATGCACTGAGCTGTCTGTTTAAACTACTAGCACACAGCTCAGACACCCATGCACACCCCACAAGACATGCCACCAGAGGTCTCTTTACAGTCCCCATGTCCAGAACAGACTATGGGAGGCACGCAGTACTACATGGAACTCTAATCCACATCAAGTAACTCATGCAAGCAGTAAAATCTGATTTCTTTTTTTTTTACTGATAAAAATACACCTTATGGAACAGCGGGGACTGTGAAGAGACACACAGACACTATACACACATACACATGGACTTTGTGTTGTAGATATGTGGTAGTAGAGTAGTGGCCTGAGGGCACACAATGTGTTGAATGTATTGTGATGTTTTTAAATTGTATACAGCCTTCATTTTGCTGGACACCAGGAAGAGTAGCTGTTGCCATGGCAGCAGCTAATGGGGATCCATAATAAACCCCAGGAAGAGTAGCTGCTGCCTTGGCAGGAACTAATGGGGATCCATAATAAACCCCAGGAAGAGTAGCTGTTGCCTTGGTAGCCGCTACTGGGGATCCATAATAAATACCAAGGATCAGTCAAGGGAATGTTGTTTCCCAATCAAATACTGAAGCTCCTACAGAGAAAGGCACTTATCCTGGAGCACATTGCCCTCTGCTGGCCTGATTTGTGTACTAGAAGTTATTTCCAATAAGTACATTAAACAGGGTACAAAGTTCATAAATGTATATTTTGAAAAAGTCCACTTTGAACATTGACATATTTGCAACACACTCAATCCATTTTAAATTGACATACTTCCAGATTTTCTGCTTTATTTGACAACGGACAGCACTCACATCTCAAGTGTCAAAACACTTCCCATTAATGGCAACTCAAACGCAAGTGGAGAGTGCCTAAAGTAGGTTGAGTAAAAGCTGTGTGTATACTTTCAGACTGTTGTGCTTGTTGTTCTCAGTTTGCCAGTGAAATAGAAATAGCATTTCACTTCCCTCCGAGTGATCAATGAAAGAGAATCACTGAACGACAGCAGCAATCCAAGTCTCCCTGGACAGCACCTACAGTTGAAGTCGGAAGTTTACATACACCTTAGCCAAATCCATTTAAACTCAGTTTTTCACAATTCCTGACATTTAATCCTAGTAAAAATTCCCTGTCTTAGGTCAGTTAGGATCACCACTTTATTTTAAGAATGTGAAATGTCAGAATAATAGTAGAGAATGATTTATTTCAGCTTTTATTTCTTTCATCACATTCCCAGTGGGTCAGAAGTTTACATACACTCAATTAGTATTTGGTAACATTGCCTTTAAATTGTTTAACTTGGGTCAAACGTTTTGGGTAGCCTTCCACAATAAGTTGGGTGAATTTTAGCCCATTCCTCCTGACAGAGCTGGTGTAACTGAGTCAGGTTTGTAGGCCTCCTTGCTCGCACACACTTTCAGTTCTGCCCACACATTTTCTATAGGATTGAGGTCAGGGCTTTGTAATGGGCACTCCAATACCTTGACTTTGTTGTCCTTAAGCCATTATGCCACAACTTTGGAAGTATGCTTGGGGTCATTCTCCATTTGCAACTAAGCTTTAACTTCCTGACGTCTTGAGATGTTGCTTCAATATATCCACATAATTTTCCTTCCTCATGATGCCATCTATTTTGTGAAGTGCACCAGTCCCTCCTGCAGAAAAGCACGGTTGGGATGGTGTTCTTCGGCTTGCAAGAACCCCCTTTTTCCTCCAAACATAACAACGGTCATTATGGCCAAACAGTTCTATTTTTGTTTCATCAGACCAGAGGACATTTCTCCAAAACGTACAATCTTTGTCCCCGTGTGCAGTTGCAAACTGTAGTCTGTCTTTTTTATGGCGTTTTTGGAGCAGTGGCTTCTTCCTTGCTGAGCGGCCTTTCAGGTTATGTCGATACAGGACTCGTTTTACTGTGGATATAGATACTTTTGTACCCGTTTCCTCCAGCATCTTCACAAGGTCCTTTGCTGTTGTTCTGGGATTGATTTGCACTTTTCGCACCAAAGTAAGTTCATCTCTAGGAGACAGAACAAGTCTCCTTCCTGAGCGGTATGACGGCTGCGTGGTCCCATGGTGTTTATACTTCCGTACTATTGTTTGTACAGATGAACGTGGTAGCTTCAGGCGTTTGGAAATTGCTCCAAAAGACTTGTGGTCTACAATTTTTTTCTGAGGTCTTGGCTGATTTATTTTGATTTTCCCATGATGTCAAGCAAAGAGCCACTGAGTTTGAAGGTAGGCCTTGAAATACATCCACAGGTACACCTCCAATTGACTCAAATGATGTCAATTTGCCTATCAGAAGCTTCTAAAGCCATGGCATCACTTTCTGGAATTTTCCAAGCTGTTTAAAAGGCACAGTCAACTTAGAACTTAGTAAACTTCTGACCCACTGGAATTGTGATACAGTGAATTATAAGTGAAATAATCTGTCTGTAAACAATTGTTGGAAAAAGTACATGTGTCATGCACAAAGTAGATGTCCTAACAGACTTGCCAAAACTATAGTTTGTCAACAAGAAATTTGTGGAGTGGTTGAAAAACGAGTTTTAATGTCTCCAACCTAAGTGTATGTAAACTTCCGATTTCAACTGTACATAACAGTAACTCAAGGTACCCATCAAGGGTCAGTTCTCCCCCTGCCCTGAAATCATCTCCTTCTCCCTTAGGTAGTTTTTGACATGTACAGAATTTACCAACATCCCTGCATGTTAGTGTACATAAGAGACTCAGGTTCACAGAAGTCTGTGTAGAAACAGTTTTATTTTGGTCAGCATAGTTATGCCATGAACTCATAGGGGATGGGCTCCAGCAGCTGGGGCTCGTTGCCCTTGGTGCTGACAAAGCGGGCATCACGGGGAGCAGTGGGCTGCAGGGGAGATGAAGAGGAAAGGACAAATGCACAGATGAGATGTCACTACAAATAATAATAATAACCTGCCATTTAGCAGGCGCTTTTATCCGAAGCGACTTACAGTCATGCGTGCATACATTTTACATGTGGGTGCACAATTCAAAGGACTGTATTAGAAATAATGGCATGGCAGAATTACCATTACAGAACGCCTCAAACAATCAAAACATTCCACTATATCAGTGTTGGTGTCCTTTCTATATCTTCAATCTATCTGGACTGTTCAATTATGTAGAATAGTGACTAACAAGACTGGTCCTAGAGAGCTACAGGATGTACAGCCCTTTATTAGTTAGCAGCGCATTAAAACACTACTGACAATGGCCCAGGTAAATCTGCTCTCCATACCTGGCGTTTCAGCTCGACCCAGGTGCCCTTCTGCTTGGCCTCCACCTTCCTCTTCTCATTCTCCTTGACACGCTGCAGGAAGCTGTCTCTGCTCTTAGAGTGCTTTACATGCTCAATACGCACATTGATCCTCTTGGCCAGGATCTTACCCCTACAGAGAGAAGGGGAGACCGTTTTCAGCTTGGAAACAATCAGGGACATGGTCTTCACAACATACAAAAGGCTACTGGTCACAAGATGGATGTAAGCAACGTAATTGAGATCCTGACTTATCAGAAAACATTACACTTCCAAATGGCGAAATACTTGTTATGCCATGACCTGTAATTGTGATTTTTTTGTTGTTGATGTGTCTCCTTCAACAACCCAAGTTCAAACATACGGTAGGTGCTTGGCTGGGGTGCTGAAGTACAAATACTGTCCCCCACGTGAATGACCACTTAGGACATAGGCCAGTCCAGGCGGCAAAGTGAAGATGGGGTTTTGAGACAGGCGACAATCAGACATCTGCAACGTCAACCTTCCTTTACAGAGATATTGGCAGGGCACATTCATTTCATTTATTAAAGCGCTTCAACATGAACAAGCTGGAAAGGAAACCGATACTGACCATTTTCCAATCCGCCACACATTGCCTTGTACTTACTTGACCTGCTTGTTGACAATGATGCCAACAGCATGTTGGGTTACGTTGTAGACTCTGCCCGTCTTGCCATGGTAGCACTTGTGAGGCATTCCTTTCTGGATGGTACCTGTACCCTAGAGGAGAGACATTCACAATCTTAGAGTTGCATTTTGGTGAAGTCCAAAATATAAATGTAGTTACGCTGCACTCACTACCAATAGCTACGTTTCCATCCAATTTGCCAACCGATGTTCATGCGAATATTTACAAGTCTGCATAACACAATACACATTTTCTGCACTGACTTTTTGTAGATAAATGGCTGTGCGTGATGATGTAGTGCACATAAAAATAACTTGCCGTTAAATTCCCATGTACCGAATGAAAAATACAAGTTAAATGGGTTTCCATCACATTTTCAACTCTGATGGATTTGTCACAACCTGTTGTGTTATATAGCAAATGTGCCCACTCTGGCTTTAACCAACAGCTAGCAGACACAGTGCAGGTAGGCTACCTACATTATGAGATTATTATGGATAAGAGCGATATTACTTTTATTTGTCAAACAGCAGCCAAGCATCAATCATCATGTCACCAGAATAAGACCCTCAATATTTATTGGGCAGAAGCATCAAGCTCATCACCTTGCACATTCACCACCCTGTGAAGTTCATCATAACTTATTTAAATCTGTAACCTAATAAATTGCATGGTTTCCGAGTCGTAGTGGGAGGACCAACCACACCATATCATCGCGTGACTCCAAATTTACTTTGATAATAAAGTTAAATCAATAGTTGTGCATAAAGGCATTTCCACTGCCATTTCTCACAATTTATTTTAGACACAAAAAGATCCCACCATATAGAACGAACAAATTGTCTCTGCATTTATAAAATTGTTCCGGTGTCAGCCCAGTGGTGACTTTCATGCGTCAGGTAATTCATCCGCATAAAATTGATAAATTGAAACCTGGTTAGTGAAACCTAGAAAAGGTGGAACAAACCCCACCTTGATGTCAACGATATCTCCCTTCCTGTAGATACGCATGTATGTGGACAGGGGAATGGGGCCTGAGGAACAAAGTATATTGATTATTCACAACCAACCAAAACAACAATTCTAAAATGGACTTGAGTAACTAATGAAGGCTACTCAGCTGTGGATTCATGCCAGCAACACCCCTAATCTTGAGTTCTTGATTTTAAATAACTCAGAATTGTTAGTGACCTAACAAGACATTACAGTATATCTTCAGTCTTTCTGAAATGAACTCACCATGCTTGCGGAAGGCCCTGCTGAACATGTACCTCGTCCCCCTCCTCTTGCCTCTTGTGTTCGTCATGATGACTGATTACTGGAACATGGACATTCAAATGTTTGATAAACCCAATGGCAAAGTATGAATACTGTATTACTGTGGCTGTAAAAAGTATGGTTACAAGAGTGGTCTAGGATTATGTATACTGGGATTTAGTACAGTCAAAGGATGTAATGCTGTCAGATACAAAAACTTAATTTAACCCCCTATGTATCTATGCTATGTAACTAAATTACCAACAATACCCTGGTCATTTTAACGTTAACTTTATCACAACAGACAGGCTAACTTCAGGCTAACTTCACTGCAAAGAAAATAAATGTTCTCCGAATCATAGCTAGTGATTATTGTAAGATCCATCCCAGTATTAACAATAAGGGGACATTCAAAACATGGAAACGTCAGTCAAAAATACAACTTGCCACAAAACAAGTTACTTAGCTCGCAAACTCAGTCCAATACCGCTTCCTTTTCTCAGACTGACAATTAAGTTAACTGTCACGTTGCAACAAAGTTAAGTTATTTTAGATGTCAAATTTGCTGGCTGTGTATGCCATTGTGCCTAAGAAATAGGCAAATCCTGCGAACGCAGCAGTGGTTAGGGCCCGCATGGGAAGCCACGCTGTTACCCCATTCACAAATCGTCTCACTATATGCTACACAGACGGTCTTTCATGGATGAATTCTCGCCTCAAATATAGAGTATGTTTTAACCTACTTATGTCAATGTCTTTATATGCATTTAAAACGACGTTTTATGATTTTACAGTCTTTAAAAGCGGAACACATCTTACCCCCGGTAGCTCGCAAGATGGCGGGTACGGCGGAAAGAAAGAATGAAAGACCGGAAACTCCTCCTTCTAAAATAGATTTCAGCATGGCCTTCATATTGCCTGAACAAACATGCTAGAGTATAATAATTGTTTTCCCCTCTGTGCTGATCTAAGTTCAGTTTTGATTCTATTCTATACATTTATCCCAGACAACAACAACAATTTCAGATAATAGCTAACTTCCTTTCCTATTGGAATGTTGACGCACTGTAAAGCGTCAAATAAACAATATATGTCAGTGAACTGCTGAAAGACTCATCTAATATTTTATTTTTTCTTTATTTAACTAGGCAAGTCAGTTAAGAACACATTCTTATTTACAATGACCGGCCAAACCCGGACGATGCTGGGCCAATTGTGCGCCGCCCTATGGGACTCCCAATCACGGCTGGTTGGAATCGAACCAGGGGGTCTGTAGTGACGTCTCAAGCACTGAGATGCAGTGCCTTAGACCGCTGCGCCACTCGGGAGCCCCTAATATAACCTTTTTTAGCAAAATGTATTAAAATAATGCATATTTAGTTGTGCTTGTGCATTATCAAAATATTTGATCGATGAACTGCTGACCGTGACAGCTAGCTAGATAGACATGTAAATTATATTCTCGTCTCAAAAGCCTGATCAAAGATTCAGTGAGTTTGACATTGATTACAGTCGTCAATCTCTACACAGCTGTATGTCCAGAATTGCTAATGTGGGCATATCTGTCAATGTTATATTACGTACGCCACAGAACATGGACATCGGATGGAGGTTGTCTTGCACGGCGCTAAAACGGTCATGGCAAGAAGGGATCTAGCTTTTGTCAAATTAACGTAAAAAGTTGATTTTGTTGTTGTTGCATTTTAGCTAACTAAATATTTTCTTAACCTTAACCTTATTCTGCTAAATCTGACGTTAATTTGACAAAAACTGGATCGCTTCCAGAGATGACCCTCTAAGACCAAGCGGAGCTCCCATCGCCCGTCCAGTGTGTCCTGTCACAAGGGAGTCCTCGCCTCCACGCGGTGATTGGGTGGAAGATGGCGCTGGGCGAATGGAAATCCTAATGACAGTTTCCAAATTTGCCTCTTTTTGTACCATGGTGAGTAAATGGCATCTTCTAAACACATTGCGAAGTGATGTGAGGGAGGCACGACAACCGTGGTTGTGTTGTTTCCATCTTACGTGACAGGGAAGATGGTTAAAATCGTCTGCTTGTCGTGGCTTCACTCACTGACACGACAGTCTTGTTTTCGTCTCACGTTCTATAGCTAGCTATGATAACTAATGTCATAGGCGTTTAAATTGTTATATTAGCAAGCTGTTTATGTATGATATTGCATTAATTAGTGAAGACAAGTTAAATGCTGTGTTTATCTCCTCCCGCACTGTGACCCAGTGACCGCACCGCATAGCTCTGCGGCTTCAGCACCTGGCACTGTAACGTTAACTTGTTACCGCGTCTAGCTAACTTGCACATTCATTTAGCAGTAAAGCAGTGTGGATGTCAAGGCATTTCAACACTGGACACAATTTGAATACTAAATCAACATAACTGAATAATTGTTAGCTGAGTTTATTCTACTCCACGATCATTGTCAGTTGTGCTTTTCCTGTATATGAATGCTAATTTAGCTAGCCAACATTTCCAGTTAGCTACAGTAGCTAGTTAGTTAGCTATACCATTGTGACTGATGAAATAGTGAGTTGTCTTCCTGTAAACCCCTTATCTGAATACTTCCGAAGCGCGAGCTATTTTTGGAACACAGCAGATGACGACATGATCAGCTGCTAGACAAGACTGACTGGCTGTCATGTTGTTCCCAGTTTGCAAAGATAACTACTTAGTTTGGCAAACCTGTCAGACAGACGTCATTCATTTGGATCTTACATTTAATTGTGTTAATTATTTAGGATCATAACCAACCTCTGCCCATGTAGGCCTACAAAGGAAGTCCTGGTTGCTGTGCAAATGCATGGTTAGGGTCATGTTCCATTATCAAAGAATGACACAGTCATTTTGCCCCCCCCCACAGCTATTGGCATTGGATATGAAATTCAATTTAGAACTATTGATCGGTACACACTCCCATCGACCTATGCTAAAAATATCAGCACTTTGTGTTACAGGGCGCCAATGCCTCCGCTCTGGAGAAAGAGATTGGCTCAGAGCAGTTCCCTGTCAACGAGCACTACTTCGGATTGGTCAACGTGAGTGAGAGTGCCGTAGTTCACATGCACATGTCTACATAATCTTTGTTACAGATCACATGTGCCTTATCCATGCAGATGGTTATAATCATTGTGTATATGTGTGTGTCCAGCTCTTTGCCTTACTCTCTGTATCCGTCCTTGTATTTGCCCCCCAGTTTGGGAACACGTGCTACTGTAACTCGGTGCTGCAGGCGCTGTACTTCTGCCGTCCGTTCCGGGAGAAGATCTTGGCATACCGCAGCCAGCCCCGACGCAAGGAGAACCTGCTGACCTGCCTGGCTGACCTGTTCCACAGCATCGCCAACCAGAAGAGGAAAGTGGGAGTCATACCACCCAAGAAGTTCATCACGCGCCTACGCAAGGAGAATGGTGAGAGGGAGATAGTATGCTTGTAGTTCGGGATGGGGGGGAATTGAGGAAACGGTTGATGGTTGAAAATGTTGTGGGTGTGAATATTTTGACAGACCCTCTATCCCCTGTTCCCTACCCACCTCCTCTCCCCCCCCCTCTCCATCTCCCTCTGCAGAGCTGTTTGACAACTACATGCAACAGGATGCCCATGAGTTCCTGAACTACCTGCTCAACACCATCGCTGACCTGCTGCAGGAGGAGAGGAAGCAGGACAAGACCAACGGCCGCCTGGCCAATGGCTCACTCGACTCCCAGAACAACAATAGCAACGCCCCGCCTCCCTCCACCTGGGTCCACGAGATCTTCCAGGGCACCCTCACCAACGAGACCCGCTGCCTCACCTGTGAAACGGTACATACCGTCTGAGTCTAAAGCCCCCCACCCACATCAACTTGTGATGTCCCTGTTGTTGTGGTCAGCAGGATGCAATACATGTCGGTGATACACTGTAGATAGAAGGCAGGCTCAAGTTCTGTTGGCTGGAAGATGGACAAAATGAAGTTTCCGTCTGGCTCTAGTTATGACAGGATGCTGTTGTTTTCTCCCTACAGATCAGCAGCAAAGATGAAGACTTCCTGGACCTGTCAGTGGATGTGGAACAGAACACGTCCATCACACACTGTCTCAGGTAACAACACCTGACTACAATAACACATTACATACTGACTGGCCTGTGTATTGCTTCTTGCTCCGTGTGACTCCAAGTACTCTGACCCCTCCCTCTCCTTCTCTATTTCTCTGTCCAGGGGGTTTAGTAACACAGAGACTCTCTGCAGTGAGTATAAGTACTACTGTGAAGAATGTAGAAGCAAACAGGAGGCACACAAAAGGTCAGTGTTGGCAGTGTTGTGTTCATTGTAAAAGTAAACAAATGTATTATTCTGTGATGACCATGTTTATCTCTAGTATAAGGTGTGTGTGTGTGTTCTGCATCTGCGTCCACTGTAATTGACTCACTTCCCCCCCAGGATGCGTGTGAAGAAGCTGCCTATGATCCTGGCTCTACACCTGAAGAGGTTTAAGTACATGGAGCAGCTGCAGCGCTACACCAAGCTGTCCTATCGCGTTGTCTTCCCTCTGGAGCTCCGCCTCTTCAACACCTCCGGAGACGCAACCAATCCCGAGAGGCTCTATGACCTGGTCGCCGTCGTGGTGCATTGTGGGAGGTCAGTGTTGTTTACTAGGTTGTCTAAAAGTATTCTAACTGACCCTTAAGGTTGTGAGTGTGTGTTGCTGACTCCGTCGTCTTGTTTTCAGTGGTCCAAACCGAGGACACTACATCGCCATTGTGAAGAGTCACGACTTCTGGTTGCTGTTTGATGACGACATTGTAGAGGTAAGATATTGTGTGTGTGTATGGGTTGGTTCTTCTTTCCTTGTGGGGACTTAAAATCCCCAAAAGTCCCACAAGGATTGTAAAACAATAAAAAATGTGGACAAAGGCTATTTTAGGGTTAGGGTAAGGTGTTTGTGGTTAGTTAGGGTTAGGGGAGATAGGAATTTTAGCTCCCCACGAGGATGGAAGAACACAAACTGTGTGTGCGAACATGCATACGTGCGCCCTTGTGTTTTGTGCGACCCTATTGACCTGTGTTGTCTCTCCTTGGCTCTGCAGAAGATAGACGCCCAGGCCATAGAGGAGTTCTACGGCCTCACCTCTGAGATCTCCAAGAACTCTGAGTCAGGCTACATCCTATTCTACCAGTCGAGAGACTGACTAGCCCTGGAGAGGACAGCACCACTCAGTGAAGCGGAGGACCATACTAATGTACACCCCTCTGGTGTCACACGCATCTCCACAGGTGGCATTCATACCTGTGTATATGGAGCTACTGCAGCCCAGCCTCAGTCCCCCCCCATCCCCCCATCCTCCTACCTCCCCCACCCCGTCACTTAGGCTGGAGATGTTGCTACAGGGAGTTGTGTCAAAGGTTCAGTGGACGTTGTATCAAAGTTTTGTGAGTTGGAAAGCTGTTTAATGAGGGTTGTACAGAGGTTGTGTGAATGAGGCGTTGGTTATAGCATGGGGTTTTGGGTGGGGTGAGTGGGTATTTAATGATTAATGTGTTGTAATATCGGCCAGGCGTCTACACACTCCCTCAGACTGCAACTCTGCTTTGGTGCCTGGCTGGGGCCTAGTCAGAGCAGACCAGTTGACTGTACAGTCGTGGTCAAACGTTTTGAGAATGACACAAGTATTGGTCTTCAAAGTTCGCTGCTTCAGTGTTTAGATATTTTTGTCAGATGTTACAATGGTATACTGAAGTATAATTACAAGCATTCCATAAGTGTCAAAGGCTTTTATTGACAATTACATTAAGTTTATGCAAAGAGTCAATATTTGCAGTGTTGAATCTTCTTTTTCAAGACCTCTGCAATCCACCCTGGCATGCTGTCAATTAACTTCTGGGCCACATCCTGACTGATGGCAGCCCATTCTTGCATAATCAATGCTTGGAGTTTGTGAGAATTTGTGGGTTTTTGTTTGTCCACCTGCCTCTTGAGTATTGACCACAAGTTTTCAATGGGATTAAGGTCTGGGGAGTTTCCTGGCCATGGACCCAAAATGTCGATGTTTTGTTCCCCGAGCCACTTAGTTATCACTTTTGCCTTATGGCAAGGTGCTCCATCATGCTGGAAAATGCATTGTTCATCACCAAACTGTTCTTGGATGGTTGGGAGAAGTTGCTCTCGGAGGATGTGTTGGTACCATTCTTTATTCATGGCTGTGTTCTTAGGCAAAATTGTGAGTGAGCCCACTCCCTTGGCTGAGAAGCAACCTCACACATGAATGGTCTCAGGATGCTTTACTGTTGGCATGACACAGGACTGATGGTAGCACTCACCTTGTCTTCTCCGGACAAGCTTTTTTCCGGATGCCCCAAACAATCGGAAAGGGGATCCATCAGAAAAAATGACTTTACCCCAGTCCTCAGCAATCCAATCCCTGTAACTTTTGCAGAATATCAGTCTGTTCCTGATGTTTTTCCTGGAGAGAAGTGGCTTCCTTGCTGCCCTTCTTGACACCAGGCCATCCTCCAAAAGTCTTTGCCTCACTGTGCGTGCAGATGCACTCACACCAGCCTGCTGCCATTCCTGAGCAAGCTCTGCACTGGTGGTGCCCCGATCCCGCAGCTGAATCAACTTTAGGAGACGGTCCTGGCGCTTGCTGGACTTTCTTGGGCGCCCTGACGCCTTCTTCACAACAATTGAACCTCTCTCCTTGAAGTTCTTGATGATCCGATAAATGGTTGATTTAGGTGCAATCTTACTAGCAGCAATATCCTTGTCTGTGAAGCCCTTTTTGTGCAAAGCAATGATGACGGCACGTGTTTCCTTGCAGGCAACCATGTTTAACAGAGGAAGAACAATGATTTCAAGCACCACCCTCATTTTAAAGCTTCCAGTCTGTTATTCTAACTCAATCAGCATGACAGAGTGATCTCCAGCCTTGTCCTCGTCAACACTCTCACCTGTGTTAACGTGAGAATCACTGACATGATGTCAGCTGGTCCTTTTGTGGCAGGGCTGAAATGCAGTGGAAATGTTTTTGGGGATTAAGTTCATTTTCATGGCAAAGAGGGACTTTGCAATTAATTGCAATTCATCTGATCTCTCTCCATAACATTCTGGAGTATATGCAAATTGCCATCATAAAAACTGAGGCAGCAGACTGTGAAAATTAATATGTGTGTCATTCTCAACTTTTGACCACGACTGTACATGAAGGGAGAGTGGGGAGGTGAGTGTTCCAGGTGTGGGACAGTTGGGTCATGTATTTCTACCATGTACAGAGTGGTATTTGTATAAATATTATGAGAAGAATAAGATGATATTATCATTAAAAAAAAACTAAGACCTTGAGAAGTATATGTATTGTCTCTATGGTGCACTTTTGATACCGTTTTGTAGGTGTTGGCAAGGTTTATGTGAGGGTTTGCTCGAAACGGCCTGTTGTGAAATGGTCATTTTCTGTTTTAAAGAAATATTAATAAAAGCTAATAGATACAGGCTGTGAGTGTGTGTTCTACTTTCATGGAATGGTTCCTCTCCCACGGGTGCACACTGATGACTCATCATTGCTCAGCACTGCCCTTCAGTGGTTCTACCTGGTCACTACAGGTTCATACTTGCAACAGCACAACAGCAGTCTATTTTTTATTCATTCACACCTCCAGTCATGATGCTGCCTATGTAAGCAGACCACCCACTGTTGCCTTAACAACAGGGCTAGATGATGCTAGGGAAGACAGCTCACTGTATCAAAGGCAGCTGTGTGGAGGAGACTACTGACTAGCCACCTACAGACTTAATCAAAATGGGGATATTTTGCAAATTAATTTCCTTTTGTTAATGAATGATTGAAAGCACAGTACAGAGGGACTGATAGTGATGAGGGATAGGGACAGAGAAGATGGAGGAGAGAGAGAGGGAGGAGAATCGGAAGGAGGCAGCGCACCATTGGCCCAGCGTCGTCCAGGGTATGGGAGGGAATGGCCGGCAGGGATGTAGCTCAGTTGGTAGAGCATGGCGTTTGCAACGCCAGGGTTGTGGGTTCGATTCCCACGGGGGACGAGTATGAAAAAATATAAAAATAATAATAATGTATGCACTCACTACCTGTAAGTCGCTCTGGATAATAGCGTCTGCTAAATGACTAAAATGTAAATGTAATTATGGTTAGAATAGACATGCCCAGAATAGCAAAACACATGGGTCTAGGAGAAATGTGGACAAACGTCGGAATCTGAAGTAAAATTGGTCAAACAGATACCACACCTTGGTAACAAATCATAACTCATAAAGTAACTGTCCAGTAAAAATCTAACTTTTAAAAGTAATATTCTGATCATTTATACCCAAATAAGGTTGTTGACTCGTCCTATGGCCTACTGGTATTTGTGACCAAAGCATACATTTGAGAAAAAATACTTTCAAAAACCCACCTCAAAATTGTATCTCAAACAGACCATTTAAAAAATGCTTGCTATTTCCTCATAGAGGATGATGTCATCTTTCTGTCTACTTGCATTTTTTTTTTTTATGACTGGTATATGCCCACACCATTAATTCTGTTGTTGGGGTATGCCCACACCATTCCAACACAGAAAAGCTGCTTTTTAACATAATTACAATTTTTGAAAGGAATACTATTTCACTCTTATTGTCATTAATTATAGGTCATATTTCATAGAAATCTGGAAACACTGGACAGCTCCTTAAAAATAAAAAGATAGACACATACACACAATGATGCCCACAACACTACTGTCTGTCTCTGTCCTTGAGCAGTGGGCGCTGACAGACGAATAGGTCTTCCTGGTATTGAGCTGTTGCTGTCTCGTCCTCCGGTAAGGGGTATTGAACAAACAGGACGCGTCTCGGAATCTGGCCCGTTAGAGAGCAGCGCTCCCCCTTTTCCCCACCCCGGCTCGCTGCACAGCCGCAGTCCACAGCAACGCTCCTGTAAAGCCTCTGCTCCACTTTCCCTGCTCTCCCTCTGCTTCAGTAAAGACCCACCCACCCCCCGGTGTTACAGTGCTGCATCTCCATCTGATCGGGGCGCTGCACCTGCCGCCATCGTTATCAATAGCCTATAATGGAAATACAGCAAGGACGCACTTTTATCTAGACGGGCGCCGCACCGCGGAGTCAAGGTAAGCATGTGAATAGTGGTGGATACATGGATGAATGAATGAATGAATGAATGAATGAATGGACGGTCTATTTGAGGAAAATTGTTAATGCAATGCAACCTAGGCTTTTGGGAAAACCAAAGGAGATTAAATATTATTAGGCCTAATGTTGAGACTCGTGAGAAGGTAAGAGAGCAGCACCACAAAGGACTAGGATGCTGAAATTGTCTGTTTTGCGTTATTGCAAGCATCCACGGGTTGTGGCTGAGAAGAGGCTGTCGCGACCATTGCCTCTTATGGTGGTGTGCGATACATGTACAATCGAATGTGTCCATAGTGCAAGGTGCATGTCTTTTATGGTTCCTATTCCTACATTGTGTGGTTTTCATAATTAGGCCTAATATCAATGTATGATCGATTATTATAGTAGGCCTATTTGGAAAGACATTATATGGAGCCTATTGATGAGTAGCCTACATAATCTGCCACCACAACAACTATAGCAAGTATAGGCAAGTGTGTATTGTTCTTTCAATTCATATCAGATAGGGTACAATACATTTTAGATTATAATCAGGCTATGAGTGATCTCTTGTTACTGTATTAAAAATAAGGTATGAAATGTGCATGTGTGGGTAGAGAAATATTGTTTAGGCTACTATAGTCCTCTATGAATGTATCTTATGTGTGAGCTCTCATCTCTGTGTGGCTTCTCAAGTGTGTGTGTGTGTGTCTGAAGTGCCACTGCTAGTGTGTGTGTGAATTTTGACGTGTGTGTGTGTTTGGTGTATGCGTCAACGTGTGCGTGTGTGTGTGTGTGACCTCTTATAACGCTAGTATGTGTGTGTGTGTGTTTCCAGACTGGGGGCACAATGAGTGACAACTATGAGGCGTCGGTCACCCCCAGCTGGCTGACCCCTGACCCCACAGCCTGGTCCAGCAGTGGAGACGGATTCACGGACAACGCCACCTACTCATCTCTGGACTCCTTCCCCCCGGTGCCCCCTCTCCTGGTCAACCCCTGGGACATCTTGCTGTGCTCCTCAGGGACCCTCATCGCCTGTGAGAACGCCCTGGTGGTGCTGGTGATCTGGCAGAACCCGTCTCTCCGAGCCCCCATGTTCCTGCTGATCGGCAGCCTGGCCCTGGCTGACCTCCTGGCTGGTCTGGGCCTGGTGCTCCACTTCACCTTGGCCTACCTGCTGAGGTCTGACTCGGCCCAGCTGCTGACTGTGGGTCTGGTGGTGGCCTCCTTCTCAGCCTCTGTCTTCAGCCTGCTGGCCATCACCATAGACCGCTACCTGTCGCTCTACTACGCCCTGACCTACAACTCAGAGCGCACCGCCGCCTTCACCTACACCATGCTGGTCCTCCTCTGGGGCCTGTCCTTCTGTCTGGGCCTACTTCCCGTCATGGGTGTGAACTGCCTGGCGGAGGAGTCGACGTGCAGCGTGGTGCGCCCGCTGACTAAGAACAACGTGGTGGTGCTGTCCGTCTCCTTCCTGCTGCTGTTTGGCCTCATGCTGCAGCTGTACGTCCAGATCTGTAAGATCGTCATGCGTCACGCCCACCAGATCTCCCTGCAGCATCACTTCCTGTCCACCTCACCCCACTACGTCACCACCAGGAAGGGCGTGTCCACGTTGGCCATCATCCTGGGGACGTTCGCTGCCTGCTGGATGCCCTTCACCGTCTACTCCCTCGTCGCCGACTACACGTACCCACCGCTCTACACCTACGCCACCCTGGTGCCCGCCACCTACAACTCAGTCATCAACCCAGTGATCTACGCCTTCAGGAACCAGGAGATCCAGCAGGCTCTGTGGCTGGTGTGTTGTGGCTGTATACCGGCCAGGGTGGCCCACTGTGCCCGGACCCCCAGCCACGTCTGACCCAGACCCAGGCCCTGGAAGGGAAGGAGAGAGGTGCCCTGGGAAGAGGAAGGTAGGGAGGCAGGCAGGCGGTCTGGGCTCAAGCTGGGTCTACTCCATGGCTCTGTGTCTCCATGGCTGGGCTGTATCCAGTGATGGATGGAGGTGGAGGGATAAGTAGAGTACAGTATATATCTTTGAGTATAGGGCTTTAGCCCATTGCCTGTGATGGGATAGGCGGATGGATGGCTGTGGAAGTGAGTGGTGGAGGATTTGGTGTTTTTGCTCCATGCAATCAATCAATCAATCAAATTTTATTTATAAAGCCCTTTTTACATCAGTAGATGTCACAAAGTGCTGTACAGAAACCCAGCCTAAAACCCAAAACAGCAAGCAATGCAGATGTAGAAGCAAGGTGGCTAGGAAAAACTCCCTAGAAAGGCAGAAACCTAGGAAGAAACCTAGAGAGGAACCAGGTTCTGAGGGGTGGCCAGTCCCCTTCTGGCTGTGCCAGGTGGAGATTACAACAGTACATGGCCATTAAGGCCAGATTTTTCTCCAAGATGTTCAAACGTTCATAGATGACCAGCAGGGTCAAATAATAATCACAGTGGTTGTGGAGGTTGAAACAGGTCAGTACATCAGGAGTAAATGTCACTTGGCTTTTCATAACCGGGCATTTAGAGATTGAAATAGCAGGTGGGGTAGATAGAGAGTTGAAAACAGCAGGTCTGGGACCAGGTAGCACGTCGGGTGAACAGGTCAGGGTTCCATAGCAGCAGGCAGAAGAGTGAAAACTGGAGCAGCAGCACGACAAGGTGGACTGGACAGCAAGGGGTCATCAGGCCAGTTAGTCCTGAGGCATGGTCCTAGGGCTCAGGTCCTCCGGGATTTGAGGGAGAGGTGCAAGGTGTACTATGGGCCTACTGCACTACCGTCCGACCTTCTCTATCGCCATGTCTTCCCCGATTAAATATAAAACAACATCACATAATCTGACTGCTGCCACCATAGGTGTACCATCCCCCCTCCACACTTTCACCGGGGGTTTACGTTCCACGCCTTGTTCTGCAGATGGTTAGGAAAAGACGGTGGCATGCGGCGGCATCAGGCAGCAGATGAAGATTACATAGGATGATGTAGCCTACATAGTTTTAGCCGCTTTTCCTGATGTGCGTTTTCTTTCCTCCATAAAAGGATTGAGAGATTATTCTAGACATTTAAACTTGTCCCACAAATTAAGGAGCTCGTGTGTGTGCAAAAAGACAATGTATGTGTCCCATGGACAGAGAGGGAGAGCGAGAGGAGTGGAGGGAGTGATGAGCAAGAGGGGGCGATGATCAAGATGCAGACGTTTCCTACAATGAAGCCGGGCTGCGGCTAGAGCGTCTCATCTCGCTGCTGCACTCTGAACGTGCATCGAAAGCTAAACAACCGCGAGAGGCTAAAAATAGCCCCGGCTCTCTGTGATCCGCGCGCCCTGCGTCCTCCGCAGACACCGAGTCAAGAAACCAAGCCGAGGAGGAGGAGAGCGGGCGCTTATCTTCCCTTCCATCCATCTTTCTCTCTCCCCATTTCGCTTTAAAGCTCCCGCCCTTAAGCGTGTGAGAATGTATTATGATGTTCTGTTTGCTTTAGATTCTGAGGTGACAACAGCCTCCAGTAGATACCCTGATTGACCTACCCCTTGCATGTGCCAAATGCCCTTAGATTATGATAAGGCCTTTGGGTTTGATAGTTTTTTTGTTATCTCCGTTTTATCTCATTGCTTCTTCATACATAAAAAGTTAAATACTCATAACTAATTCATTATGTATTTTCCGCACGTTAAGTAGGTAGGCTGACTTCTCTTGAAAGTAGAGGAGAGTGAAATGTTCTCTCTGCAGATCAAGCAGTTAGACCGGCTGGGAGCTGTTTAAACTAAATGTATTATGGGGATCCTCGCTATATAAGCCAAGTTACAATTTCCACCAAGTGTGTTAACCCTATTGGCACGATGTGTAGGGTGTTTGCTTCTTACGCCAGAGACCCGGGTTTGCTTCCAGCTACGTCTGTTTGCTACATTTGTGTCAGAAGTGGGATGGCGGCCGTGGGGCCATCGGACTACACAGTCCGATATGCATGAAGGGACTGAGGTTAGTCAAAGCACGGGGAGGTTCCATCCCGTTCAGAGGGGGCAGTGTAGCGTTCGTCCCTATATGAGCTATGTTACAATTCTGGCAAAGTGGGTGTTTACCTTTCACACCAGAGACTCGGGTTTGCTTCCCACAATCGCTGTTAGCTACAGTATTTTTCTATTCATTTGATCTTTTAGCCTATCCATTAGGTTATGAAAACGCCTGATCACCAACTTTAATGTATATATTTTCCCCTGATACTGCAACCTGGTCTCAGAGCATTTTGGTATTATTCTGTATGTAAATCTGAGATACTCCGTTTTGTATTATATGTTATGTTTGGTATGGTTACATAAGACAGAGGCTTAACCCAAAGACTGCGAGTTTGAATCTCATCACGGACAACTTTTGTATTTTAGCTAATTAGCAACTTTTCAACTACTTACTACTTTTTAGCTACTTTGCAACTACTTAGCATGTTAGCTCAACTTCACCTAACCCTAACCTTAACCCTTTATAGTTAACCCTAACCCTTTAGCCATCACCTCCCAAACTTAACCCTAACCTTAACCCTAACCCCTAGCCTAGCTAACGTTAGCAAGCTAGCTAACGTTAACCACCTAGCTAGAATTCGGAACATATCATATATTGTACTTTTCATAAATTCGTAACATATTGTACAAATTGTAATGCGTAACACCATACGAAATGGGGATGGACATCCACAAAGTAATACATGCCATATGAAACGTAACATATCATACTAAATGGAGTTTCGCGGATTTACATACAGAATAAACGCAATGCTCTGAGACCAGGTTGCAAGCCATAGCCAGGACTAGGCCTATAGGCTAAACCATCTCTACCACTCATAGCACTTCCCACTCCCCACCTGCCATAATAAAACCAGTCAGTCACACGGATTTATGCATAGCCTAATAAATTGGCAATACAATCGCATGCAGAAAACTCTGTACCGTTTATGTTTTTAGTTTATACATTAACCTAGTATATGTTTTTATTTTATTAGAAAGCACTCTAAAATATAAGGTAGGCCGGTTAATAATGTTTTCCTTTGTCATGACAAATAGGTCAAGTCATCAGCAGTCACCTATAATAGTCTTGTAATTGCTACTCTAAACCTCATACTGTTGCAAAAAAGAAAACCTGAGCTACAATCATCGATGAATGCTGAGCCAATCAGAAAAGTGTATGATCATGGGAATTCCATAATTTAAATATAGTATGGACACCTAAACCCACCCCTCTCTTTCACCATTCCTCTTGTCTCCCGAGTGGCACAGTGGATCGCAGTGCTAGCTGTGCCACTAGAGATCCTGGTTCGACCGGGAGACCCATGGGGCGGTGCACAATTGGCCCAGCGTCGTCCAGGGTAGGGGAGGGAGTGGCCGGCAGGGATGTAGCTCAGATGGTAGAGCATGGCAGGGTTGTGGGTTCAATTCCCACGGGAGTATGAAAAAAAAAGAAAAAAAAATGTATGCACTCACTAACTGTAAGTCGCTCTGGATAAGAGCGTCTGCTAAATGACTAAAATGTAAAATGTAAATAACACATCTATGACTGAACATACCCAGATGATCAATAATCTAAGTGACAGACCATGGTACAATTAGTGTTATTTTTATTTGATCTTTGGATAACGAGAAAGGAGGAGAGCAGTGGCACATCTTGTTCTTCCAGCTATGGATGTGGTGGTTGATAAAAGCCTGTCAACACCACCCCCTGACTTAAGAGGATTTGGGTTTAATATGGAAGACACATTTCGGTTGAATGCATTCAGTTGTGCAACTGACTAGGTATCCCTTCCCTTGATCATACCCAGGTGAGCGGATGTCACGCTGATTGCCTAGAGAGTACCACTTCCTCCTGATTCGGCTCGCACGGAGGCTCGAACCCAGGACCTTTGATTTGCTAACACACATGACCGCGCTCCTTGACAACGTACCAACCGTTTGAACTATCGAAAAATATCTAATTTGATAGTACCATCAGCGACATTTCAAGCTAGCTGTGGATTGATTTTATGGTAGTTCTTAACTCTGTTACACCATCACCCTTCACACATTGCTTGTTCATGAGGGTCAATCTGCCCCAGATCCTCATTCTGCCCCGTCACATCAGCCAGCAGCAATAACGAAGTGTAAATTACTTCATGGACCGATAGCAATAGTCTGTCAGCAATAACCAATAATGTGTAGAAACCCTGGATGACAGACAGTGGGCGCTGTATTGAAGCCACCGCGCAGCCATCTTGGTACTTCCCCCCTCCCCCCCAGTGTAAGAAATATTTTGGAAGCTATAGAAATGCATTTATTAATGTCTACATTCGTTTTTGATAGGTTTATTATATTACAGACACCTTCATGCGTACTGTAAAATTATATTATGTGAGCTAAACATAAAACTGAAAAATTATATTTTAAGAAATTCCTTAAAATAATGTGTTTTATTACTAATGTTACTGTCCCCTCTACAACAAAACAAATACTTAAATACATGTAATTTTGTCCTTGAAACATTGTAGAATTCCATTCTTTCCTATGCTGCTCCAACTGGGGAGTGCCAATATGGCCGACCGGTGGCTTCAAAGCCTCTCAATGGCTAATACATAGCGTCAGCAATCCAGGGTTTATAAACATCATTGGCAATAACAGCCTCTTCCCAGCAGCATGACCACCTCCAGCATGATGATATACAATGACAATGAACAACAGCCCTTATCTACGATGCCTAGCAGAGTCCTTATACAACCAGGCCCAAACAAGGACTCTCAACTTCCCCAATACTTGTGCCGTATGGGATTTCTCCAAATGGGAAATTAGATCTTGACTTGTGTGTTTTGTTTTTGAAAATGTGAATGGGACAGGATACTGACTGCCACCGCCCAGTATTCTGTCATTACTCATTACAATGTACACTGCCTCCTTTGATCTGAATCTACTGTTGTATTCTCTGGCTACGGTCGTCTTCAATATCTTACATTGAATGAAACCAGACTCTGTGAGAAAATATCTCACCGGTTTTCAGTTGCATCTGCCTTTGTGAACATATTACGTGTTTTTGAGTGTCGTAAACCTAAGTGTCTGTGAATAAGGAAAATCTTTCTGTGCATATGAGTTGCATGGCCTCTGAGTGTGTGCATGTGTGTACGATGTGTGTGTGTGTGTGTTTGTGATCAGCAGCACAGACCTACTGTATATCTGTCTCCATGGGGACAGTAGATCTGAGGATTTACTTTCTGTGTGATCCTTTGACCAGTCTTCCCATCATTCTGAGAAAAGTGGCCTCATCACACAAATTCCACCACAGGAATGACAGAGGGTAGTTCCTGATGTGTTGAAATGAATAGTGGAGGTGTGCAGCGGCTGACCCTGAGGGGTTAAGGCAATGACGTCACGTGACTGATGGAATAAGATCTCCTATTACAGGTTCTGGTGGCTCTTCACAGACCAACAAGGCCAAGAAGACAATGTCCTTTACCTTTGAAGAATAATCTATTTTGTTATATTTAGTGAAAGTTTCTATATTTTCTTCCAGCGTTGTCACACCTGAATTCTGATATATCTAAAGTATCTTGTATTTTAATGCGCTGTAGAGCCTCTTCTGAATGTATTGGTAAATACATTATTGTTTATTTAATAAGGCAGCCTGTTGACCAATTAGATTCTGTAAATAGAGCATGCATATCATTATAGGGGTGTTATGACATCATGTATGGTGCTACCTACTCCAGGGTCCAAGGGGGACTCAGGTGCACCATTTTTGAGTGACATTACATTTGACCCCCTATTACTGTAATTCTAAAGCCTGTTTACATTTCAATCCCTAGCCCCTTCCCCCAATCCCTCCCCCTTCTTTAGGCAGATCTGCAAAGTCTGGATAGGTGAAAGCAGCATGGCGTACACTTTCCTTAGCCTGTTGGAGGGCTAGGTGGAGCTGTCAAAGTACTACTTATCCAAACCTTGAGGATGTGCTGGACCAATGAGCTAAGGGCTAGGGACAGAAATTAAACCGTGCCTACCTTATTTTGTCAATGTTCTCTCATGTACAGTAATGTCTATCATTCAAGGCTCAAGGTGAGCTTTCATAGTTGGATAGGTGCAAACAAGGGCTTCACATTCTTGAGTAGACAAAGGAACCACTGGTGTGTGGATATGGTACTTTACTGTTTGGATAGCATATTTACTTAATGTTAAAGTATTGTGCCGTGTAATCGCACAGAAAAGTGTCATTTTGATTGTACAGAGGAATTAACTTTGATGTGGTTGGAGTAGTTTCTAGTGTGGCTGGTGGGGTTTCAAGAGTTGTGGGTGAATTATGTGGTTTGGTACCCCGATCCAGAGCTAAATACAAGCCTTTTAAATCCTCAATGGCTTTGAGAAGGGGGGGGGCGATGGGATGCTACAGTAACAGCATCTGCGTTGTTTTAAATGTGAAATGCACTTTATGTTTTTGGACAAAAAAATGGCACAACAAATTAAGTATCTGCTAAATGAAAACTACAAATGATAATCAACATGCACTAACTGAGATATTGTAAGACGTGTGAACGTGGTGTGTATTTTTTCAAGGTGTTAGTTGTAACTTTTTGTTGCTTTGGTTAGTTTACTGAATTGAGAGATCTTGTTAATTTTGTATTAAAAGAATGTGCTGTGCATTAAAAACACAAGCCTGTGTTGGTTTGTTTTGTTCACTCTGCATCCACTGGCTCTGTTCCCATGGTGACTCCCTTCTAAACTGTACTGTTACCATGGAAACTGCTATGTCAAACTCATGACCATGTTGTCTCCATGACAACGGTGCATCAGTAAAAGAGATGCAGACACAACATTGTGGATATCCATTTTCATATTTGTATTTATTCTCAGGGTCATAGAGTTCAAAGGTTATAGATTTTACAAAAAAATTACCATGACAACCCTAAACCCAATCCATTCTATTCTTCATCTTCCTTTTCTCTGCTAGACATCACTCAGATGTTATTCATTAAACTTCCTTTCATCCTTCCCCTTTCACTCAGACCTCTCTGATCTCCAATCAGACACTCTTGCGACACACACTCCAGTTAGGTTCCAATATCCATACTTTAGTACCACTTTGGAGGATGCACAGTCAATACTCTACATCAGAGTCATATATATAGAGAGTTAGGCCAGGTTTTAGAACGGCCATCATGTTAGCGCCCATATAGAACTTTATTATTGAAATGTTGGTGATGGAACAATACAAGAGGTCCTCCGACAGTACCCTATGAAAAGACCCGCTGTAATCAAGCAAAACAGAGCAGTACATTTAACAGACATTTGTATTGAATTGGCATTCGGGATAATGTGTATCCAATTCTTTACTGTGTTATAGTGTTAACAAATTTCACATCTGCTTTCACTGGACATCTTCATAAGTTTAGAAAACTATCAGCAATAAACAGCACAACGCGGAAGCGTTAACTATCACTTAGCGAGGAGAAAGTGGCGCTCTTTGAACGTTCAACCGCATCGGCCTACCTCTCTATATATATGTGGTCTACATTGTTTCCTTCCAAGTGGTGTGTTAGTGTGGTTGATGGAATACAGCCTCACTCTCAGGTCACTCCCTCACACACCTGTATTGTTCAGAAGGAACACAGTTGGGAAACGCTTTGAAAAATGTTTTCTCCTATTTGTTCCTTCTGAACGCTACCATGACCACCGCAGTCCACACTGACCACACTGACTTCTCTTCCTCCAGTTGCTATAATCTACACATTAAAAACTTGTCTCATCCCAGATGAACTATTAATAAGTGTTTCAGTAAAAACATTAGAAAAGAGAAGTAGAAGGGGAGGTTGCCATTTCTCCAAGTGACGCCCTTAAGATAGTTACTATACATGAGATGAGTCCCCATTCCTGGGGTGCCACATACAGGGCTTCACTAGTGTTATTATGGTTAACATATTATACAGAGACACTGTGGTCTCCTGGGGTGTATTCAAGATGCCCTGAGGGTTGCATGAGCGTTCTTAAATGTTAACGGTAATAGTATTGAATTGAACGTTCGGTTGCAGTTAGTGTCTGTATAGCAGCTGAACATGACAGTATGGATCTTGAATACACCCCTAGTGTTCCAGTTCTGAATCCTTCAGCGGCTGATGCAGGAGTCTGATCTCCCAGCAGTGCTACGTGTGACCAAGGGTCACCCAGCTTATATACTGTATAAATATACCTACTACACGTGGGAGTGTATGAGTCTGTGTATGTGAGTGTTTGTTTACGTTTATGTGTTGGTACACATACCTTTTAGTGGTTCTTAGTTTGTGGATGTGAACGTGCACATGTGTATATGCTTTTCAGCTTTTGAGTGAGTGAGTGTGTGTGTGTGTGTGTGTGTGTGTGTGTGTTAGTCGGACCAGTCGTTCTCCTCCAGCTCTGAGTCATCCTCGGAGTCAGAGTACTCAACGGCGATGCGTCTGGACAGGATGGTGGCCACGTCGTTCCCTACAGGCTCCCTCTTAGCCTGCTGATCCTGCTGCTCCTGACCCTTCTTCAACTGGATACCTACAGCCAGGAAGAGACAGTTAGTCACAGACACACTTCAACTGGATACCTACAGCCAGGAAGAGACAGTTAGTCACAGACACACTTCAACTGGATACCTACAGCCAGGAAGAGACAGTTAGTCACACTTCAACTGGATACCTACAGCCAGGAAGAGACAGTTAGACACCCTTCAACTGGATACCTACAGCCAGGAAGAGACAGTTAGTCACACTTCAACTGGATACCTACAGCCAGGAAGAGACAGTTAGTCACACTTCAACTGGATACCTACAGCCAGGAAGAGACAGTTAGACACCCTTCAACTGGATACCTACAGCCAGGAAGAGACAGTTAGTCACACTTCAACTGGATACCTACAGCCAGGAAGAGACAGTTAGTCACAGACACACTTCAACTGGATACCTACAGCCAGGAAGAGACAGTTAGACACACTTCAACTGGATACCTACAGCCAGGAAGAGACAGTTAGTCACAGACACACTTCAACTGGATACCTACAGCCAGGAAGAGACAGTTAGTCACACTTCAACTGGATACCTACAGCCAGGAAGAGACAGTTAGTCACAGACACACTTCAACTGGATACCTACAGCCAGGAAGAGACAGTTAGTCACAGACACACTTCAACTGGATACCTACAGCCTGGAAGAGACAGTTAGACACACTTCAACTGGATACCTACAGCCAGGAAGAGACAGTTAGACACAGACACACTTCAACTGGATACCTACAGCCAGGAAGAGACAGTTAGACACACTTCAACTGGATACCTACAGCCAGGAAGAGACAGTTAGACACCCTTCAACTGGATACCTACAGCCTGGAAGAGACAGTTAGACACACTTCAACTGGATACCTACAGCCAGGAAGAGACAGTTAGACACCCTTCAACTGGATACCTACAGCCAGGAAGAGACAGTTAGACACCCTTCAACTGGATACCTACAGCCAGGAAGAGACAGTTAGACACCCTTCAACTGGATACCTACAGCCAGGAAGAGACAGTTAGACACAGACACACTTCAACTGGATACCTACAGCCAGGAAGAGACAGTTAGACACAGACACACTTCAACTGGATACCTACAGCCAGGAAGAGACAGTTAGACACCCTTCAACTGGATACCTACAGCCAGGAAGAGACAGTTAGACACCCTTCAACTGGATACCTACAGCCAGGAAGAGACAGTTAGTCACAGACACACTTCAACTGGATACCTACAGCCAGGAAGAGACAGTTAGACACAGACACACTTCAACTGGATACCTACAGCCAGGAAGAGACAGTTAGGCACAGACACACATCAACTGGATACCTACAGCCAGGAAGAGACAGTTAGACACAGACACACTTCAACTGGATACCTACAGCCAGGAAGAGACAGTTAGGTACAGACACACTTCAACTGGATACCTACAGCCAGGAAGAGACAGTTAGGCACAGACACACTTCAACTGGATACCTACAGCCAGGAAGAGACAGTTAGTCACAGACACACTTCAACTGGATACCTACAGCCAGGAAGAGACAGTTAGACACAGACACACTTCAACTGGATACCTACAGCCAGGAAGAGACAGTTAGACACAGACACACTTCAACTGGATACCTACAGCCAGGAAGAGACAGTTAGTTACAAACACACTTCAACTGGATACCTACAGCCAGGAAGAGACAGTTAGTCACAGACACACTTCAACTGGATACCTACAGCCAGGAAGAGACAGTTAGGCACAGACACACTTCAACTGGATACCTACAGCCAGGAAGAGACAGTTAGTCACAGACACACTTCAACTGGATATCTACAGCCAGGAAGAGACAGTTAGACACAGACACACTTCAACTGGATACCTACAGCCAGGAAGAGAGACAGTTAGTCACAGACACACTTCAACTGGATACCTACAGCCAGGAAGAGAGACAGTTAGTCACAGACACACTTCAACTGGATACCTACAGCCAGGAAGAGACAGTTAGTCACAGACACACTTCAACTGGATACCTACAGACAGGAAGAGACAGTTAGGCACAGACACACTTCAACTGGATACCTACAGCCAGGAAGAGACAGTTAGACACAGACACACTTCAATTGGATACCTACAGCCAGGAAGAGACAGTTAGGCACAGACACACTTCAACTGGATACCTACAGCCAGGAAGAGACAGTTAGACACAGACACACTTCAACTGGATACCTACAGCCAGGAAGAGACAGTTAGTCACAGACACACTTCAACTGGATACCTACAGCCAGGAAGAGACAGTTAGACACAGACACACTTCAACTGGATACCTACAGCCAGGAAGAGACAGTTAGACACAGACACACTTCAACTGGATACCTACAGCCAGGAAGAGACAGTTAGACACAGACACACTTCAACTGGATACCTACAGCCAGGAAGAGACAGTTAGACAAAGACACACTTCAACTGGATACCTACAGCCAGGAAGAGTCTGTTAGGCACAGACAAACTTCAACTTGATACCTACAGCCAGGAAGAGACAGTTAGACACAGACACACTTCAACTGGATACCTACAGCCAGGAAGAGACAGTTAGACACAGACACACTTCAACTGGATACCTACAGCCAGGAAGAGTCTGTTAGGCACAGACAAACTTCAACTTGATACCTACAGCCAGGAAGAGACAGTTAGTTACAGACACACTTCAACTGGATACCTACAGCCAGGAAGAGAGACAGTTAGTCACAGACACACTTCAACTGGATACCTACAGCCAGGAAGAGACAGTTAGTCACAGACACACTTCAACTGGATACCTACAGCCAGGAAGAGACAGTTAGTCACAGACACACTTCAACTGGATACCTACAGCCAGAAAGAGAGACAGTTAGGCACAGACACACTTCAACTGGATACCTACAGCCAGGAAGAGACAGTTAGTCACAGACACACTTCAACTGGATACCTACAGCCAGGAAGAGACAGTTAGACACAGACACACTTCAACTGGATACCTACAGCCAGGAAGAGACAGTTAGACACAGACACACTTCAACTGGATACCTACAGCCAGGAAGAGACAGTTAGACACAGACACACTTCAACTGGATACCTACAGCCAGGAAGAGACAGTTAGACACAGACACACTTCAACTGGATACCTACAGCCAGGAAGAGACAGTTAGTCACAGACACACTTCAACTGGATATCTACAGCCAGGAAGAGACAGTTAGACACAGACACACTTCAACTGGATACCTACAGCCAGGAAGAGAGACAGTTAGTCACAGACACACTTCAACTGGATACCTACAGCCAGGAAGAGACAGTTAGACACAGACACACTTCAACTGGATACCTACAGCAAGGAAGAGACAGTTAGACACAGACACACTTCAACTGGATACCTACAGCCAGGAAGAGACAGTTAGACACAGACACACTTCAACTGGATACCTACAGCCAGGAAGAGACAGTTAGACAAAGACACACTTCAACTGGATACCTACAGCCAGGAAGAGTCTGTTAGGCACAGACAAACTTCAACTTGATACCTACAGCCAGGAAGAGACAGTTAGACACAGACACACTTCAACTGGATACCTACAGCCAGGAAGAGACAGTTAGACAAAGACACACTTCAACTGGATACCTACAGCCAGGAAGAGTCTGTTAGGCACAGACAAACTTCAACTTGATACCTACAGCCAGGAAGAGACAGTTAGACACAGACACACTTCAACTGGATACCTACAGCCAGGAAGAGACAGTTAGTCACAGACACACTTCAACTGGATACCTACAGCCAGGAAGAGACAGTTAGTCACAGACACACTTCAACTGGATACCTACAGCCAGGAAGAGACAGTTAGTCACAGACACACTTCAACTGGATACCTACAGCCAGAAAGAGAGACAGTTAGGCACAGACACACTTCAACTGGATACCTACAGCCAGGAAGAGACAGTTAGTCACAGACACACTTCAACTGGATACCTACAGCCAGGAAGAGACAGTTAGACACAGACACACTTCAACTGGATACCTACAGCCAGGAAGAGACAGTTAGACACAGACACACTTCAACTGGATACCTACAGCCAGGAAGAGACAGTTAGACACAGACACACTTCAACTGGATACCTACAGCCAGGAAGAGACAGTTAGACACAGACACACTTCAACTGGATACCTACAGCCAGGAAGAGACAGTTAGTTACATACACACTTCAACTGGATACCTATAGCCAGGAAGAGACAGTTAGACACAGACACACTTCAACTGGATACCTACAGCCAGGAAGAGAGACAGTTAGTCACAGACACACTTCAACTAGATACCTACAGCCAGAAAGAGACAGTTAGGCACAGACACATTTCAACTGGATACCTACAGCCAGGAAGAGACAGTTAGTCACAGACACACTTCAACTGGTACCTACAGCCAGGAAGAGACAGTTAGTCACAGACACACTTCAACTGGATACCTACAGCCAGGAAGAGACAGTTAGTCACAGACACACTTCAACTGGATACCTACAGCCAGGAAGAGACAGTTAGTCACAGACACACTTCAACTGGATACATACAGCCAGGAAGAGACAGTTAGTCACAGACACACTTCAACTGGATACCTACAGCCAGGAAGAGACAGTTAGGCACAGACACACTTCAACTGGATACCTACAGCCAGAAAGAGAGACAGTTAGGCACAGACACATTTCAACTGGATACCTACAGCCAGGAAGAGACAGTTAGACACAGACACACTTCAACTGGATACCTACAGCCAGGAAGAGTCTGTTAGGCACAGACAAACTTCAACTTGATACCTACAGCCAGGAAGAGACAGTTAGTTACAGACACACTTCAACTGGATACCTACAGCCAGGAAGAGAGACAGTTAGTCACAGACACACTTCAACTGGATACCTACAGCCAGGAAGAGACAGTTAGTCACAGACACACTTCAACTGGATACCTACAGCCAGGAAGAGACAGTTAGTCACAGACACACTTCAACTGGATACCTACAGCCAGGAAGAGACAGTTAGTCACACTTCAACTGGATACCTACAGCCAGGAAGAGACAGTTAGACACCCTTCAACTGGATACCTACAGCCAGGAAGAGACAGTTAGTCACACTTCAACTGGATACCTACAGCCAGGAAGAGACAGTTAGTCACACTTCAACTGGATACCTACAGCCAGGAAGAGACAGTTAGACACCCTTCAACTGGACACCTACAGCCAGGAAGAGACAGTTAGTCACACTTCAACTGGATACCTACAGCCAGGAAGAGACAGTTAGTCACAGACACACTTCAACTGGATACCTACAGCCAGGAAGAGACAGTTAGACACACTTCAACTGGATACCTACAGCCAGGAAGAGACAGTTAGTCACAGACACACTTCAACTGGATACCTACAGCCAGGAAGAGACAGTTAGTCACACTTCAACTGGATACCTACAGCCAGGAAGAGACAGTTAGTCACAGACACACTTCAACTGGATACCTACAGCCAGGAAGAGACAGTTAGTCACAGACACACTTCAACTGGATACCTACAGCCTGGAAGAGACAGTTAGACACACTTCAACTGGATACCTACAGCCAGGAAGAGACAGTTAGACACAGACACACTTCAACTGGATACCTACAGCCAGGAAGAGACAGTTAGACACACTTCAACTGGATACCTACAGCCAGGAAGAGACAGTTAGTCACACTTCAACTGGATACCTACAGCCAGGAAGAGACAGTTAGTCACACTTCAACTGGATACCTACAGCCAGGAAGAGACAGTTAGACACCCTTCAACTGGACACCTACAGCCAGGAAGAGACAGTTAGTCACACTTCAACTGGATACCTACAGCCAGGAAGAGACAGTTAGTCACAGACACACTTCAACTGGATACCTACAGCCAGGAAGAGACAGTTAGACACACTTCAACTGGATACCTACAGCCAGGAAGAGACAGTTAGTCACAGACACACTTCAACTGGATACCTACAGCCAGGAAGAGACAGTTAGTCACACTTCAACTGGATACCTACAGCCAGGAAGAGACAGTTAGTCACAGACACACTTCAACTGGATACCTACAGCCAGGAAGAGACAGTTAGTCACAGACACACTTCAACTGGATACCTACAGCCTGGAAGAGACAGTTAGACACACTTCAACTGGATACCTACAGCCAGGAAGAGACAGTTAGACACAGACACACTTCAACTGGATACCTACAGCCAGGAAGAGACAGTTAGACACCCTTCAACTGGATACCTACAGCCTGGAAGAGACAGTTAGACACACTTCAACTGGATACCTACAGCCAGGAAGAGACAGTTAGACACCCTTCAACTGGATACCTACAGCCAGGAAGAGACAGTTAGACACCCTTCAACTGGATACCTACAGCCAGGAAGAGACAGTTAGACACCCTTCAACTGGATACCTACAGCCAGGAAGAGACAGTTAGACACAGACACACTTCAACTGGATACCTACAGCCAGGAAGAGACAGTTAGACACAGACACACTTCAACTGGATACCTACAGCCAGGAAGAGACAGTTAGACACCCTTCAACTGGATACCTACAGCCAGGAAGAGACAGTTAGACACCCTTCAACTGGATACCTACAGCCAGGAAGAGACAGTTAGTCACAGACACACTTCAACTGGATACCTACAGCCAGGAAGAGACAGTTATACACAGACACACTTCAACTGGATACCTACAGCCAGGAAGAGACAGTTAGGCACAGACACACATCAACTGGATACCTACAGCCAGGAAGAGACAGTTAGACACAGACACACTTCAACTGGATACCTACAGCCAGGAAGAGACAGTTAGGTACAGACACACTTCAACTGGATACCTACAGCCAGGAAGAGACAGTTAGGCACAGACACACTTCAACTGGATACCTACAGCCAGGAAGAGACAGTTAGTCACAGACACACTTCAACTGGATACCTACAGCCAGGAAGAGACAGTTAGACACAGACACACTTCAACTGGATACCTACAGCCAGGAAGAGACAGTTAGACACAGACACACTTCAACTGGATACCTACAGCCAGGAAGAGACAGTTAGTTACAAACACACTTCAACTGGATACCTACAGCCAGGAAGAGACAGTTAGTCACAGACACACTTCAACTGGATACCTACAGCCAGGAAGAGACAGTTAGGCACAGACACACTTCAACTGGATACCTACAGCCAGGAAGAGACAGTTAGTCACAGACACACTTCAACTGGATATCTACAGCCAGGAAGAGACAGTTAGACACAGACACACTTCAACTGGATACCTACAGCCAGGAAGAGAGACAGTTAGTCACAGACACACTTCAACTGGATACCTACAGCCAGGAAGAGAGACAGTTAGTCACAGACACACTTCAACTGGATACCTACAGCCAGGAAGAGACAGTTAGTCACAGACACACTTCAACTGGATACCTACAGACAGGAAGAGACAGTTAGGCACAGACACACTTCAACTGGATACCTACAGCCAGGAAGAGACAGTTAGACACAGACACACTTCAATTGGATACCTACAGCCAGGAAGAGACAGTTAGGCACAGACACACTTCAACTGGATACCTACAGCCAGGAAGAGACAGTTAGACACAGACACACTTCAACTGGATACCTACAGCCAGGAAGAGACAGTTAGTCACAGACACACTTCAACTGGATACCTACAGCCAGGAAGAGACAGTTAGACACAGACACACTTCAACTGGATACCTACAGCCAGGAAGAGACAGTTAGACACAGACACACTTCAACTGGATACCTACAGCCAGGAAGAGACAGTTAGACACAGACACACTTCAACTGGATACCTACAGCCAGGAAGAGACAGTTAGACAAAGACACACTTCAACTGGATACCTACAGCCAGGAAGAGTCTGTTAGGCACAGACAAACTTCAACTTGATACCTACAGCCAGGAAGAGACAGTTAGACACAGACACACTTCAACTGGATACCTACAGCCAGGAAGAGACAGTTAGACACAGACACACTTCAACTGGATACCTACAGCCAGGAAGAGTCTGTTAGGCACAGACAAACTTCAACTTGATACCTACAGCCAGGAAGAGACAGTTAGTTACAGACACACTTCAACTGGATACCTACAGCCAGGAAGAGAGACAGTTAGTCACAGACACACTTCAACTGGATACCTACAGCCAGGAAGAGACAGTTAGTCACAGACACACTTCAACTGGATACCTACAGCCAGGAAGAGACAGTTAGTCACAGACACACTTCAACTGGATACCTACAGCCAGAAAGAGAGACAGTTAGGCACAGACACACTTCAACTGGATACCTACAGCCAGGAAGAGACAGTTAGTCACAGACACACTTCAACTGGATACCTACAGCCAGGAAGAGACAGTTAGACACAGACACACTTCAACTGGATACCTACAGCCAGGAAGAGACAGTTAGACACAGACACACTTCAACTGGATACCTACAGCCAGGAAGAGACAGTTAGACACAGACACACTTCAACTGGATACCTACAGCCAGGAAGAGACAGTTAGACACAGACACACTTCAACTGGATACCTACAGCCAGGAAGAGACAGTTAGTCACAGACACACTTCAACTGGATATCTACAGCCAGGAAGAGACAGTTAGACACAGACACACTTCAACTGGATACCTACAGCCAGGAAGAGAGACAGTTAGTCACAGACACACTTCAACTGGATACCTACAGCCAGGAAGAGACAGTTAGACACAGACACACTTCAACTGGATACCTACAGCAAGGAAGAGACAGTTAGACACAGACACACTTCAACTGGATACCTACAGCCAGGAAGAGACAGTTAGACACAGACACACTTCAACTGGATACCTACAGCCAGGAAGAGACAGTTAGACAAAGACACACTTCAACTGGATACCTACAGCCAGGAAGAGTCTGTTAGGCACAGACAAACTTCAACTTGATACCTACAGCCAGGAAGAGACAGTTAGACACAGACACACTTCAACTGGATACCTACAGCCAGGAAGAGACAGTTAGACAAAGACACACTTCAACTGGATACCTACAGCCAGGAAGAGTCTGTTAGGCACAGACAAACTTCAACTTGATACCTACAGCCAGGAAGAGACAGTTAGACACAGACACACTTCAACTGGATACCTACAGCCAGGAAGAGACAGTTAGTCACAGACACACTTCAACTGGATACCTACAGCCAGGAAGAGACAGTTAGTCACAGACACACTTCAACTGGATACCTACAGCCAGGAAGAGACAGTTAGTCACAGACACACTTCAACTGGATACCTACAGCCAGAAAGAGAGACAGTTAGGCACAGACACACTTCAACTGGATACCTACAGCCAGGAAGAGACAGTTAGTCACAGACACACTTCAACTGGATACCTACAGCCAGGAAGAGACAGTTAGACACAGACACACTTCAACTGGATACCTACAGCCAGGAAGAGACAGTTAGACACAGACACACTTCAACTGGATACCTACAGCCAGGAAGAGACAGTTAGACACAGACACACTTCAACTGGATACCTACAGCCAGGAAGAGACAGTTAGACACAGACACACTTCAACTGGATACCTACAGCCAGGAAGAGACAGTTAGTTACATACACACTTCAACTGGATACCTATAGCCAGGAAGAGACAGTTAGACACAGACACACTTCAACTGGATACCTACAGCCAGGAAGAGAGACAGTTAGTCACAGACACACTTCAACTAGATACCTACAGCCAGAAAGAGACAGTTAGGCACAGACACATTTCAACTGGATACCTACAGCCAGGAAGAGACAGTTAGTCACAGACACACTTCAACTGGTACCTACAGCCAGGAAGAGACAGTTAGTCACAGACACACTTCAACTGGATACCTACAGCCAGGAAGAGACAGTTAGTCACAGACACACTTCAACTGGATACCTACAGCCAGGAAGAGACAGTTAGTCACAGACACACTTCAACTGGATACATACAGCCAGGAAGAGACAGTTAGTCACAGACACACTTCAACTGGATACCTACAGCCAGGAAGAGACAGTTAGGCACAGACACACTTCAACTGGATACCTACAGCCAGAAAGAGAGACAGTTAGGCACAGACACATTTCAACTGGATACCTACAGCCAGGAAGAGACAGTTAGACACAGACACACTTCAACTGGATACCTACAGCCAGGAAGAGTCTGTTAGGCACAGACAAACTTCAACTTGATACCTACAGCCAGGAAGAGACAGTTAGTTACAGACACACTTCAACTGGATACCTACAGCCAGGAAGAGAGACAGTTAGTCACAGACACACTTCAACTGGATACCTACAGCCAGGAAGAGACAGTTAGTCACAGACACACTTCAACTGGATACCTACAGCCAGGAAGAGACAGTTAGTCACAGACACACTTCAACTGGATACCTACAGCCAGAAAGAGAGACAGTTAGGCACAGACACACTTCAACTGGATACCTACAGCCAGGAAGAGACAGTTAGTCACAGACACACTTCAACTGGATACCTACAGCCAGGAAGAGACAGTTAGACACAGACACACTTCAACTGGATACCTACAGCCAGGAAGAGACAGTTAGACACAGACACACTTCAACTGGATACCTACAGCCAGGAAGAGACAGTTAGACACAGACACACTTCAACTGGATACCTACAGCCAGGAAGAGACAGTTAGACACAGACACACTTCAACTGGATACCTACAGCCAGGAAGAGACAGTTAGTTACATACACACTTCAACTGGATACCTACAGCCAGGAAGAGACAGTTAGGCACAGACACACTTCAACTGGATACCTACAGCCAGGAAGAGACAGTTAGACACAGACAAACTTCAACTGGATACCTACAGCCAGGAAGAGAGACAGTTAGTCACAGACACACTTCAACTAGATACCTACAGCCAGAAAGAGACAGTTAGGCACAGACACATTTCAACTGGATACCTACAGCCAGGAAGAGACAGTTAGTCACAGACACACTTCAACTGGTACCTACAGCCAGGAAGAGACAGTTAGTCACAGACACACTTCAACTGGATACCTACAGCCAGGAAGAGACAGTTAGTCACAGACACACTTCAACTGGATACCTACAGCCAGGAAGAGACAGTTAGTCACAGACACACTTCAACTGGATACATACAGCCAGGAAGAGACAGTTAGTCACAGACACACTTCAACTGGATACCTACAGCCAGGAAGAGACAGTTAGGCACAGACACACTTCAACTGGATACCTACAGCCAGAAAGAGAGACAGTTAGGCACAGACACATTTCAACTGGATACCTACAGCCAGGAAGAGACAGTTAGACACAGACACACTTCAACTGGATACCTACAGCCAGGAAGAGACAGTTAGTCACAGACACACTTCAACTGGATACCTACAGCCAGGAAGAGACAGTTAGGCACAGACACACTTCAACTGGATACCTACAGCCAGGAAGAGACAGTTAGGCACAGACACACTTCAACTGGATACCTACAGCCAGAAAGAGAGACAGTTAGGCACAGACACACTTCAACTGGATACCTACAGCCAGGAAGAGACAGTTAGTCACAGACACACTTCAACTGGATACCTACAGCCAGGAAGAGACAGTTAGACACAGACACACTTCAACTGGATACCTACAGCCAGGAAGAGACAGTTAGACACAGACACACTTCAACTGGATACCTACAGCCAGGAAGAGACAGTTAGACACAGACACACTTCAACTGGATACCTACAGCCAGGAAGAGACAGTTAGACACAGACACACTTCAACTGGATACCTACAGCCAGGAAGAGACAGTTAGACACAGACACACTTCAACTGGATACCTACAGCCAGGAAGAGAGACAGTTAGTCACAGACACACTTCAACTAGATACCTACAGCCAGAAAGAGACAGTTAGGCACAGACACATTTCAACTGGATACCTACAGCCAGGAAGAGACAGTTAGTCACAGACACACTTCAACTGGTACCTACAGCCAGGAAGAGACAGTTAGTCACAGACACACTTCAACTGGATACCTACAGCCAGGAAGAGACAGTTAGTCACAGACACATTTCAACTGGATACCTACAGCCAGGAAGAGACAGTTAGTCACAGACACACTTCAACTGGTACCTACAGCCAGGAAGAGACAGTTAGTCACAGACACACTTCAACTGGATACCTACAGCCAGGAAGAGACAGTTAGTCACAGACACACTTCAACTGGATACCTACAGCCAGAAAGAGAGACAGTTAGGCACAGACACACTTCAACTGGATACCTACAGCCAGGAAGAGACAGTTAGTCACAGACATACTTCAACTGGATACCTACAGCCAGGAAGAGACAGTTAGACACAGACACACTTCAACTGGATACCTACAGCCAGGAAGAGACAGTTAGACACAGACACACTTCAACTGGATACCTACAGCCAGGAAGAGACAGTTAGACACAGACACACTTCAACTGGATACCTACAGCCAGGAAGAGACAGTTAGACACAGACACACTTCAACTGGATACCTACAGCCAGGAAGAGACAGTTAGTTACAGACACACTTCAACTGGATACCTACAGCCAGGAAGAGACAGTTAGACACAGACACACTTCAACTGGATACCTACAGCCAGGAAGAGAGACAGTTAGTCACAGACACACTTCAACTAGATACCTACAGCCAGAAAGAGACAGTTAGGCACAGACACATTTCAACTGGATACCTACAGCCAGGAAGTGACAGTTAGTCACAGACACACTTCAACTGGATACCTACAGCCAGGAAGAGACAGTTAGTCACAGACACACTTCAACTGGATACCTACAGCCAGGAAGAGACAGTTAGTCACAGACACACTTCAACTGGATACCTACAGCCAGGAAGAGACAGTTAGGCACAGACACACTTCAACTGGATACCTACAGCCAGAAAGAGAGACAGTTAGGCACAGACACACTTCAACTGGATACCTACAGCCAGGAAGAGACAGTTAGACACAGACACACTTCAACTGGATACCTACAGCCAGGAAGAGACAGTTAGTCACAGACACACTTCAACTGGATACCTACAGCCAGGAAGAGACAGTTAGTCACAGACACACTTCAACTGGATACCTACAGCCAGGAAGAGACAGTTAGGCACAGACACACTTCAACTGGATACCTACAGCCAGAAAGAGAGACAGTTAGGCACAGACACACTTCAACTGGATACCTACAGCCAGGAAGAGACAGTTAGACACAGACACACTTCAACTGGTTACCTACAGCCAGGAAGAGACAGTTAGACACAGACACACTTCAACTGGATACCTACAGCCAGGAAGAGACAGTTAGACACAGACACACTTCAACTGGATACCTATAGCCAGGAAGAGACAGTTAGACAAAGACACACTTCAACTGGATACCTACAGCCAGGAAGAGTCTGTTAGGCACAGACAAACTTCAACTTGATACCTACAGCCAGGAAGAGACAGTTAGACACAGACACACTTCAACTGGATACCTACAGCCAGGAAGAGACAGTTAGACACAGACACACTTCAACTGGATACCTACAGCCAGGAAGAGTCTGTTAGGCACAGACAAACTTCAACTTGATACCTACAGCCAGGAAGAGACAGTTAGTTACAGACACACTTCAACTGGATACCTACAGCCAGGAAGAGAGACAGTTAGGCACAGACACACTTCAACTGGATACCTACAGCCAGGAAGAGAGACAGTTAGTCACAGACACACTTCAACTGGATACCTACAGCCAGGAAGAGACAGTTAGTCACAGACACACTTCAACTGGATACCTACAGCCAGGAAGAGACAGTTAGGCACAGACACACTTCAACTGGATACCTACAGCCAGAAAGAGAGACAGTTAGGCACAGACACACTTCAACTGGATACCTACAGCCAGGAAGAGACAGTTAGTCACAGACACACTTCAACTGGATACCTACAGTCAGGAAGAGACAGTTAGACACAGACACACTTCAACTGGATACCTACAGCCAGGAAGAGACAGTTAGACACAGACACACTTCAACTGGATACCTACAGCCAGGAAGAGACAGTTAGACACAGACACACTTCAACTGGATACCTACAGCCAGGAAGAGACAGTTAGACACAGACACACTTCAACTGGATACCTACAGCCAGGAAGAGACAGTTAGTTACAGACACACTTTAACTGGATACCTACAGCCAGGAAGAGACAGTTAGACACAGACACACTTCAACTGGATACCTACAGCCAGGAAGAGAGACAGTTAGTCACAGACACACTTCAACTGGATACCTACAGCCAGAAAGAGACAGTTAGGCACAGACACATTTCAACTGGATACCTACAGCCAGGAAGAGACAGTTAGTCACAGACACACTTCAACTGGTACCTACAGCCAGGAAGAGACAGTTAGTCACAGACACACTTCAACTGGATACCTACAGCCAGGAAGAGACAGTTAGTCACAGACACACTTCAACTGGATACCTACAGCCAGGAAGAGACAGTTAGTCACAGACACACTTCAACTGGATACCTACAGCCAGGAAGAGACAGTTAGTCACAGACACACTTCAACTGGATACCTACAGCCAGGAAGAGACAGTTAGTCACAGACACAATTCAACTAGATACAGGGAGGGAGAGACAGGTTAGACACAGTCAGCCAGTCAGTCAGACAGACAGAAAAGGCAAGTTTGTTGCGCATGGCCCGGGGCCCCGGGTGGGCACAGTTGTCTCATTCCATTGGTCCTAAAATGAAATCTCCACCCACCCGGGGCACCAGGCGATGCAAAACGTATTTGCCCACAGTCAAGTTAGTCAGACACACACACACACACAGACAGGTAGACAGACACACAGGCACACAGACACACACAATACCCCTGCCACAGAGACAGGTGGGTTAGATAGAGATACACACTCTTACCCATGCGTATGGCAGCAAGCAGATCACTACGAGCATCATTAACAGGCTGGGCGTTGTGGGGCATGGAGGACATCTTGAGAGTGGTAGAGTAGGAAGAGCCTGGAGGAGGGGGCGGAGGCATCGGGGGAGGTGGAGCCACCAGGGACCCAGCGAGTGCTGGTGGGGCCGGGTCATAGCCACCGGCTGATACCATTGGTCCTGGAGGAGGAAGTGGGCCTCCGGGGGGCATGGCAAAGGCAGATTGTGCCGATGGCATGAGAGGAGTGGGAGGAGGGCCGTTTCCATATCCCTCCATCATACTGAAAGAGAGAGGGAGAGAAGGTAGAGAGGCAGAGAGGGAGAGAGAGAGAGAGAGAGAGAGAGAGAGAGAGAGTGAGACGGTGGGCATGGCATTATACTGTAATAATCATCATAACCATTTCAGAAATAGAAAGCATCACATTTACCTGCCCCTCCACAAAAACATCTAACTTATAGCGATGTCATACTAACATCCTCTGACAAGTGAAGAAGAATGAAAAAACATGATGGCATTATTTGCACAGAGTTTATAGGGGAGTCATGCCAAGACCAAGGCAGTTGAGTGCACCAGTACAGTACTCGGTTTGTATGGGTGACAGTATAGACTCAAAGCCTAAGGCTTAGTCCCAGAGAGAATAAAGCCTGTTGTTCGTCATCAGATCAGATTTCCCCTGACACAAGACTCACCCAAACCCTAGAGTGACAACAAAAGAGTACACGTGGGTTTGTGTGTGTGTCTGTGTGCACATTTGAATGTTTATTTGAGTGTCCATTTACGCATCTGTCTGTCTGCCATGGTTTATGTATGTGTGTGTCTGTGCACTTGCTGACCTGTAGTCCACAGGTGGCAGAGATCCGTTCAAGTTCTCAGTGGGTGGGGGAGGGGGTGGAGCATTGTGGGGGCGACCCAGGGTGCCTCCCCTGTAGGCCACGGTTGCTCCCCTATAGTCCTTGTCCAGAGTGGCATGTCCCTGGGCAGCCAGCTGAGCAGCCAGGAGACTCGGGGGTGGGCCGGAGTATGTGTAGGCGTGACTAGCATGGTTGGTTGAGTTAGGGTAGTGGCGTTGGTGGTGGTCAGGCCCAAGACCCCTAGGAGAGATCGAAAGGGAGGGAGATGGAAAGAGAAAACGTTACAGAATGGCCAGCAGGGGGAGTAAGAGTACCGTAATTTCTCCCTGAACAGCAGAGGGAGACTAAACTATCATAGAATCTATACAGAAAAGTATTATACAGAAAAGTAATTATTCCATACTTTTTTACATTTCATATGTTATCTTATAAATGCAAATGTATTAATGTGTAAACTTTTCATTGACCTCATCTCATCATAATGTAAGTTTGTGTGTGTGTTTGGACTGACCTCATCTCAGGGGACAGTGATCCCTCGGAGGTGGCCCCTTGGTGGAGGGAGTGTGTGTGGCGGTGGTCAGGCCTCAGCTCCTTATCTAGGGCTAACATATTCCACTCCTGACGACGGTTCCGAGCCTTACGCACCTTCTTCACCTCCCTCTGCAACGTCCCGTCCACACAACGCTTCTGCTCCTGAGAGGAGAGACATATTAGTGGAGAAAGGGAGGAAGAGAAAGGTGGAGAGAAAGAGAAGGAGGAAGAGATACAAAGAAAGAAAGATAGGGAATTTTAGAGATTACTTTGTTCTTCCTCTTCTCTTTCCTCTTGTCCTCCGTGTCCTGCAGCATCGTTTCTCTCCACAGGTCGAAGAAGTAGGAGGGGTCAGTGTAGAACTTCAGCCCCTCCTTGTGGTCATCCCTACAGGGTCAAAGGGCAAACACGGGTCAGGGTTTATGAGAAATGAAGTCCACAACATTCCATTATGAGACTACAAAACAAGATTTTAGACTGCCCTGGGTAGTAGAGAAGTTAGACAGATCTGGTGAGGTATTTGACTCTGGGTTTAGACTGCCCTGGGTAGGAGACGTTAGACAGATCTGCTGAGGTATTTGACTCTGGGTTTAGACTGCCCTGGGTAGGAGACGTTAGACAGATCTGCTGAGGTATTTGACTCTGAGTTTAGACTGCCCTGGGTAGGAGACGTTAGACAGATCATAGAAAGGGAGGGGGAGATACCCCACCTATATTTGGAGAGGATGTTGAGGGGTGGAGGTTTGTCACTCAGGTTGTACATCTCCTTGACAGGGATGGGAACGCTCCTTGTGGATACCACCTGCTGGTCCTGGGCAGTACTGCTCTTAAACGCCTTCTTCATGTTGATGTCCTGCAGAGAGACTGAGGACAGAGAGAGAGGACAAACAGGGAGAAAAATAAGGGTATAGAGAGAGCGAGAACAAACAAGAGAGGGAGGGAGGGAGGACAAACAGAGAGAGGACCAAGAGAAAGAGAAGGTGAGGGAGATATGGGAGAAAAGAGAGGGGGACAGACAGGGTGTGAGAGAAGGATTTATACAGTGCATTCGGAAAGTATTCAGACCCCTTCCCTTTTTCCACATTTTGTTACGTTACAGCCTTATTCTAAAATTGATTAAATAAATACAAATCCTCATGAATTTACACACGATACCCCATAATGACAAAGTGAAAACAGAATTTTAGCAAATGTATTAAAAATAAAAAACAGAAATACCTTATTTACATAAGTATTCAGACCATTTGCTATGAGACTCGAAATTGAGCTCAGGTGCATCCTGTTTCCATTGATCATCCTTGAGATGTTTCTACAATTTGATTGGAGTCCACCTGTGGTAAATTCAATTTATTGGATATTATTTGGTAAGTCCCACAGTTGACAGTGCATGTCAGAGCAAAAACCAAGCCATGAGGTTTAAGGAATTGTCCGTAGAGCTCCAGTATTGTGTCAAGGCACAGATCTGGGGAAGGGTACCAAAACATTTCTGCAGCATTGAAGGTCCCCAAGAACACAGTGGCCTCAATCATTCTTAAATGAAAGAAGTTTGGAACCACCAAGACTCTTCCTAGAGCTGGCCGCCCGGCCAAACTGAGCAATCGGGGGAGAAGGGCCTTGGTCAGGGAGGTGACCAAGAACCCGATGGTCACTCTGACAGAGCTCCAGAGTTCCTCTGTGGAGATGGGAGAACCTTCCAGAAGGACAACCATCTCTGCAACACTCCACCAATCAGGCCTTTATGGTAGCGTGGCCAGACAGAAGCCAATTCTCAGTAAAAGGCACATGACAGCTCGCTTGGAGTTTGCCAAAAGGCACCTAAAGGACTCTCAGCCCATGAGAAACAAGATTCTCTGGTCTGATGAAACCAAGATTGAACTCTTTGGCCTGAATGCAAAGGAGGAAACCTGGCACCATCCCTATGGTGAAACATGGTGGTGGCAGCATCATGCTGTGGGTATGTTTTTCAGCGGCAGGGACTGGGAGACTAGTCAGTATTGAGGGAAAGATGAACGGAGCAAAGTACAGAGAGATTCTTGATGTTCATCTTCCAACAGGACAACGACCCTTGAGTAGCCTAGCCAGAGCCCGGACTTGAACATCTCTGGAGAGACCTGAAAATAGCTGTGCAGCGACGCTCCCCATCCAACCTGACAGAGCTTGAGAGGATCTGCAGAGAAGAATGGGAGAAACTCCCCAAATACAGGTGTGCCAAGCTTGTAGCGTCAAACTCCAAGAAGACTTGAGGCTGTAATCGCTGCCATAGGTGCTTCAACAAAGTACTGAGTAAAGGGCCTGAATACTTATGTAAATGTTATATTTCAGTTTGTTTGTTTTTATAAGTTTGCAAACATTTCAAATAAACTATTTTTGCTTTGTCATTATGGGGTATTGTGTGTAGATTCGTGAGGAAAGAAAACAATTTAATCAATTTTAGAATAAGGCTGCAACGTAACAAAATGTGGAAAAGGTCAAGGGGTCTGAATAATTTCCGAATGCACTGTATATCCTCAGTTTCAGCAATTTTTCCACACCTGACGTAACTCCCTAATGCAAAGGACCTCACATTACCGTGGCAACCAGTAATGACACCACTTCCTGTTTCCTGTGACCTCTAACCCCTGTCTTACCTTCCTCCACAGTGGAGTCCAGCTGGGTGACTTTGACAGCCAGACGGTCGATGCGGTCCTGCAGGGAGTTGGCTCTCAGGTAGAACGTGTTGGCCTCGTTGAACAACTCCCCAAATATGTCCTCTGCATGTTTACCTGCAGTACAAGGGTAGACAGACGGATCGTGTGTGGTTAGCATAACATTCTGGTGTACTAAATGATGCATACAGTGTGCAGCACACTGTGCACTGCACTTTGAGGAAACTATAGAGTAACTGTTCTGTTTATGACGACAGAAGGCAGATTTGAACAGGACCAAGCATCAACCAGACAACGGGAGATACAGCCATCGCTAAAGACAGCAATTACATTAAAGTCAGACTGGTAGACGCAATCAATTGAGATGGACTTGATGAATGGGACTATCAAAGACACATTTCTACCATTCTCCTGGTAACAAACTGAACTAAGAAATAGACCAGGGCATCACTGTTGTCATGTGAGGTCCTAGAAGAAAAATCCACAACAATCAGTCTTTGCAAGAACACGTCTGTTTAGGTCAGGCGTCAATACGCTTTAACAACACTAAGTTGTGTGTGTCAGAGGCACGCACACACACACACACACACAGGATGACCACTGGAAAAATATGTAGAGGAAGAAAGGAAGAGAGGTTCAGAATGTTTAAATCTGACCTCTCTTCATAGTTCTGACATTGTCACAAACACACACACACAAGGCAGAGTTCATCTCAGCCTATGCTACCCTCCAGTCCCTCGACTTCTTGGCGCTGACGGAAACATGGATTACCACAGAAAACACTGCTACTCCTAATGCTCTTTCCTCGTCTAACCATTTGTTCTCGCATACCCTGAGAGCATCTGGTCAGCGCGGCGGTGGCACAGGAATCCTCATCTCTCCCAAGTGGACATTCTCTCTTTTTCCCCTGACCCATCTGTCTATCTCCTCATTTGAATTCCATGCTGTCACAGTCACTAGCCCATTCAAGCTTAACATCCTTGTCATTTATCGCCCTCCAGGTTCCCTTGGAGAGTTCATCAATGAGCTTGACAAGTTCCTTTCCTGAGGATGGCTCACCCCTCACAGTTCTGGGTGACTTTAACCTCCCTACGTCTGCCTTTGTCTCATTTCTCTCTGCCTCCTTCTTTCCACTCCTTTCCTCTTTTGACCTCACCCTCTCACCGTCCCCCCCTACTCACAAGGCAGGCAATACGCTTGACCTCATCTTTACTAGATGCTGTTCTTCTACTAATCTCACTGCAACTCCCCTCCAAGTCTCCGACCACTACTTTGTATCCTTTTCTCTCTCGCTCTCCTCCAACACTACTCACTCTGCCCCTACTCAGATGGTAATGTGCCGTCGCAACCTTCGCTCTCTCTCTCCCGCTACTCTCTCCTCTTCCATCCTATCATCTCTTCCCTCTGCTAAATCCTTCTCCCTCCGATCTCCTGATTCTGCCTCCTCAACCCTCCTCTCCTCCCTTTCTGCATCTTTTGACTCTCTATATCCCCTATCCTCCCGGCCGGCTCGGTCCTCCCCTCCTGCTCCGTGGCTTGACGACTCATTGCGAGCTCACAGAAGAGGGCTCCAGGCAGCCGAGAGGAAATGGAGGAAAACTAGACTCCCTGCGGACCTGTCATATTTTCACTCCCTCCTCTCTACATTCTCTTCCTCTGTTTCCGCAGCTAAAGTCACTTTCTACCACTCTAAATTTCAAGCCTCTGCCTCTAACCATAGGAAGCTCTTTGCCACCTTCTCCTCCCTGCTGAATCCTCCTCCTCCTCCCCCTCCCTCCTCCCTCTCTGTGGATGACTTCATCAACCATTTTGAAAAGAAGGTTGACGACATCCGATCCTCATTTATTAAGTCAAATGACACCGCTGGTCCTGCTCACACTGCCCTACCCTATGCTTTGACTTCTTTCTCCCCTCTCTCTCCAGATGAAATATTGCGACTTGTGACGGCCGGCCGCCCAACAACCTGCCCGCTTGACCCTATCCCCTCCTCTTTTCTCCAGACCATTTCCGGAGACCTTCTCCCTTACCTCACCTCGCTCATCAACTCATCCTTGACCGCTGGCCATGTCCCTTCCGTCTTCAAGAGAGCGAGAGTTGCACCCCTCCTCAAAAAACCTACACTCGATCCCTCCGATGTCAACGACTACAGACCAGTATCCCATCTTTCTTTTCTCTCCAAAACTCTTGAGCGTGCCATCTCTAGCCAACTTTCCTGCTATCTCTCTCAGAATTACCTTCTTGATCCAAACCAGTCAGGTTTCAAGACTGGTCATTCAACTGAGACTGCTCTTCTCTGTGTCACGGAGGCTCTCCGCACTGCTAAAGCTAACTCTCTCTCCTCTGCTCTTATCCTTCTAGACCATTCCGCTGCCTTTGATACTGTGAACCATCAGATCCTCCTCTCCACCCTCTCCGAGTTGGGCATCTCCGGCACTGCTCACTCTTGGATTGCGTCCTACCTGACAGGTCGCTCCTACCAGGTGGCGTGGCGAGAATCTGTCTCTGCACCACATGCTCTCACCACTGGTGTCCCCCAGGGATCAGTTCTAGGCCCTCTCCTATTCGCTCTATACACCAAGTCATTTGGCTCTGTCAAATCCTCACATGGTCTCTCCTATCATTGCTACGCAGACGACACACAATTAATTTTCTCCTTTCCCCCTTCTGATAACCAGGTGGCGAATCGCATCTCTGCATGTCTGGCAGACATATCAGTGTGGATGTTGGATCACCACCTCAAGCTGAACCTCGGCAAGACGGAGCTGCTCTTCCTCCCGGGGAAGGACTGCCCGCTCCATGATCTCGCCATCACGGTTGACAACTCCATTGTGTCCTCCCAGAGTGCAAAGAACCTTGGCGTGACCCTGGACAACACCCTGTCGTTCTCCGCTAACATCAAAGTGGTGACCCGATCCTGCAGGTTCATGCTCTACAACATTCGCAGAGTACGACCCTACTTTACACAGAAAGCGGCACAGGTCCTAATCCAGGCACTTGTCATCTCCCGTCTGGATAACTGCAACTCGCTGTTGGCTGGGCTCCCTGCCTGTGTCATTAAACCCCTACAACTTATCCAGAACGCCGCAGCCCGTCTGGTGTTCGACCTTCCCAAGTTCTCTCATGTCACCCCGCTCCTCCGCACACTCCACTGGCTTCCAGTTGAGGCTCGCATCTACTACAAGACCATGGTGCTTGCCTACGGAGCTGTGAGAGGAACGGCACCTCCTTACCTTCAGGCTCTGATCAGACCCTACACCTAAACGAGGGCACTACGTTCATCCACCTCTGGCCTGCTAGCTCCCCTACCTCTACGGAAGCACAGTTCCCGCTCAGCCCAGTCAAAGCTCTTTGCTGCTCTGGCACCCCAATGGTGGAACAAGCTCCCCCACGACAGCGGAGTCACTGACCATCTTCCGGAGACACTTTAAACCCTACCTCTTTAAGGAATACCTGGAATAGTATAAAATAATCCTTCTACCTCCTTCCATAAAAAAAAAAGAAGTGGCTATCATAAGTTGAATGCACCAATTTGTAAGTCGCTCTAGATACGAGCGTCTGCTAAATGATGTAAATGTAAATGTAAATGTTCAATGGAGTGTGAGATGCTACGCTAGCCTCATGATTATACATATACCATTTCAACAGGGACAACTCCAATATAAAGTGTTCTTTCTCAAAGTTGCCGGGATGTCACGTGCATCACACTTATATCAGTACACTGGTAACAACCTAATCATTACCAAACTTCTATTAGATCAAATAAGCCTCATGTATCAAAATAGCAATTTATGGTTATCAATTTGACCCTCTCTCATTGCCCCCCATACAGAAACTCCTCGCTTGCTTCATAATTAATGATCTGTTTAACCTGGACAGATTTTGGGCAGAGATAAGGCTCTAGCTTAGCCTTCCTCTCTCTGTTTATATTTAACTCACACAGCTGCTGCTGAAAGGCCCACTCCCACCACAGGAACAATCACAATGTGGGCTCCCGAGTGGCGCAGTGGTCTAAGGCACTGCATCTCAGTGCTTGAAACGTCACTACAGACACCCTGGTTCGATTTACATTTGACATTTTAGTCATTTAGCAGACGCTCTTATCCAGAGCGACTTACAGTTAGTGAGTGCCTACATTATTTATTTTTATTTGTTCATACTGGCCCCCCGTGGGAAACGAACCCACAACCCTGGCGTTGCAAGCGCCATGCTCTACCAACTGAGCTACACGGGGCCCGATTCCATGCTGTATCACAACCGGCCGTGATTGGGAGTCCCATAGGGCGGCGCTCAATTGGCCCAGCGTCGTCCGGCATTGGCCGGTGTAGGCCGTCATTGTAAATAAGAATTTGTTCTTAACTGACTTGCCTTGTTAAATAAAGGTAAAGTAAAAAATGACCAAACAGGTTGATGTTTATTGGGATGAGTCTTGTCCTGGAGGCAGAACTGAGCGATTTTGGCTCAATTGGCTAAATTGTAAAAAGTCATTTAAAAAAATAGCTTTTTGGTGTTAATTTAAGGTTAGGGTTAGGCATTAGGGTTAGCAGTGTGGTTAAGGTTAAGCTTAGGGTTAAAATGTGATTAGTTGCCTCCAGTACAAGAGTCATCCCAATAAATGCTAAACTCCAATGACAGAGAAAGAGTGAGTGAGTATTTCTCTTTTGTTTATTATCTATTTCACTTGCTTTGGCATGTGTCATGGGGGCAGCAGGGTTATTCAGGCTATAACCCCTTAAGTCATAGTCACTCTGTTTAATGCTGTTATACTACAGCACACACCAGTGGTGTGTATTCATGGGAAGCCAGGCTTCCCCCAAAAATTGACAAGAAAATGGACCAAAAAAAGCATCTTTCATCTCTGTGTTTTCATAATCTTCCTTCAATTCGCAAGGCTAAGGCTGAATGTATCTCACCGGAGAAAGCATCCAAGCGAGCGAAACAGCGCTCTTCTGTCTCTGTATGTGTCGGCCATCTACATATCTGATTCCGTCTGGCCATAAAGAGTATGACATTGTTGCTGCCAGTAGCATTGAATGCAAGGGAAGACAGCGAGCATTTGGCCTTCCTTGATAAAATAAATATAAGATAATAGCCAATCAGCGTTGAGCTAAACTGAGCGAGTTCAACTGTGAATGGTCCTAGCGGACCAAAAAAAAGTGTCAAGGGAAGCCAATTTGGATTTGGCTTCACTCCTATCACAGAGAAATAAGTAATAGACAGAAACAACTTGAATTGTTGCATCTCGTTGTATTGTTGTCCTCCGGTGGCTAGCTAGCTAAAATTGGCCCTTTCCTAAATTAGCCATGGATGAAGATAGGGATTTGGACTTGTGGTTTTACTTAATTCTCCATACTGGCAATGATTATAACGGGGATTCTGATCCAACCATAAAATACATTGTGCCCTGGACTAAGAGGATGGAAGTTCAATCTGTAGCTAGATGTAGAAGGCTAATGTTAACTAGCTAACGTTGCCCATGAAAGGAAGTTAGGCTAGCGAGCAAGCATTTTAGCCAGGTAGCCTAGGACAACAAAAAATAAAAGCAATAACTGTATGACAGAGTCATAGGCCGTTTCGTCAACATGAAAGAGAGGAGGATGGCATTGGCTTTTCTCTACAAGTAGGGTGTCAACATGTTTTTTCTACTTGCACGAACGCACACACACACACAAATCAGAACCATGAACAGCCACATATATTACACATTTAGCTTACGTTGATTGGACTAAATACTTTTTTGTATCTTTTAGTTGTCACTGTATTAGACTAAGCATAGGTGATTTGATGATGTTGAAATGTTGAAGTTGAAATGGTGCTGGAATAGTGGAGGCAGCTCCTGTTTAACTTTGAGACTTGCAGTAACTCTCAGTGGTTCTAAATCAATAGTTGTTTAGTAGTCCGAAAATATCAGAAACATTAACTTTCTTGACCATGCTGTAGGTCATGTAACTGTTTGTTACATGTAATATGCTTTGTGGACTTCACCGGACAGAGGTTGCTCTCCGGTTTTGTGATGAAACAAAGACGTGGTTGAATTTATTCTGCCACTGTGTTTTTTCTTATTGTCTCGGCCTTTAGGCCTATATATCACGGTGTGAAGGCATATGACCTAACAGGTTATAGAGCAAACAATGCAATTATTACAAAACATAGGTTGTAATATGGCTTTTTTTCCCCTGACTTAGCTTCCCCATTGATTCTACCCACGCACCGCTACTGGTACACACAAACACAAATGTACACACACGTCCGGATGAATAGAATTTTGAGAATTATTTCAACAGGATAGCATACTGTACTCCCCCCTCCCCCCCCCTCCCTCCTCCCCCCTCCCCCCTCCCCCCTCCCTCCTCCCCCATCCCCCCTCCCCCCTCCCTCCTCCTGTGGGTGTCGGATGACGGTGTGAGTCTATTCTTGACCTTGAGACCTCTAGCCCTGATCCTGTTTCACTGACAAATCAATCACTGCTTAGACATCACTACATCATCAGGTCTTCTCACAATGTCAAACAGCACTGCAGCATGGTGACTATGAGATAGATAGTGATAAGATACTTTTTATGACAGGATATAACAGTAAACGTTTCTCACTGTTCAAATAAACCTACCATTAAAATTATAGACTGATAATTTCTTTGTCAGTGGTCAAACGTACAAAATCAGCAGGGGATGAAATACTTTTTTCCCTCACTGTATGTCATTGCCCTCTTCCCCACATAGACACCTATGAATAACATGCTTTACAAGTTTTATGTAGTGTGTGGTTAGTGCTCTCTGCTCTGTGTGTTCTGTGTGTTGTGTGTGTGTGTATCTTACTCAGGCTGCTGAGCTGGCGGATGATGGAGGAGAGGGTGTTGTTCATCACACACTCCAGCTCACTGCCGATGCCCTCTGGCAACTCCCCCCGGCACAGGTGGCGCGGGTCGATATTCCTCTTCACCAGAGGCATGGTGACTCCTCACACTGTTACACAGGAAGCACAGGAAACCCACAATACATATGATATATGACACACACTGTACTTACATAATGGATGTATTTACAGACACGTTTTCTACATTTTGTAAGTTATAACTATTGTAAGTATTATAAGCATACACACAATGCAAGGAGACATAGATATATACACACACAGCTAGTCACTGGGCCAGACGTATTAGCACACACTAACAAACACACAATACTATTCTTCGAAACAGGGTTAGTGAGGCTGGGCATACAACTGTGACCCGTCCAGACCAGACCAAGTGGGCCATGCAGTAGTAGAAGACAGCAGAGAGATTAAGGTATTGGGAAAATAAGCTACAGTCCAGCTATGCTTTCTAGCCTTACCACTGCTCAGCTATGCTTTCCAGCCTTACCACTGCTCAGCTATGCTTTCTAGCCTTACCACTGCTCAGCTATGCTTTCTAGCCTTACCACTGCTCAGCTATGCTTTCCAGCCTTACCACTGCTCAGCTATGCTTTCTAGCCTTACCACTGCTCAGCTATGCTTTCTAGCCTTACCACTGCTCAGCTATGCTTTCTAGCCTTACCACTGCTCAGCTATGCTTTCTAGCCTTACCACTGCTCAGCTATGCTTTCTAGCCTTACCACTGCTCAGCTATGCTTTCTAGCCTTACCACTGCTCAGCTATGCTTTCTAGCCTTACCACTGCTCAGCTATGCTTTCTAGCCTTACCACTGCTCAGCTATGCTTTCTAGCCTTACCACTGCTCAGCTATGCTTTCTAGCCTTACCACTGCTCAGCTATGCTTTCCAGCCTTACCACTGCTCAGCTATGCTTTCCAGCGTTACCACTGCTCAGCTATGCTTTCCAGCGTTACCACTGCTCAGCTATGCTTTCTAGCCTTACCACTGCTCAGCTATGCTTTCTAGCCTTACCACTGCTCAGCTATGCTTTCTAGCCTTACCACTGCTCAGCTATGCTTTCTAGCCTTACCACTGCTCAGCTACAGTGCTTAATTTGAACAGGATCTGGCACCTCTCAATTTTGGACTGTTTTATTCCGAAACCCATTTGCCAGTATCAGTACCTCTCTTGACATGAAAAATAATCGTCACTGTTTGCAATGTAAAATGTAGACTATAATCAAATCAATCAGAGTTAATTCAAGTTGCCTTCTCTGTAATTCTCCTGCCCTCTAAAAAATGTAATGTGAAAACGTGGCTGATATTGGCCCAGCGTTTTCCGGGTTTGGCCGGTGTAGGCCGTCATTGTAAATAAGAATTTGTTCTTAACTGACTAGCCTAGTTAAATAAAGGTCAAATAAATAAAATAAAATACAATTCTAAGAATGTATTCGTGTTGGGCCGGCCCGTGTTTATGGTTCCCTTTCCACAGAGGGTTTTACATGGAACCCAAAATAGTTCTACCTGGAACCAAAGAGGGTTCTACCCTGAACCAAAAAGGGTTCTCCTATAGGGACAGCCGCAGAACCCTTTTGGAACCCTTTTTTCCTGAGTGTAGCCGCGGTAAGGGTGCTGGAGGTGCCGCAGCACCACTGGTAAATTGAAATCCTGATCAATTTATATACATTTGCCAAAGTTATAGAATTACTGCTGTCTGTTGAGAAAGAAATGAACTAATTTAGAATACTACACCAGGAGTAGGTCTATAGTTTAACCACAGTGAACAGCATGCAGTCAAAACAGGCCTTTTGCAATATTTCAAATAGCCAAACATCGCAGGAAAACACAGGTTTGAAAGCAAATGGATTCTGCTGAAAAGAGAAATCTAATCTGTCTGTAGGTGTCACACCCTGGCTCTGGGACTCTATATGTTGAGCCAGGGTGTGTTCATTCTATGTGGTTTATTTCTATGTTGGGGGTTCTGGTTTGTTGTTTTCTATGTTTGCCTTAGTGACTCCCAATCAGAGGCAACGAGTGTCAGCTGTTGGCTGGTTGTCTCTGATTGGGAGCCATATTTAACTGTCTGTTTTTCACTTTGTGTTTGTGGGTTTTTGTTCCGTGTTCGGTCATTGTCACCGTGGACGTTACGAGTCGTTTTGTTCGTGCTTTAATTTAATAAAGTAAACATGTTCATTCATCACGCTGCGCATTGGTCTCTCCCTGACGATCGTGACAGAAAAACCCACCAAAACTGGACCAAGCAGCGTGTCCAGGAGCCATCGCCAGGGGAATCGCTTGCAGATCTCCGTGGCAACCTCGACTGGGTCCAGCCTTGTAAAGAGCAGAGTGGATGGACTTGGGAACAGTGGAGGAAGAGTCTCGACTGGGTCAAGCCTAATGAAGAGCAGAATGGCTGGAATTGGGGGCAGAAGAGCGAGAGTTGGGCGAGAACGATAGAGGCCTGGCCCACAGGGAGGAGAGACCCCCAGAAATTTTTTAGGGGGGGGCTCATGACGTCGGGGCAGCAGGAGGCCGCGATAGAGCGGTCCAGCGGGTTGGCAGAGGAGGCCGCCAGGTTACGGGGGCCACTGGTCGAAGAGGGGATGGAAGGTGGAGAGGCACGGCGAGAGGTACTGGGGTGTGTTACCAGTCCGGTCCGGCCCGTTCCAGATCCCGGTGTAGGGCCAGTGGTGTGTGTCCCCAGTACGGTCCGGTCTGTTCCTGCTCCCCGCACCAAGTCAGTGGTGCGCTTCGTCAGCCCGGCTCGGCCCGTTCCTGCTCCCCGCACCAAGTCAGTGGTGCGCTTTGTCAGCCCGGCTCGGCCCGTTCCTGCTCCCCGCACCAAGTCAGTGGTGCGCTTCGTCAGCCCAGTCCAGCCTGTCCCTGCTCCACGCACCAAGCCTATGGTGTGCGTCGTCAGCCTGGTAAGGCCCGTTCCTCCTCCACGCACCAAGCCAGGGGTGCGAGTCGTCAGTCCGGTGAGGCCCGTTCCGGCTCCACGCACCAAGCCAGGGGTGCGAGTCATCAGTCCGGTGAGGCCCGTTCCGGCTCCACGCACCAAGCCAGGGGTGCGTATCGTCAGCCCGGTCCGGCCCGTTGCTGCTCCACGCACCAAGCCAGGGGTGCGAGTCATCAGTCCGGTGAGGCCCGTTCCGGCTCCACGCACCAAGCCAGGGGTGCGTATCGTCAGCCCGGTCCGGCCCGTTGCTGCTCCACGCACCAAGCCAGGGGTGCGCATCGACAGCCAGGTCCGGTCCTTTCCTGCCTCACGCACCAAGCCTGGGGTGCGCGTCGTCAGTCCGGCACAACCCGTGCCTGGGTCATCGGTGCCAAATCAGGTACCGCTTTATTGCTCCCCAACGGAGCTGAAGCTAGCCGCTCCTGCTACGTCCAGGTCAGCTCCAGCCAGCGGGGCCAGACCGGACCAGGGGCGCTATGGGGGGTTTATTGGAGGGTGGTGGGCAAGCCCGGAGCCAGAACCGCCGCCGAGGAGGAGTGCCCACCCAGCCCTCCCCTATTTTTCTCTGGTTGAGGCGCGGTCGCAGTCCGTGCCTTTAGGGGGGGGTACTGTCACACCCTGGCTCTGGGACTCTATATGTTGAGCCAGGGTGTGTTCATTCTATGTGGTTTATTTCTATGTTGGGGGTTCTGGTTTGTTGTTTTCTATGTTTGCCTTAGTGACTCCCAATCAGAGGCAACGAGTGTCAGCTGTTGGCTGGTTGTCTCTGATTGGGAGCCATATTTAACTGTCTGTTTTTCACTTTGTGTTTGTGGGTTTTTGTTCCGTGTTCGGTCATTGTCACCGTGGACGTTACGAGTCGTTTGTTGTTTTGTTCGTGCTTTAATTTAATAAAGTAAACATGTTCATTCATCACGCTGCGCATTGGTCTCTCCCTGACGATCGTGACAGTAGGCTACCAAATATGTGATCAACTTTCAAATAGGCCTACTGCGCGAACAGCATTGTTTTACTAAGTAAAACAAGAGAGAGAGAGGCTTTTGGCACGAGCGCATCGGCCATTGCTGGTGATTGAGCTGCGCATCATTGGGTGAGTCAGTGAAAGTGGAAAGCTTTTATTTTTCCTCCTCATATTGTACAATATGTGTCTCCACACACCTAGGCCTAGGCTATAGATGGGATTCAAGACAAGGTCATTTTTATTGATCTCACATTCTCAATTTGTGAGGTATTTAAAAAGATTTTGCTAAAGTCTCCAGTAATCAAAAATTATGTAGAATTGCATGAAATGCGTTTAAAAAAGGCAACATTTGTCCCGGTACACGCAAAAGCGTTGACATGCATGCAATGCTTTATTATAAAGGTTTTGTTTTTTTCATGCGTTCCGGTACACGCAAAAGCGTTGATATGCATGCTAATGCTTTATTATAAAGGTTGGGTTTTTTAATGCGTTCCGGTACACGCAAAAGCGTTGACATGCATGCAATGCTTTATTATAAAGGTGTTTTTTTTACCCCTCATGCGTTCCGGTACTTCAGAGCCCCCCAGGTCAGCCCCCTCTCGGCTCTTATTTTGTTCCGGCACCTCCCAATTTACAAATGAAGCACTCTACAAGGTGTCAAAAGCCTTCCACAGGGATGCTGGCCCATATTGACTCCAATGCTTCCCACAGTTGTGTCAAGTTGGCTGGATGTCCTTTGAGTGGTGAACCATTCGTGATACACACGGGAAACTGTTGAGCGTGAAAAACCCAGCAGCGTTGCAGTTCTTGACACAAACCAGTGCGCCTGGCACATACAACCATACCCCGTTCAAGGGCACTTAAAGCTTTTGTCTTGCCCATTCACCCTCTGAATGGCACACATACACAATCCATGTCTCAATGATAAAAAATCCTTCTTTAACCTGTCTCCTCCCCTTCATCTACACTGATCGAAGTGGATTAAACAAGTGACACCTGAATTCACCTGGTCAGTCTGTGTCATGGAAAGAGCAGGTGTTCTTAATGTTTTGTATACACACACACACACACACTCACTCACTCTCCTGTGCTGTGCACAGTCACGCTTCAGACCAACACCCACACACACTCTCCAATGCAATTGGACACATTCGCTAGACACAAAGGATTAATTTGACCATTCCCTGACACTGATCTAACGTCAGGTCTACATCTTCCCTAGTCAGGATCTGAGGGGGCTAAGCTGATCCTAGATCTGGTTCTATGGGCAGATTTTACAGCAGATGAAAGAGGGAACACAGAAAGCATCTGAGTGGTCATCTTATCTGGGCCTCTTCCTGCTTCCTGTTTTAGCGGTCTCCGCATCTTTACTTCCGGTTCCACCCAGTGTCACATCTCTACTTCCTGTTCCTCTCGGTGTCACATCTCTACTTCCTGTTCCTCCCAGTGTCACATCTCTACTTCCGGTTCCTCCCAGTGTCACATATGTACTTCCTGTCCTCCCAGTGTCACATCTCTACTTCCTGTCCTCCCAGAGGACCAGAAGAACAATACAGCTATAGTTTAAATAACTGCTGAGAGGCCTGAAGCAGACGCACACACACAAAAACATGGCAAATATCCAGTCACTTGAGAATAAGATGGATGAGCTTCATTCGAGAGTCTCATATCATAGACTTGAAAAGATGCAATATTATATGTCTTACACCTCGATCACACCAACAGCGTCATTGCGCAAAATGGTACGCAGCAATCATCTGGATATGTGTGCAACAAAAGTTCAACATTCACCTTCAGCTACCATTTCTGTCAATCCGTCAACGCATACAGTTTGACGCATACGTTCGATAAATCCACCCCACAGAACGCACTGCAACTGCCTCTGCAACATAATGCTGCAAGTCAAACGTAGCGTTCCATTGGAAATGAATGTACTTCTGGTGTACCAAAATGCAATGACGCTGTCTGTGTGATTGAGACGTTACTGAAACGTGGCTGGATGATGAATCTATGCAGGTTGTACTCAGTGAATTCTCCATGCAGCGGCGGGATCGGACAGCGGCTTCGGGGAAATCGATAGGAGACGGAGTGGGTATTTTCATAAATAACAACTGGTGTGCTGCTTCAAGTGTGAAGGAAATCTCAAGCTTTTGCTCACCTAATATAGAATACCTGATGGTAAGCTGCAGACCCTTTTATCTACCAAGAGAGTTATAATCCATAATTATCATGGCTGTCTACATTACTCCCCAAGCCAACACCACTCTGGCACTCAACGAACTGTATGGGGCCATAAACAAACAAGAAACCGCTCACCCAGAGGAATTGTTTCTGGTGGGCGGAGACTGTAGCCCTTTCCTCCAGTCAAATTACCTAGTGGCCACATCGGTGGAATGTTATTAATATTTTTAATAATTAAGAAACAATCTTTTTTTAAACCCGCCGAAAGACCACTTTTATTCTACCCACAGAAACGCATACGAGGCCCTCCCTCATCCTCCCTTCGGCAAATCTGACCATGACTCCATTCTCCTGCTGTCACGCCCTGGCTCTGGGGACTCTTGTATGTTGAGCCAGGGTGTTAGTTTCTTTGTGTAGTGTCTATGTTTCGTTTTCTATGTTCTGTTCTAGGTTATGTGGTTCTATGTTGGCCGGGGTAGTTCTCAATCAGAGGCAACGAGAATCAGCTGTTGCTTGTTGTCTCTGATTGGGAACCATACTTAGGCAGCCTGTTGTGCACTTGTGTTTTGTGGGATCTTGTTCCGTGTTGGTTTGTGTTCATGACCGAGGACTTCACGTTTCGTTTTGTTGTTTTGTATTTTGTATCGTGTTGCTAGTACACTATTAAAGAGATGTACGCATATCACGCTGCGCCTTGGTCCAATCATTATGACGATCGTGACACCTGCTTCCTGTTTACAAACAAAAACTCAAACAGGAAGTACTAGTGATGCACCCAATATGGATGTGGTGGGACGAAGGAGACACGAGACTACAAGACTGTTTTGCTAGTACAGACTGGGATATCTTCTGGAATTCATCAGATAACATTGAGGAGTTTACCACAACAGTCACAGGCTTCATCAATAAGTGCATAGACGATGTCGTCCCCATAGTGATTATAAGAACGTATCTAGCTAAAGGCTCGCGATACCGCTTACAATGAACGGGACACGGATGCATACAAGAAATCGCTACAGACGGTGGTGCTGACAGCCCAGTACATCCCTGGGGCCGAGCTCCCTGCCATCCAGGACCGAAATTTCAGGCGGTGTCAGAGTAAGGCCCGAAAAATTGCCAAAGATTCCAGCCACCCAAGTCATAGACTGTTCACTCTGCTACCGTCCGGCAAACGGTACCGGAGCATCGCTCTCGGAACAACAGGCTCCGAGACAGATTCTACCCTCAAGGCTAAATAATCAATTAATGGTACCCAAACTATCTGAACTGACTGTATCTTGCACTGACCCCATTATGCACACTCACTAATAATAATAATAATATGCCATTTAGCAGACGCTTTTATCCAAAGCGACTTACAGTCATGCGTGCATACATTTTTGTGTATGGGCGGTCCCGGGGATCGAACCCACTACCTTGGCGTTACAAGCGCCGTGCTCTACCAGCTGAGCTACAGAGGACCACCACTAGACTTTATATACACACCATATACACACTCACTCCCACACACTACACTGTCACTCCCACACAAAACCCTTGCACATTCACTACATACTCACACACACACACACAAACACAGACTTTTACACTCATCAAATGCTGCTGCTACTCTGTTCTTTATTTTACTCTTATTATTATCTATCCGGATGCCTAGTCACTTTCCCTGCCTTCGTGTACATATCTACCTTAAATACCTCGTGCCGCTGCACATTGATCAGGTACTGGTACTCCCTGTATATCACTCCATCCCTGTGTATTTTATTGTATTCCTTGTGTTAGTTACTATATTATTTTTTATTATTATTTCTAAACTCTGCTTTGTTGGAAAAGGTTAATAAGCAAGCATTTAACTGTAAAGTCTACATTAGTTGTATGTGATAAATACAATTTGATTTGATTTGTGCGCACGCAAACAAAATGCATAATGCCACACACCCAAAAGCAAAGCTGACCCCTCAGCCATTCTCTTTGATTCAGATCTAGTAGGCTATGCTATGTATGTCACTGATGAATAGACAGCATAGTAATAGCTCAGGGGTGTTGATGGTGTTGACAGACAAAACAGACATTTCTGACAACCAAAAAACAACCTTCCCACAAGGCTATGGGCAGAGTCCCTCAGCTGGCATCGGTCCAATACCCCCCTCCAAGCCCTGCCTCTAGCCACATACCAATATGGGACAACAAAGAATAAATTACATCATGCTGCCACAAAGCACACTGAAAACAGCCAATTAGCACCATGGTTTGCGTATTCAACCAGATGATGAACCAGGCCTACATTATCATATAAAAACACTAGTCTGTGAAACGGGTTTGTCTGATCTGCTTTGTAACCCTCAAATGAAGAAGTTCTACAGAGCCATGAGTTTGTTTTTGTCTGGTGTGAGAATGGTCACAACAACAAGGCGAGATCATTAGAGGTTGGGGAGCGGGCAAATAAAGGGAAGGGGGAGAGAGGGAAGGAACGTGTGTGTGAGGGGGTAAAGAAAGTGTGTATATGCTATGTGTGTGTGTACAAGAAAAGGGAAATGTGTGTCTGTGTGTGTGTGTCTAGAGAGTGAGTGAGGGGTGGGGGAGGGGCGAGTAGGGACCTCGGGGAAGCCACTCTGAAAGGTTCCTGGAACAATGGAGCTCCGTTCACACGGCAACAGCAGAGTGCTCCCATGCATGCCTCCCCTCTCCCCTCCCCCAGACCTCCTTTAACGTCCCCTGAAAAGAGGGCACTCCACTCAGAAAGGAAGAGAGGAGAGAAAGAGTGAGAGAGGGGGAAGAAAAGGTAAGAGAGGTGGAAGAGAGAGACATGGAAAAATTGTAAATAGAGAAGGGGGGAGAGAGCGAAGGAAGGAAAGGAGGAAAGGGGATTCCTAGTCAGTTGTACAACAATGCGTTCAACTGAAATGTGTCTTCTGCATTTAACCCAACCCCTCTGAATCAGAGAGGTGTGGGGGGCTGCCTTAATCAACGTCCACGGCGCCCAGAGAGCATTTGTTGTTGAGGGTTAACTGCCTTGCTGAAGGGCAGAACGGCAGATTTAAAACCACAGGTAGCCTCTCAGATGTACCATTAGCAGTACATTAGCCAACTCCAGAGCTCAGAGAGCTGAGGGCCTTTGAACTTCACTAGAGAGACATGCTGACTGCTGCCACCAGGAGGTTGTGCTTCCTGTCTCCCTTAAGACCCTCCACACACACACACACACATTTTACTATGGATGCCGAAATTCCATTAGGGTTGGAGCAGGGAAACATGATCAATTTATGAGTCAGGTACAGCCTCTTGCTTTGAAGGAGGCTGGAGAGCTTGTGGTGAGGTCATAAATATTGCAAGAAAAAATGAAGTAAAATCTCCTACTCTGACATTACTGGATCTTCATTTTCTCTACAATATGCAATATGGCTATTCTCCCTAACAGCCTATATCTTTATGAATAGAACTGTCTGTTGTTAATTATAGCAAGTGACCCTTTTAACTGACGTGTCACTGCCCTAAATTCACAGAATAATGTAGTCTAATTCACATTGTAGGCTAGTTCATCTATCTTGCTCTCAGTAGTGTGTGGGAGAGCAACAAAAGCAGCCGTCTGTGTGCTGGGTGCAGTCAGTGCACACACACACACACACAACATAGCCTACACATGACATGCATGCATAACTAATTGCAAGCGCGATCAATCCAAGTTCCGCACCGTCGCTTCCCGTTACTGATGGGCTGACCGTTATCCGTTTACCGATTCTATTTTCCAGCCGCCACAGATTGCGACAATATTTTATAGCCGGACTCTTTCTAAATCAAATGCAGTTTGTACGTTTCAGTTAACAATAATCAACCGGTTCCGAGCAAAGCGGTTGCCAAATGGAGTGTGCAGTACGCTAGAGTTTAATTGAAAGAATCGGGCCTTGGACACAGAGAACACGTAACCCCCTTGTGCTTTATCATTATCTTCTATTGGGGTCCACTAGTGATGGCCGGCGGCTACGTCCAGTCAGTGGTCGACTTTGTAGTTTGGCCATTTGCATTAACGCAATTCTACATATATAAAAATATTCAATTAGGGCCAAATATAGACAGTTTGTTGAGTAACATTCCGATTCTCATCATGAGATATAAAAGCATAGTAAAAACCCTCACCAGCAGTCAGAAATGTAATAGATTTAAGTCCGTCCGCATGTCCAGTTAGATACTCCTGCTGATCGCGCTGCCATCCTGTGTCGCTGGCGGTCTGGCCACTCCAAACGATCCACCGCGGGGGCGGGACCCACCCGCAGCCCCAGCCTATCAGCATTCAGCAACTGGGATTTAATGAGTGGTGGGTGTTCCCATTGTCAAATCGTAGCCCTTGAAACGCATGAGTGACATCGAGGTTCCCCGTTTGATACCTCGTCGGGCATGGATAGGACAGGGTCTCTGCTCAGGGTGGATAGGAGAGGCTACCCAGGGCTTAACATTTTATGCAATCCAGTCCCCATACAGGGTTAACATTAAACGCTTGAAATAAACATACACTGTCAAAAAAATAAAGGGAACACTTAAACAACACAATGTAACTCCAAGTCAATCACACTTCTGTGAAATCAAACTGTCCACTTAGGAAGCAACACTGATTGACAAATTTCACATGCTGTTGTGCAAATGGAATAGACAATAGGTGGAAATTATAGGCAATTAGCAAGACACCCCCAATAAAGGACTGGTTTTGCAGGTGGTGACCACAGACCACTTCTCAGTTCCTATGCTTCCTGGCTGATGTTTTGGTCACTTTTGAATGCTGGCGGTGCTTTCACTCTAGTGGTAGCATGAGACGGAGTCTACAACCCACACAAGTGGCTCAGGTAGTGCAGCTCATCCAGGATGGCACATCAATGCGAGCTGTGGCAAGAAGGTTTGCTGTGTCTGTCAGCGTAGTGTCCAGAGCATGGAGGCGCTACCAGGAGACATGCCAGTACATCAGGAGTAGTGGAGGAGGCCGTAGGAGGGCAACAACCCAGCAGCAGGACTGCTACCTCCGCTTTTGTGCAAGGAGGAGCAGGAGGAGCACTGCCAGAGCCCTGCAAAATGACCTCCAGCATGCCACAAATGTGCATGTGTCTGCTCAAACGGTCAGAAACAGACTCCATGAGGGTGGTATGAGGGCCTGACGTCCACAGGTGGGGGTTGTGCTTACAGCCCAACACCGTGCAGGACGTTTGGCATTTGCCAGAGAACACCAAGATTGGCAAATTCGCCACTGGCGTCCTATGCTCTTCACAGATGAAAGCAGGTTCACACTGAGCACATGTGACAGACGTGACAGAGTCTGGAGACGCCGTGGAGAACATTCTGCTGCCTGCAACATCCTCCAGCATGACCGGTTTGGCGGTGGGTCAGTCAAGGTGTGGGGTGGCATTTCTTTGGGGGGCCGCCATGTGCTCGCCAGAGGTAGCCTGACTGCCATTAGGTACCGAGATGAGATCCTCAGACCCCTTGTGAGACCATATGCTGATGTGGTTGGCCCTGGGTTCCTCCTAATGCAAGACAATACTAGACCTCATGTGGCTGGAGTGTGTCAGCAGTTCCTGCAAGAGGAAGGCATTGATGCTATGGACTGGCCCGCCCGTTCCCCAGACCTGAATCCAATTGAGCACATCTGGGACATCATGTCTCGCTCCATCCACCAACGCCACGTTGCACCACAGACTGTCCAGGAGTTGGCGGATGCTTTAGTCCAGGTCTGGGAGGAGATCCCTCAGGAGACCATCCGCCACCTCATCAGGAGCATGTCCAGGCATTGTAGGGAGGTCATACAGGCACGTGGAGGCCACACACACTACTGAGCCTCATTTTGACTTATAATTTTTGTGTGATTTTGTTGTCAGCACATTCAACTATGTAAAGAAAAAAGTATTTAATAAGATTATTTCATTCATTCAGAACTAGGATGTGTTATTTTAGTGTTCCCTTTATTTTTTTGAGCAGTGTATTTTGGGGATGGAGGATTTGGCCTAGCCTACAGTTTGAAATGGCCTAATAACAAGGGGTTAGGGTGTTTCTAAAGGTGTTTTTGGGAGCAAATGCAACTTGGAGGTGGCTGGTTTAATGATAGAGCTGGACTGGTTCCATTCTAGCAGTTTTAGTAACTGACTGGGATGACTGCATATTTTAGGGACGCACACAAGCTTTACACTGGGCAAAGGGAGCAGACTATTTTGGGAGAGGGCAACCTCATCTTCTGTGTCTGTGTGTGTGAGACAGAGAAAAAGAGAGAAAGACAGATGGAGAGAGGGCAGTAAACGAGAAAAGAACTTGGACAGAAAAAGGAGGATGGACTGGGATTGTTCCATTATTGAAGACACTGTTCTATTCCTGGAAGAGAACATAACCTGGAAAAGGGAAAAAGCACTTAACACAGACAGACAGAAACCCCCAACTCCAATGTTAACGTTTTCACTTTTTATTGTCAGGATACTTGCTTCATGTAAAATATTTAAATACAATACAGTACAATGCATGTTCCATATGCTGTCCTCCACACGATTGGTTGGTTTTGTCATTATGAAGTTCTAAGGTTTTGCCCACAGCGATAAAAACGGCTGCTCTCTCTCAGCCCAATGGAAGCTGCTTCGCCACTTTGTTTTTTATACAGTCAGTGAAAACAAAACCAAGGAAAACTCATTCAATTATAAACTACTAATATCAAGTTTTTTTTCTTATTATTTTGTTGTTTTTTGTTTGTTTTTGTCTCAATAACGCCCTCAACAAGAGCTGTGGATGGGGCCCACAATCTCCCAGCATGCTCCTGTCAGCAGCTCAGTTCAGTCCCCAGCGAAGACGCCCTCGGAAGGGCGGACAGACAGACGTAGACAGACATGAGGACAGAGGGAAATGTACTCTGTCGATGCTGGCAGTCACATAGCAGCTTTAGTCTCATCGAAGCTTCAACGGGAAGAGGGGATCCGGCTGGAAAGGGGGAGAGCTTTGTTGGAGGTGGTGAGGTGAGGAGAGGAGGGTAAGACCCTGGGTGGCCTTTACTTAAAATGAAGCCATCTTCTGTTTGCTTGTCTTGTTGTGGCTTTTGTTCAGTACCAGTTCTGAAGGTTAACTTTTGAATGGTCAGACACAGCGACCATGAGAGGAACAAAGGAAACTAACAGCATATGTTCTCCTCCATCTTTATCTTCCTCTAGTTTTGCGGTTTAGTCTATGTGTTGCTCATGGTTGAAGTCATGTTCTGCCGTGTTATTTTCAGGATGGGCTCATTGTATTTCATACTGGGCTAACGGACTGCTGCAGTGAGGGTGGACCGGTGGGGAAGGGGAGGCTATTGCCATGGACACACCCACCTCCCTCAGTACATTCCCCCTAGTGGGCCTGGCGAGGGCTGGGTCGGGGTCAGTAACGGTGGGTCTGGTGTGAGTACTGTGGGGGCTGCTGGGAGGTAGAGGAGTATCCGATGCTGCTTTGGGGCAGTGATGTGCTTGGTCCGGGGTTCTGGTAGGCAGCATGCGGATTGGAGCGCTGAGCGAGAGATACAGAGATGAGGTAACTAATCAGACTCTTTATTTACAGCAAAATCATGCTATCAATATGGTATTGCTATGCTATATAGTAACTGCTTTGTATGTATGTATGTAGGTATGTATGTGTGCAATTGTGCATGTGTGTGTGTGAGACTACCCTACCTGGTAGTCTGAGGTCATAATGAGGCCACTTGAGGTAGTGACGGGCGGAACCACTCGCACCTTCTTTAGGGGCGGGCCCTGGGCGTGGCTGTTGTCAGGGTTACCGGTGTGCCCCGCCCCATTGGTGTGGTTGTTCCCCTGCTGCTGGTTCTTCTGGAATATTAAACAACAACACCCAAGCCTTCATCAAATACACTCAAAATGTCCCCTTTAAACCTTTACTCTATAGTTGACTAAACACACACAAACAAACGCACGCAAAAACACACTTAAATGTAATCCTATATATTTTGACCCAAATGTAAAGATATGAGGCACACACATTTCTGACTTTCTCTGCCTTGTCCTCTGGCTCCTCCTCTGTCAGGAACTCCCTCTTGGGGTATGGTATCTGGCAGCCTGCAAACACACTGACACAAGCACACCACTTATCTTACAGGCTATACCCCCACATCACTCTAGACATGTAGTAATAATGTGATATATGTAGTCATGTGCTTTGTTGTAATACATGCAGTAATAATGCATTAGTTGTTTTAATATAGTAATACATGTATTATGTTGTAATGTAGTAATACATGTGTTAGTCGTTTTAATATATACTGAACAAAAATATACATGACTGGGCAGGGGCGTTGCCAGAAATAGTTTTTCCACACAAAAGGGCTTTATTGCTGACAGAAATACTCCTCAGTTTCATCAACTGTCAGGGCGGCTGGTCTCAAGACGACCCCGCAGGTGAAGAAGCCGGATGTGGAGGTCCTGGGCTGGCGTGGTTACACATGGTCTGCGGTTATGAGGCCGGTTGGACTTTAGAGGCGGCTTATGGTAGAGAAATGAACATTCAATTCTCTGGCAACAGCTCTGGTGGACATACCTGCAGTCAGAACGCCAATTGCACGCTCCCTCAAAACTTGAGACATCTGTGGCATTGTGCTGTGTGACAAAACTGCACATTTTAGAGTGGCCGTTTATTGTCCCCAGCACAAGGTGCACCTGTGTAATGATCATGCTGTTTAATCCGCTTCCTGATATGCCACACCTGTCAGGTGGATGGATTATCTTGGCAAAGGCGAAATGCTCACTAACAAAGATTTAAACACATTTGTGCACCAAATTTGAGAGAATTAAGCTTTTTGTGCATATGAAAATGTTCTGGGATCAGCTCATGAAACATGGGACCAACACTTTACATGTTGCGTTTATATTTTTTTTCCAGCATAGTTATACATGTGTTATAAATGTTGTACTACATGTAGTAAGTGTTATAATGTTGTAATACATGTAGTAATAAATGTGTTCTAAAGTTGTATTAGGGTCCTGACTCACTCTGAGGTAGGCAGTGGTTCCTCCAGGAAGTAAGGGTCCTGCATGGCCTGCTCAGATGTGATCCTGCGGATCGGGTCCATGGTCAGCAGCTTCTGGAGCTACACACAACGTTCACACAACGTTAGACACACCACGAGTAAAACACTGAACTTTCATACAACGTCAGACTGAACAATGCTATGTAACAACAACAACGTTCAGGCAACATTAGACTGAGAAAACTAATTTCAACTCACCAAATGGAATGCTTTGCTGTCTGGTTTGACTTTGTGCTTCTCCATGTATTTTATAAGGCTGCAGTTTGTATACCTGTGATACAACATGTTATTTCAGTTTGTATACCTGTGATACAACATGTTATTTCTAGTGGATGGGAAGACGAATCCAATATTAAAATCCTAAAAATGATCTTGTTCAGAGCTGGCAGGAAGCATGCAGGCAGACAAAAAGCCACTCACGTGTTCCTTCTGAAGTCTTTCATCAGAGTGGAGTGCTCTGGCATCTTCTTTATGTCTTCCCAGTCCTTCTCTGAGGATTACATCATCAGACTGTCAGTTAGTGCTTGTACAGGACAGATAGATTGCTTTGGGCTCATACAAGCCAGGCCAGAATAGAACTGTGCCTAGTCATGGTTTAAGTACACTCGTCATTCAGTATTATATATCACTATTTGCCAGGCAGGTTCAATTACACATGTCCGAAATCTGTCTTGCCTCCTACTTACTAAAAGTACATATTGTGTACTAATAAGTCTACATACTATTTAGAACATACTGTTTAGTAAAAACGTATGCAGCAAGTAACAAATATCAACATACTAGGTTGATCCATGCTGAGAAGTCGTCATCTAATGCGCAATCGTGCTTGTTCCCAGCCATTCGTTCATTTTGGTAGAGCGCATCCCCTATTCTGATTATCAGAGTGTGAAAAAGATGCGAGTATGAAAAGACGATGCTCTTCCTCAATAGTGTGCAGCGAATTCTACTTGATGAAAAGCCTAAATTAATATGAAATCCTGCCATTTAAAGCATTACTATACTATAAAACGTTATATTTTTGCATACCCAAAAAGCCAACTATTTAGAACGCACGTATGGGTATTCGGTTGGAACAAGGTGAATAATTTAACACATACGAGCAACCATTTCAATGCACATAGGCGTGTCCTGATAAGTTATGAGAGTACCCAGCACTCACGGGCAACCCTCTATATCCAGAGCCAGTTTTGAAGTATTCTTGGCCTCTACATGGTGGTTTCGTGGCCTATGTGTGGTGGTTCTATAGGAGGCCAGTCCCAGCCACAGCCCCAGCCCCAGCCCCAGCCCAGCTCTCTCACCAGCGGGGAAGCCCATGACGTTGAAGATGCGGTCCAGCTGGTCGTGGTGGTAGGGGTTACTGGTCTTGATGTCCTCTTGGCGACAGTGGAAGATGGGCTCAGACGTCAACAGCTCGGCAAAGATGCAGCCAATCGCCCAGATGTCTGACAGATGCACAGGGAGGATTAGAGATATCAGGGCTCAACAGTGCTACCATTTTGGTCGCATATGCTCCTAAATATTTGGGCCACCAGTGCCACTAATTTTTATATTTAGTAATTGCTGGCAAATTATCAATACCTCTAATATTTGTCATTGTGCACCTACATTTCTTAATGTGCTCCTACATTTATCAACTTAGGAGCATGTGCTCCTTGTAAAAAATGTCAGCATAGAGCCCTGGATATCACACTGTGTTCTAAACCACGCCCATGCACAGCCACCCACTTGAACATGCTCGCACAAACATGCACACACACACACAACAGTATTTATCCTAGGATGGTGGAAGGATAGCTCAGAACTTCAGCTCTTGGTACACAGTACACACACACACCCTGTGGCTGTTCTCACCGATGGCTTTGGTGTAGTGCCTGGCCCCCAGCAGCAGCTCTGGTGCCCTGTACCAGAAGGTGACCACCACAGGGTCCAGATCTGCTAAAGGCTTCAGTGGTGAGTTAAAGAGGCGGGCAAAGCCCATGTCCGCTGTAGAGCAAGACACAATAAATAAATAAGCAACATAATAATATGATAATGTAGTATAATGTTCAAATAATGTGTAATGACCAGTGAATTAACTATAGCCATTCTATGTACTGACAAAACCTTATGCTGAGAAAAAACACTCTGTCGTACCGATCTTTACTCGACCCCTCTCTGGCCCCTCCCCCATCACTAGGATGTTGGCAGGTTTCTGGGGGAAAAACATATTAACAGTTAATATCACCCAAATATTTTCGTCCATTATCCTAATACCCACACTGATACATATTAACCGAGAGGAATTAAGATTAGTTTGGCCCCTTAATGCTGAATCACATTTGAATGGTCCAGGTAGTGTCAATGCTGCCCTCTGGTGGCGTAACAATGAACATTACTTCCAGGAGAGAAGCAGGCCAGGCACCTCCATTTCCTCCACCAGGGTACCCAACCACACAGTGCTAAGCCACTGTACCATTTCCTGCATCCCTCTTTTCCTCTCCCCGTCCTCCCCACTGCTCTCTCCTCCCCTCTTCTTCCTTCCTCACCCCCCCCCCCCCCTCTCTCTCACCAGGTCTATGTGTAGGACCCAGTTGGCGTGCAGGTAATGGATGCCCACTCTCCCCCCATTGCCCCCTCTTCTTTCTCTCTCCCCCCCTCCTCTCCTTCTCATACAAAGGCCTTTTCTCATTTGGGCAAAAGTCTGTCCTCCGTCCGCTCTCCTCCGTGACCCGGAAACCGATAAATGGTCGAGGAGTGTCAATTTGTTAGTAGGCAAACGGAAGAGTGTCCTCCCCTCCTCGATAGCCTCCTTTCATCGAGGATGGTCATGTGTATCCTACCTGAGTCCTTCACAGAATACTTTTGATATCTGCCACACCCCCTTGTTGCTTACTCTGAGGAGAAAAGCATGCAAACATTTTAAAATGATATGCTACTTATCCTTTTATCTAGAAAATGTCTTGCAGAACTAGCTACATTTGTTTTATCACGTTACATATATTTTGGGATTCCACCCCTGTAAACGTAATTTGCCTGATGACGCACGAATAGAGAGGAGAATCTAATTTCATATAAGCACATTTTCGTTCACGTTCCCTCCCCTCAGCGCCTCTCCTCGATTACCTTTTACCTTTTCAAAAGGAGGCGAGAGAAGGCGGAGGAGTTGAGCAAATCCAATTGAGAAAAGGGCCAGGTCTCTGTGTAGGACCAAGTTGGCGTGCAGGAAATGGATGCACTCTCTCCTTCCCTCCCTACCCTCTCCCCCCCTCCCTCACCAGGTCTCTGTGTAGGACCCAGTTAGCGTGTAGGTAATGGATGCCGTCCAGGATCTGGTAGAGCAGGGACTTGACCATACCCCTGGGCAGCTGCAGGGGCTTCTTGTTAGCCTTGGACGCCCTGTGGAACTTTATGATGTGCTGTGGAGAGAGGGGGCATCATTAGTGTGTGCTGTCTGCGTCCCTGGATTTAAAGAAGTGTGGAGGTAAAATATTTGAATGTTTATAAAAGTGTGTAAATGTAAAAAGAAATGTGTACTTGTATGTGTGTGTGTTTAGAGGGTGGATGGATGCATCAGATATAAATCTGTGAGTGTTCATGAAAATGATTGGGTCTGCGTGGTGTGTGTGTAGGGTAGGTTACTTTCTAAATGTAATCCATTCCAGTTACTAGTTACCTGTCCAAAATTGTAATCAGTAACTTAACTTTTGGATTACCCGAACTCAGCAACGTAATCTGATTACTTTCAGTTACTTTTAGAAGAAGACAAAAATGAATATTACCAATTGAATGACATCTATTGCAGGATAAATCAATGTTACAGTTTACATAGCTGGCCATAAATGGATGTTGCATTTTACTTTATGGGTTTGTTATGTAGGCTTCTTCTAACCCATTGCTTTCTACTACAGATAATATGATTAGGATTCATCTTTACATTAAAAAACTAAGTCTGTCAGATTTCCAGTCATTCCAAATAATGTAATAACCCTCAATCTTCAAGAATAGGATTTAGAATTATGGAAGTATAGATTAGCCAAATTGTTTTACCTGAGCATAACCCAAAAACGAATGACTTATTAGCCTACTCTGTTGTTTATGATTTTGTTGTCATGGAGGACTGATTGGGCTCATTGCTTCCAGTTGTAAAAAAAATGCTGCTCTCATGGAATGGCATGCTTTGAACACTACTGATGTATGCCATATGCTGCATCTGCTATAGGCCTATTGTTTACGCTTTTTGTTGGTGACACTTTGATATTTCAATAATTTGCAGCGATTTAAGTCTATCAAAAATGCGCGAGTTTGAGCATGTGTCCGTTACGCCTATGGATTTTTTTTTTTTTTTTATCAACACAAATTAGATTGAGCAATAAAAGCCCCACTTGTATTCTTCTTAAATTAAACTAGTTTGTGACAGTATGGAGCACAAGACCAAGGAGGAGTTTAGAGTGGAGGAACTCCATCAAACTTATATTCCATAGGTTGGATCCGCACTATGCAACTGTTGCAAGAGCACATTTTCACTGGCTGTTCACTGGTCGCAAAAACAGATTGATAGACAGCTTAAACTACTTCAGTTCAACCATTCTTGGGTTAAAATACACATATACATTTGTGAATAGCCATCCACAATCTATAAGGGCAAATAGCTAAATGAGAGAGCAGCTGTATGATTCACATCAATGCGCTATGTAGATATCAACCCTAGTGATATCTGTATCACCCGTAGGCTACACCGCTGTTGTCCTTACCTCCAAACGTATATTCAAGTTGAATAATCTTTGGATGTCGACAGCAGTCGCAGCTTGGACTGTAGCCTACAAAAGCCTATTCCTGCTCTTTTAACACAATCCATCAAGTGCATTTGGTGTATCATCATAGTGGTCAGACTCGCTCAGGCAGAACAACCTTAAATTTGCGCCTTTTTTTAATGCTGATTTAAATGTCATTGATAAAACAGAAACATAATGTTTTTTTTGGCAAACATTTTAAAAGTTATCCTAGAAGTAATCATCTAGTTTTTCAAAAGTATCTGTAATCTGATTACTATAGTTTTGCTGGTAACGTAACTGATTACACTTTGTTTCTTTTTAATCCGTTACTCCCCAACCCTGTGTGTGTGTATTACCCAGAGGTCATGCTCGGCGTAGTCAAAGAGCAGCCAGACTTTGCGGTCTGCGTGTGACAGGAACACCTTCTGCAGTGAGATCACATTAGGATGCTTCAGCTCCCGCAGTAGCTAGAAGAAGAAACATTCATTCACACACACATTATGGGATGTCTGCTCTTGAACTAAACAACACACTTACTGCAATCTCTCTGCAGGCGGACATGGAGATGCCAGTGCCTTCAATCTGCTTGAGGGCGTAGTCCTTATCATCCTTCCTGAAGACAAAGAAAAAGATACAGCATCAACCCAAGTTCACTACAGTTACCATGGGGCCTTGCTACACTGAGACATGAAGGAGGCCAGCTGGCAGCTGGTGGTACAGGAGTGGCTGTGAGAGGAGGGCAAGATGCTTAAATTACCTCCAGATTGATGTAATATAATCAAGCTCACCCCCATACCCAATACAGTAGAGGGGAAACAGACTACGGCAGCTGGCGAGGGACACACAAACGCTGGGTTAGTCCCTCACTAGTACAAACTCCCCCCCTCCACCCGGCCCAAATAATCTCATAAACCGCTCTTTGTGCCTCCTCGGGCCATGTTCAACTCAAGGAGAACAAATTAGGATATGAGAGGCTCGTAAACAGCAGCCTCCTACAATAAACACAAACATCTTTGAACACTTAGGGCTGGTTAAAACACGGTTACAGCCGCCAGTGAGTCTGGCCATGTTTTGGACCCGCTGCTTGGTGGGTCTGATTTGTGTCCTGAGGGTTGAGGTTCAATAACAAAGTCCAGTCACAGTCAAGGATCTGGGCTGGACTAGATTAAACCAGACATGGATGATCTGGACTCCACCTCATGAGGTTGGACTGGATTGGATGGGGTTGGACTAGCATGGGGTCAGGAACGGACTAGACCACCAGAATAGGATGGGATCAGGAATGGACTAGACCACCAGACTAGGATGGGACCAGGTTGAATGGACTAGACCACAAGACTAGGATGGGGCCAGGAGGAATGGAGTAGACCACCAGACTAGGATGGGGCCAGGATGAATGGACTAGACCACCAGACTATGATGGGGCCAGGAATGTAGTAGACCACCAAACTAGGATGGGGCCAGGAGGAATGGATTGGACTAGACCAGACTAGGATGGGGCCAGGAGGAATGGATTGGACTAGACCAGACTAGGATGGGGCCAGGAGGAATGGATTGGACTAGACCAGACTAGGATGGGGCCAGGAGGAATGGATTGGACTAGACCAGACTAGGATGGGGCCAGGAGGAATGGATTGGACTAGACCAGACTAGGATGGGGCCAGGAGGAATGGATTGGACTAGACCAGACTAGGATGGGGCCAGGAGGAATGGATTGGACTAGACCAGACTAGGATGGGGCCAGGAGGAATGGATTGGACTAGACCAGACTAGGATGGGGCCAGGAGGAATGGATTGGACTAGACCAGACTAGGATGGGGCCAGGAGGAATGGATTGGACTAGACCAGACTAGGATGGGGCCAGGAGGAATGGATTGGACTAGACCAGACTAGGGTGGGGCCAGGAGGAATGGATTGGACTAGACCAGACTAGGATGGGGCCAGGAGGAATGGATTGGACTAGACCAGACTAGGATGGGGCCAGGAGGAATGGATTGGACTAGACCAGACTAGGATGGGGCCAGGAGGAATGGATTGGACTAGACCAGACTAGGATGGGGCTGGACTGGGACAGATGGGGAAGGACAGGGTGTCTGCAGTCTGAAATGGGCTCTTTTCCTTCATGACCACTGTATAAAATACCATTATGGTACAGTGTAAACCTAACCAGTACTTTTACTGGTAATCATTTATTAAGGAAGGGAGCAAGAAGAGGTTAATACACTTATAAAACAATGGGAGAACTGGAATAAACAACATTGCCTGGCTGAAATGGCTATGATATGGTCTAAATGCTTGGATACATCTGCAGTGGATTTTGTCTCAGCCCCTGACACTATAACATGTTTGGGCTAAAATGTTCATTGTAATAAAATCTTATTTTTATAAAACTAGGCCTATGCAATAAAGTTAAAAACACAAGGTAATTAAACCATAATAGCAAAACAAACTAATTTGGGGATTGCTCAAAACCGGTATATTCCAGTATCTTGAATAATTTATTGGACATGACTACTTAGCCTATGAAATGCATGACACTGGTTATTGGCATGGTCTACATACATTAGTCTAATAGCCTATGTATAGAATAACATTATTTGAAAGTTTTACAGCGCTTTTACTCCATTTTGAAATAGTGGCCTGAGAATTGGTGTGATTGCATAAGCTCCATGGTTAAAAGGCTGTAGCCTAGTTGTTTTACAGTAGGGAAAATAACACCCACTGTCTCACTTCTTATTGGCAGAGAGAGACCTTCATAATCATAACATTCTGTAGCCTCAAATAATTAGACCATAGTAAATCACCTCTATAAAAACAGAAATAACCCTTTTACTTGGTCATGAGATAACAGCATCATGTTCTATTCCACACTGCACGCGAGGGAGAAAAGACATGAGTGAAGAGGTCAATAGAAGGATCACTTTTATTATTGTGTCCATCTCATCTATATGAAGGGGGCCTCTTCATTCATCCATGCAGAATACCTGTGTACATTTCATGTCCCTCCAATTGAGATTTTAAACACTTTCCTTCTATTAGTAGAGGAGGTGAGTTTCCTCAATACAATGTAAAGTGCTTTAAGCACCCAGTGGAAAAACTGCTTTATATAAATCCATTATTATCATGTTGTGTGTAGCCAGACCGTTCCAGATCCAGACACCTCCAACCCGCCAAACCAAACATCCCCTGCGCGCGACTGCACCTGCCTCTGGCTTGCTTGGCTGCGTCTGTAATATGCTATCACACAGAGGCTGGCCTACTTCACGCAGTTTGTTCATATTACTGCGAAAATAGAATATCTCGAAATGCAAAAAATTACACGGCATAATTTGATACCAAAATATCCTCATTATTCTGTTTAGAGCAAAACTTGCTTAATGGCTGCAATACCCAACGTAAGATGTTGTTACAACATCCCCCGTTATGTTCCGTTTCATCCGCGAGCACAGGCGCCCTTTTAAAACTATGATTTGAAATACATCCTACAATGGCAAGCTTAGCTGATGGCTTTAGCGAACACATTGCACGACTGTTAGTGCTGGGCCACTGATGTCAGTGCTCAAATCAGCTTTGTCATGGAGCTCAAGACCCTGTTCTCCAGGTGTTATGACGTACTGAGTTTATTCAGTTGGTTCTTTAAAAATTTCACCGCACTACGAGTTACAAATAGGTGTTTGTCTGAGGGGGGGCCTTAAACAGGAGCAACCAAGACAAACCGAGTTGTTTTATTGGGAGACTCGCGGACCTGAGGGCCTTCATACTGGCTCTGATTATCAACTCACCCATCTTTTCTCTTTGCTTTGTATACATGACCGTAGGTGCCTCTTCCCACTTTGCATCCCTCGTATTCAAACAGATCCTCGACACGTTCTCGCTCACCGGTCAGCATCACTTTGAAATCGTAGTCCATTCTCTCTGTTGTTTAGGTCAATTATCTTCTGCTTCCTTTTAAAGCGCCGCTTGGGAGGCAACTTACTTCACACCCCCAGTTAGAATTTGTTGTTGCCTTCCCTCGCGTCGCTCTCTCCTTAGCCCTGTTTCCACATTTAACGGCTAGGTTTATATGTACCAGAGAAGATGCAGGTTTCTTATCGGCGACGAAGGGCCAGGTATGGGCACTATTACTAGCTACCCCTTTCTCTCGTATTATCTTGCTACTGCGTTTCTCCAGCCGGTATCACACTCGAGATAACAGAAAAACCACGCACGGCACTGTCGTAAAATGTCGTTATTGCAGAATGCACAGAAATGGACGGGAGCTATGTGTATAGCACACCACGTGTATTTTAACTCTTTGTAATGTGAAGGGGCTACAAATTGTACAATTCACACAAACATCTCGTTTTATGATCAACATTTTGGTGCTGGCATTTCTGAAGCCAGTTCAAATGTTTCCCCTCCACATTTCATGACAATTACTCCACTCCTTAATCATAATCTGATGTTGGATGTCCGAAATTAGATAATTCTGGCGTCTAATAAAGGCACAAAGATGAGTCAAGATATGCGCACAGACATTGAAAAACGGGAAGAAACATTTAATTGCTATTCCATTTTCCAATAATTATTTGGGGGGTATATCTATTTACCTTTAGACTGCTGGGAGAAAATGATCAACTGCGTGGTTTTATGTAAAATACATTTGTGAAAAATAACCTGTTGCAAATTGAAAACAGTCCTCTTCACAGTTAAACAAACATGAATACATTGAGTGAAACACAATAATTAGCTGTTATAATCGGCACCTTTTATTGTCGTGCGGTTTCGTTGGGTAGGAACTTATCTGACGCTGCTGGTGTTTGATCGGACGGTGAGAAGTGTAGCACAGTTGGTCCCATCTTGGCTACATTGTAATCAGAGCGGAGAGGGAAGCAAACGCGTCGATATTACAGCTGCTGTGTCAGGTACAAAACTACCTCTACATTTCGTTGTCATCTCCATTTACTCGAGCTAAAAAACTATGTTTAGGTTGAGTATTGTATGCACTCTGTTCGTGTGTTGCTTGTCAAAATAAATGTCTTATTTATTGGCGAAACCTTTCACCAGCAGATAGCTAGCTGTCGACACAACTAACAAATGCGTTGCGCATTCAAAATGACAGCTCGCCGCTTTGAAAGGCAATGTGAAACCGGCGTATAGTTGTGAAGGAGATTTTTATTAGTTGTAGACGTTTATATAATTATGTTGCAGTCGTTAGGTGACGATTCTTTGTCCTCTTCTCTACAAAAGTCAACTTGCATGGAGCCCGACTATTCTTTGTCATGTCCCTCCTCCGACGTGGCTATGATCATTCCTGGGTCGGTGATTGGTAGCTAGTAGGATGACACCGGCGTCAGTTTTGTTGGTCCTTTCTCCTGCGTTCTTCAACATGGCCTGCTGTATGGTATGTTTTGTAGAGTCTGCAATATTGCTCTAAATGGCATGATTGTTGCTGCCTTTACGGCAAACTCAATATTCATTTATGTCTATCGCTGTGACATTGATGCTGTTGTATGGAGGTTTTCTGATGAATCTAAGAAGGTTAGCCTGCTAGCTGTCGGAACTCAGAAGGTTCGATTTTTGTAGGCGATTTACTATGTAGTTGATTCACGACTAGTGTGGGCAGACTGGAGCTCCGACGTCACAATATTACTGGCAATGTCTCATCCCACAGCAAAATGGATGGCATTGTTTTGAAATGATTCATGGCTAAAGGTGGGGCCACAAACGGGTTTAATAAGTCGTCTCGTCCTAATCCATGTTTGTCACAGTTGTATAGAATCAAAATATCCATGATCTCAACTCAGCTGCTGCCTATGATTGAATGATGGATGTATTACTATAGCAGTGCCCAGGTAAGATCCAGCCAGGTGTTCCATGTTCTGACACCCCAGCTAACCCCCTCTGTGCACCAGCGGTTTCCATGGTGATGGACCCTGCTGGCGGGCGAGACGAGCTGCGGCGTCAGGCAGAGCGTCTTCGACGGGAGGAGGCGTACTATCACTTCATCAACGAGCTGAGCGAGGAAGAGTACCGCCTCATGAGAGACAGCAACCTGCTGGGCACACCTGGTGAGAGGAACCTAGAACACCTGACCTCACTAGAACCCCTAACGCAGGGTTGCATAGCGCCAATCCCCCAGGGCAGCGATGTGTGCTGGTTTTCCTCATTGTTTTTAAATCACAGGCTAATTCGTACTAGGACAACCACGTGCCTGGTCCCCCTAGCCCAGGGATGGGCAACTCCAGTCCTTGGGGGTCCTGATTGGTCTCATACTTTTGCCCCAACCCCAGCTAGCCTACCTGACTCCAATAATCAACTAATCATGATCTTCAGTTTATAATGCAATTAGTTTAATCAGCTGTGTTTTCTGGAGATGGAGGAAAGGTGTGACCACTCCGGCCCCCGAGGACTGGAGTTGCCCATCCCTGCCTTAGCCAATCAGTGGCACTAATTAATGCCATGGAGAAACAAAAACCAGCAGGACTGCAGCCCTCGAGTTGTCATGCACCCCTTCCCCAACCCAACCCAATAGACTGAGCCCCGCTAATGCACCCTAATAAAGGCCTACCCTCACACACACACGCACATTAATGTGTAATAACACAATATCACATTTTATATATGGCTTCATGTTGGCCACTAAGGGCTGAAATGAACCTGAACCCTCGACAATCAAGCATATAACCCTCCATCATACACCCTCCATATTGACCTAACAAAGGACATGTTGTTCCCCAGGTGAAGTGACAGCGGAGGAGCTGCGGCAGCGCCTGGACGGGGCAAAGGAGCGCGTGTCATCTCAGCCCCGCCCTGAACCACACCCACAGAACACTGAGGCCGGAGAGGAGGAGGGGAGCAGCGGTGAGGGGGAGGAGAGCGAGGGAGGGGCAGGTAGGGATAAAGAGCTATAGCGGTGGTAGTGGTTTTATGGGCTTATAGGGGTTACGGTGGGAAATTAATGCTAAAGCTATGTATAACCTAAACTTCACAGATTGTTATGGGTCTCAAAAGGTTCCTGGCCTAATTGCTGCTGTATACTCACTCAGTTCAGTTTATTTATTATTGATCAAAGTACTGAAGTATTACTAGATAATTACAACTGACTCAGTTCAGTAACGAGCCGCTGTCTCTATAGCTACTGCTGAGCCGGGAGCAGAGGCGTCTAACGGCGACTCACTGCTGGAGTGGCTGAACACCTTCCGACGCACCGGGAACGCCACGCGCAGCGGCCAGAGCGGCAACCAGACGTGGCGCGCGGTCAGCCGCACCAACCCCAACAGCGGAGAGTTCCGCTTCAGCTTGGAGATCAACATCAACCATGAGCAGCCAGAGCCAGGGGAGCACAGTGATGCCCCCGACCCCTCAGAGCTGTCCCCTGTCCCCCCTCCATCCACAGCCTCCTCAGCCTCCATACGCACTGCCCCCTACACCCCCTCCACTCGCCCCTCACCCTACACCCCTGCCCGGCCCTCCCCCTATCCCTCACCTCGAGCTACCCTGGGCAGGAGGGCTCAGATCCGCCGTACACGCAGTAGTACCACCATACCTCCTCTGACTCCCGCACCCCTCACCACACCCCTGTTCCCCCCTACTGCTCTAAGGGGTACAGCAGCCCTCCACCTTCCACCACCCCTAGTCCCCATCACCCCCCCTACCCTTCAGGATCAAATAAGCCCTCCACAGCTCCAACCCCCAAGCGGGTCTTCCTCCCCAGGGGAGGGGCAGGAGGAGGACTGCCCCCGTGTACCGCCCCAGTCTGGCCCCCAGGTGGCGTCTGTGGGGCGTGAGCCGCGCAGCAGCAGGACTCGATCCCGCGGCCGGATCCGCAGGCCTGCAGCAGGAGGTGGGACTTCCTCCCGGTCGTCTAGGAGACGTAGCCGCTCCCCTCTTCAGAGAAACCCCACCCCTAACTCGGCTACCTTGTCCCCTAGTGGTGGGAGTGAAAATGGTGTCTCTAATAATGGCCACTCTGCCGAGCCCGGCCATGGAACTGCTTCTGTCTCCATGGAGACCGGTGAGGCCGTGTCAGAGCCGGCTGTACTAACAGAGCCTGGCCCAGAGGCAGGTGAGCAGGAGGGAGAGGCGCATATGGCCGGGTCGGGGGGTGCAGGAGGGGTGCGGCGCCACCCCACCATCATGCTGGATCTGCAGGTGCGGCGCATCCGACCGGGAGAGAACCGGGACCGGGACAGCATCGCCAGCCGTACCCGTTCCCGCGCCCGCGCCGCCGAGAACACTGTCACCTTTGAGAGCGACAGTGGGGGCTTCCGGCGCACCATCTCCCGCTCGGAGCGGGCCGGGATCCGGACCTACGTCAGCACCATCCGGATCCCTCTGAGGAGGATCAGTGAGACGGGCCTGGGGGAACCCAGCTCCACTGCCCTGCGCTCCATCCTCAGACAAATCATGACTGGCTTCGGAGAGCTCAGCTCCCTCATGGAGACAGAGGCTGACTCTGAGACCACCGAGGGCACGCCCGGTCACCAGGACCCTGCAGGACCCAATGCTAACACCAACACCACACAGACCTACCGTAGCCACGGTAACGAGAGTGGAACTGTGGCGGGAGGCCAGGCAGGAGGGGCAGAGACGGAGAGAGAGGGGGCGGCAGGGGCCGAGGAGGTAGAAGGAGGGCAGGGGAGGTTAGGCGGGAGTGGCGACGGTGTAGTCCCAACCCCCGACGATGGTCGGCCGATGAGCAGGGACACAAACAACCTGGTAGAGAACGGCACGCTGCCCATCCTGCGGCTGGCCCACTTCTTCCTGCTCAACGACGAGGAGGACGAGGAACACTCTCGCGGCCTGACCAAAGAGCAGATCGACATACTGGCCACGCGCACCTACGGCCAGGCCAGCCTGGAGGGGGAGGCGGGGCGCGCCTGCAGCGTCTGTATCAACGAGTACGCCCAAGGGAACAAGCTGCGCCGCCTGCCCTGCGCCCACGAGTTCCACATTCACTGCATCGACCGCTGGCTCTCTGAAAACAACACCTGCCCCATCTGCAGGCAGCCCATCCTCCCCGTGCACCAGGACTGACCCTGCCCTGACCCCTTGAACCCCCTGACCCCAGACCACCACCGGCTCCACCTCGCCCCCTGCTGGCTGAACTGAGCATGCCCGAGCGGAGCGGACAGTACATGTACATAGCGCTTTAATGTTTTCATTTACCATTGAAATATTCATTGTGTTCAAGCTGAGAAATTGTAGAACCCAAAGGGGGGGGGGACTAATGCAGAGAATTAACAAAGCGTTATTTTTGTAGACTTATTTTCAGCACCTTGTTTTATTTTTTTAATTTGTTTTTTCTTGTCTTGTTTCTCTTCGGCTTCTGTTACGATGCTTCTGAGGTCCACATTTACAGATAGCACTTACGCTTAAAGAGCTACTATAGCTAGCCGCTGCTGATCAACTCTTTCACCTGATACGCTGTGTCACCATGGCACAAACGGACTACAGCAATCAGTCAGTCGCTTCTGTAGATTTGATTTGGTTGACAATGTGTAAATATGTCACCGCCGTCTGTGTTTTGGGGTTGAGAACAGAAAGTCATCCTCCTTGCATTTTAAGCAGAAAACATTTATTAAGTAAGAGCTAATATTGGAAATCTCCATTTTAAAGCTCCAACATCCCCTTTAAAGTGTACTCTATCATTTGTATTTGTTTAGACAAAGGCTATTGTGGATTCTATTTGACTTTTTAATTAAATTTGACTTGGCCAGTGGTCCCTAGGATGTTGTTGTCTGCCTACCAGTTCCAGCTCTTTAAACCTAGCCATCTAACCCCATAGATCCACAGTGGATGTCCAATAGTTCATCCTCAAATGAATTGCAGCCTTTGACACTAAAATATTAGTAACACAAGTCAGAAAGAAACATCTAAAGCAAATAATAATTGGGAAAGTGTATGAGGTAATTTAGCAGCAAGCACTTGTAGTAGGACTCGTCTGTTATGGAGACAGGCCAATAATGCAATAACATGAAGGAGGAACGGAAGGAAACTTTATAGTGCTGTCCTCACTTGTTTACTCCTGGGCATTGATGAATAATTAGTCTGTTGGGAAATGGAGAGTATCTGCTCCGAAGTATGCTCTCCCCCTATCCCCAGTCTCCTAGAGAACTCCTCAATGAAAAATGTGATCATCATCCCCCACTCCTCTAATGCACGTGTCAAACTTATTCCACGGAGAGCCGAGTGTCTGCGGGTTTTCGCTCCACCCTTGTATTTCATTGATTAATTAAGGTCATTAATTGGTAAGGAACTCCCCTCAACTGGTTGTCTAGGTCTGTCTAATTGAAAGGAAAAACCAAAAACCTGCAGACACTCGGCCCTCTGTGGAATGAGTTTGACACCCCTGCTCTAATGTCTGTGTTTAAAGCCCCTGCTCTGGTAGAACCTGGCTGTCATGGCCTGATTTTTTATTTTAATTTTTTTATTTAGTCATTTAGCAGACGCTCTTATCCAGAGCGACTTACAGTTTAGTGAGTGCATACATTATTTATTTTTATTTTTCATACTGGCCCCCCGTGGGAATCGAACCCACAACCCTGGCGTTGCAAACGCCATGCTCTACCAACTGAGCTACATCCCTGCCGGCCATTCCCTCCCCTACCCTGGATGACGCTGGGCCAATTGTGCGCCGCTCCATGGGTCTCCCGGTCGCCGCGGCCGGCTACGACAGAGCCTGGATTTCTATCACTTAAGTAATAGTTCCATGTTCACAAACCTGAAAGGAATGACTAGGTGAAAGCAAAATGGTAGCATCTATCCAATCCTTTCAGATCAGTGAACACTAAAGCGTTCTTCCTCCATTAGCCTGGCCTAGATCTCAATTGGCTTTCCCTGCATGCAGTATCACTCTGTTACCACCAGGGGCAGTGTTCACAACTACAGTACCACATGGTGAGAACTGGAGACCAGTGGTATTGGTGTCATGTAGGGCAGGGGTTTTCTGTCATTTTCATCCTGACTTTGTTCCAAGCAGACTCATGAGACAGGGATGTGATACAGGAAACGATGCTCTTTCTATACTGAAGTGTGTGTGCGTGTGTCCGGTAGTGCTGAAGGAAGTGATAAAACAATGTTAATATGGTTCTGGAGAAGCATCAGTCAGTCGCCTGAATGTCCATCTATCTAAGACAGAGTGGGAGGGTCCGTGGCCACCGAAATTCAGAAATTAATATTTATTCTGTTCCTATTTAATGAGATAAACAAACTTTGAGATATTGATATGTGTTATGTGATGAGATTTAAAAAATAGTTAAGATGAATATGTATTCTGTTACTATGTAATATAAATAAACACAAGGGGTTTCTTCTGCTCCTTAACAAGGGAATTAAATACAGCTTTGTTATGTCTGGAGTTATTTTGTGCGCTGTTTATTTGCTTCCCACTGGGGACTTTGTGTTCCTCCCACAGGATCCACACCTCCAATTATGTTCTCTCCCTGTGGTGTGAACAACTGTACCTCCTATCATATCATGACAAGTCTTTGTTTTTACTTGAATTTGATTTACACGCCTCTCTCTCCCTAGGCTAGAAGTCACTCAGGCCTAGGCCTATGGAATTAGATGAATGTAACACTAATTAGGACAGTGAGGTTATGATCAAAGATGCAAATGTAAAATGGTCATAGCACAAAAGTGCTAATAGTCATATTCCCTAGTACTTAGCTATTTAGCCTACCTCTGCAGTGTTGGCCTTTCTGCGGCTATGGCCCGACTAGGCCTACGACTGTGTTAGGCTATTTTTACGCATGACGTGATATTAGACTACTAACCTAAGGCACACGCTCAGCTACATGAATGTCCAATTGAAGCAACGTGAGTGAGGATGAAGGAACGAGATTCACGCGAGTATCCTACTTATGCAACGGATCAGGCTTTTTGTGATCTTGGCTGAGGACGAGGGCGCGCGCACGCACTAACACGTCTCACCCCTATGCGCGCCCTCGTCGCTGCTGAGCCGACCCATCACCGTCCCAAGTCCATCGATCGAACATGATTCATCTCCCAACGACCATAGCCTTGTCCCAGGCCCGCATTCCTCCGCTTTGTACGTGAGCCACGGGCATGCCAGCGCCCCGGCCGCCCTCTTCCAGGCCAATACAGACCCGCACAAGATCAGGATGTACTTCAACCGGCGATCGAAGAAGATCCACAGCGAGGGAGGTAAGCACAACAAGAGGGGCGGAGGTATGTAGCCTACAGTACAGGCTAGTACAGCTCCATGGGTAGCTATAGGGATCGAACTGGCAGCGACATAAACATTGCAGCGAGGACGGATTGGTTCTATTGACAATATGCACAATCTGTCCTACTATGCGTCTTATATTAGTGGGGCTATGGGGTTGGAAAAGCCTTGTTGAGCCCAGGACTGCGGCACGGGGGGCGTTGCAGCCTGGCGCTGCGTATTACGCCTGCCATAGACAGTCAGTGCAAACAACAGGGCTATTCTTCTATTGGCACAGACAGTTCGACTCGGGATGGGGGCGCTGCGCTTCAACTGAACCAATTTCCAATGCTTTGTATGATGTGCGTAATGATGCTGCAGATATAACAGTAAAGGCAGGTAATGGAGAGTAGGTTATTGCAGGTGAGCGGGACCGAGTTGTCATGGCCTCACTATAAACAGTGCTCGCATCCATCCTTTGCGCGTAATAGTCTATGTAGGTTAGCTTATACATAAATGGCTATGTATTTTTCCACGTATTAATTTATTTTCTCTGGGACAAGGGTAAATGGTACAGGGTGCATACTGTCAGGATAGGAATCTTTTTTTTCAGAGCACGTAGGTTAGTTCGGCGGCACTATGGGAGAGCTCAACACTGGCAATGACTTAAAGGCCACGTGACTCTTTAATTGCTCTTATTCTAAGCTCCTCGCGGGAAGGCCATCTCATCTGTTGAGGTCACGCGGGGCCCAGACAGGTGTACACCAAATCTGTGCTAGTTTACATAATAGAGACACTATATTTGTCTAGGCCTATATAGTGGTGCAGCATAATGTTTGGTCTTTTGGGGCTATTCAATGCGCTTTTGTTCCCGAAAAAAAGCAATGCGTCATAGATGCGCCTTTGCATTTACAGGGACAGCAGAACACATCGTTGCACTGCACCCTCCACACAGCACAGTGATTTTTCCACAGAGTCCTATGCGCACATAGAAAGTCCTAGCATGATTATTTGCGTTTTGGCTGCATCAGGGAGTGAGTGCTATGGGCCAGAATAGGTTTTTGGCTAAACTGCAGGGATTAGATGGGAGGAGGTCAGTGTTTTGGAAGATAGTTGGCTTGGTGTCGCAGCCTGGGCAGGTTTGGCAGTAATACCGCTGGAGATGAGAGAACAGTTTGTGTTTGCCGTTGCTCCTATAGTGGCTTTGGAGGGATTGTCCTGGAAGAGGGGACTCACGTGGCTGAATGTCCATGAGTGCTGGCACAAGTACATTGTGGGGCGGCTGTGTGTTTGTGTGTGACTGTGCTTTGCCTCCAGTAGGTTCCAGAAATAGAAAGCAGCTAGGGCATATTGTCAGGATAGAGAGAGAAGTGCCAACTGGGTCAGGTCAATCTGTCTCCAGGCTAGGGATCCCCATCAGAGTGAGAGAGAGAGAACAGCATCAATATGGTTCCCATACTACCTTAACCCCAAATCATCAGTTAGTCCAGACTCCAGGGAAAGCTGATATTGACAGAAAAACTCTTACTCTAGGTTAATTAGGACAGTCAGGAGTCAAGACAGGATGACATATCAAAGAACAACCCTTATAGACCCCCCCCCCCACACACACACACTCTCACCCACACCCACACACACCCCTTAGTCCCTTATTAGACTCTCCTTCGCTCTCTTAAAGGTATTTCCGTGTCACTGTGTTCTTTTGCGCCTTCTCAGCTCTTCTTGGGTAACTTAGATCTTTCCCACAATCCTTCTGACCTCCTGGACCTTAGCCATAGTCACCTAGGCTGTTACAGCCTGGTGGCCTCACTGGCCTGATCTGTCACACACACTGATGACTGACAGATGTGTTTTAAACACGTGCACCACAGGAGGTTGGTGGCACTTTAATTGGGGAGGACATGCTTGTGGTAGTGGCTGGAGTGGCATGATTGGAATGGTATCAAATACACTATATATACAAAAGTATGTGGACACCCCTTCAAATTTGTGGATTCAGCTATTTCAGCCACACCCGTTGTTGACAATTGTATAAAATCGAGCACACAACCATGTAATCTTCGTAGACAAACATTGGCACTAGAATAGCCTTACTGAAGAGCTCAGTGACTTACAACATGGTGCCATCATAGGATGCCACCTTTCCAACAAGTCAGTTTGTCAAATTTCTGCCCTGCTAGAGCTGCCCCGGTCAACTGTAAGTGCTGTTATTATGAAGTGGAAACGTCTAGGAGCAACAACGGCTCAGCCGCGAAGTGGTAGGTCACATAAGCTCACAGAACAGGACCGCTGAGTGCTGAAGCACGTAGCGTGTGAAAATTATCTGTCCTCAGTTGCAACACTCACTACCGAGTTCCAAACTGCCTCTGGAAGCAACGTCAGCACAATAACCGTTAGTCTGTGAGCTTCATGAAATGGGTTTCCATGGCTGAGCAGCCGCACACAAGCCTAAGATCGCCATGCGCAATGCCAAGTGTCGGCTGGAGTGGTGTAAAGCTCACCGCCATTGGACTCTGGAGCAGTGGAAACGCATTCTCTGTGATGAATCACACTTCACCATCTTGAAGTCCGACGGACGAATCTGTGTTTGGCACATGCCAGGAGAACGCTACCTGCGCCAATGCATAGTGCCAACTGTAAAGTTTGGTGGAGGAGGAATAATGGTCTGGGGTTGTTTTTCATGGTTCGTGCTAGGCCCCTTAGTTCCAGTGAAGGGAAATCTTAACGCTACAGAATACAATGACATTCTAGATGATTCTGTGCTTCCAACTTTGTGGCAACAGTTTGGGTAAGGCCCTTTCCTGTTTCAGCATGACAATTCCCCCGTGCACAAAGCGAGGTCCATACAGAAATGGTTTGTTGAGGTCGGTGTGGAAGAACTTGACTGACCTTTGGGATGAATTGGAACGCCGACTGCGAGCCAGGCCTAATCGCCCAACATCAGTGTCCAACCTCACTAATGCTATTGTGGCTGAATGGAAGCAAGTCCCCGCAGCAATGTTCCAACATCTAGTGGAAAGCCTTCCCAGAAGAGTGGAGGCTGTTATAGCAGCAAAGGGGGGACCAATTCCATATTAATGCCCATGATTTTGGAATGAGATGTTAGACAAGCAGGTGTCCACATACTTTCGATCATGTAGTGTCCATCAAACACTTGGTTTCTATGTGTTTAATGCCATTCCATTCACTCTGTTCCAGCCATTATTATGAGCCGTCCTCCCCTCAGCAACCTCCACTGATGTGCACACACACACACACATACACACATACACACACCCACACAGGATGTGAGGGAAAGGGATGAAGAAAGAGAATCTCAGGTGTGTGCATGAAGTCCCAAAGTACAAAAGTCCCAAAGTACACATAGATAAGGTGTGTTCTGACAGGAGAGAGTGTGCCCTATCCTACATGTGCTGAGAGTCCACACTATTACCTGCTCATACATTCAAAGCCAAAGCTTTACTATAGATGGACATGTGCTAAACCAAGTGTGAATTCAGGTATCTATTCTGAGCAAGTGTGTATTCTACAGGTGAAATTATTTCAGGTATTGTAGACCAGTCTAGCAGGATCACCCTCTCTGATCTCAGTACATACATTTACATTTTAGTCATTTAGCAGACGCTCTTATCCAGAGCGACTTACAGTTAGCACATACATTATTTTATCGAACCCACAACCCTGGCGTTGCAAACGCCATGCTCTACCAACTGAGCTACATCCCCCCAGTACTACAGACCTTTACAGTGTTTAGAGTTAGAGATTCTCTATTCTGTTTACTGACTGCTTAAATTGCAAACCAAACAGTGACATGCAAGGGAGATGTTGACAGTTCTTCACTGATGTATTTTCAGTGAATTGGGCGACATTACTATTCTGTGTGTGTGTACAGTCCCCAAAGAAGTGTGGTTTGTTTACCATGTATAAGGATATAATGAGATAAATCAGGTTTATTGTCTGTGTGTCTGAGGCGGGTCTGTTGGGGACAGATAATGCCTGGTTGTCATGGCTGCTAGGTTGTTAAGGATACCATTTGGGGAATGAATGGTCTCTATGGACAGACGTGTGGCTGGCACGGTGAGGATATGAACTGCAGAAAAGCTTCGGAAGGCAATGAGACCAGTTGGCCACATAGGAGCAGTGTTGTACAACCTTCATGGGACTCAAGACAATATCAACGACATTCCAACAGCATTCACATACTTTCACAAGCGGAGCCACACACATACAGTTGACATACACATGCACACACACACACACACACACCAACTCAATTTCAATTGCCTCTTCCAGACTCACACCTGAACTCACCACTCACCTACACACATACTCACGTGTGTGTTGTTGTGTGCGGCTGGACCCGGCCCACAGCGGTGTTACTGACTGACTCTCTTTCTTGTGTGTTGTTCTCTCCCGTCCCGCGGCTGGTGGCCTGCTCCCTGATCTCTGTCCCTCAGAGCAGTTAGTGTTGACTCTCATTAGGCAGGAGGAGTCTCCTGACCACCTGGACCCAGAGCTGGGCGTCGGCGTGGCCGCCATGCGCTCCCGCCTCGCTGACAGGTTTGACAAAAGTGAGTTGGAGTCTTGTCTTACACAGGCTGGCCTGGCTGGCGCTCCCCACCGCTTGGATTTCACTGGTGCATGCCCTGGAATAGTAGCCTATAACGACTAGAGCAGCGGTCGGGGCCAATTCTATTTAATTAGTGAATTTCAATTGAGAATTGACCCCAACCCTGGACTAGAGCAATGTGGTGGTCACTAACCCTGATCCTAGAGGTACACTACTCTCTAGAACCAGGGCTGGTGACCACTGGACTAGAACCAGGGCTGGTGACCGCTGGACTAGAACCAGGGCTGGTGACCGCTGGACTAGAACCAGGGCTGGTGACCGCTGGACTAGAACCAGGGCTGGTGACCGCTGGACTAGAACCAGGGCTGGTGACCGCTGGACTAGAACCAGGGCTGGTGACCGCTGGACTAGAACCAGGGCTGGTGACCGCTGGACTAGAACCAGGGCTGGTGACCGCTGGACTAGGACCAGGGCTGGTGACCGCTGGACTAGGACCAGGGCTGGTGACCGCTGGACTAGGACCAGGGCTGGTGACCGCTGGACTAGGCTAGTCTGCCTGTCTGCACAGTCACTGCATGAGCTTGTAGTAAATACACTTGATAAGCATTCACGCCAGTGGAGGCTGCTGAGGGGAGAACGGCTCATAATAATGTGTCAGAACGGAGCAAATGGAATGGCATCAAAGACCTGGAAACCATGTGTTTGATGTATTTGATACCATTCCACTGATCCCGCTCCAGATATTACCACGAGCCCATGCTGTATTGATCACCATGTATTCACTTCACAAGATCTAGTACACATTGACAATCATACACATTTACATACAGACACACAGAACCACATGCTATGCTTGCATACATGTAAATAAAGCACACTTACGCATGTCCCATGCATATGCATATGCACATGGCATGCTTTAAGCATGCACATAGATGCATGCATGTGTTTGGGTGCAGTCTGGGAGCTGGGTGTTGACTGTTGAGTTAGATTGGGGAAGAGTGAGCGAGAGGGTGAGCAAGGGAGTAGTTAACTGCATGTTGGGCCGTTGCATGTGTAAATGCAAAATGCGTCGCTGCTGTAATAGTGTGTGTGTGTGTGTGTGTGTGTGTGTGTCTCTGAACAGTACAGTATAGTATATGGGATTAAGTATACATGTATACAGCGTGTGTGCAGTCTCTGGTCTCACCTGTTGGATTATCAGTTTATGGATTAGCAGGTAGGGGAAGTTGCAGAGCAGACAGAGAGAGGATTACTACCCCAGCCTGGACTGTAGGAAAGAGGCTCTCCACCTTCCTCTCACCATTTACTCCGTCGCCGTAGTAACTGGACACACTGGCTGTCCTAGCAACCAGCAGACCTGCAGGTCAACCTTGACCAGGAAGTAGACGACTTGGCTAGAGGTCACCTTGGGGACAGGACCAGCCATGGCACCTCATAGGGGTCAGGCGATCGGACGACGCTCCTCCGTAGGTAATGCTATCCTGACCTCATAATGGGAGGGGGTAGGGGAGGAAGGGGGATGAACTGGTGGAACCTCTGATTCACCAAGAAGCATTCAGAGGGTGGGAACTTGAAATGGGCTGTCGAGTTGAGTTTGTAGTTTGCATGGACTATGTTTTAAGTCATATGACTGACTTTATATGTACAACAATTCACTCTGTTGTACAGATTGTTTTTCCTCTTTTGGTTTGTGGTTTTGACTGAGCGTCTCGATCCGACTTTCACATTAAATCGGTGGACATTACAATAGCGATGTTTAATACCGTTTACAACACAAAGCTGAGGGTCGGGCTAAATGCTGGTGTATAATAGGTGCTGAGGGAGCTGTATTGAGAGTGTCTGACATCTGAGTTGTCTGCTGAGTGGTGGCATGGCCGTGCCACAGAGGCAGGGTGTCTGCTGAAATAAGGCACCAGCCATACAGGAAAGAGATAGGATGAATTATGCAGCCTCCCTCTATCCATTATTCAGAACAGCGCCTTGCTTTATAGCCGTGAAAGGCTGGCACGTGACCAGGTAACACGGGCAAGGTAAAAAGTGGCACGGGCCAGGTAGTGACCTAAAGGGTTGAGGGGTCAACCCAGAGCCGAACTGAGGGACTGAGCGTAGTACAGTAAAGATGGGCTTAGCTGTGTCTGATTGAGCTATTGATGTGTGGGGGGTGGGGTGATAAGGGGAGGGGGGGGGGGGGGTGATGGGGTGATAAGACACACTCATACCTGGTATAGTCCTATTTACATTTACATTTTAGTCATTTAGCAGACGCTCTTATCCAGAGCGACTTTACAGTTAGTGAGTGCATACATTTTTTTTTTCATACTGGCCCCCCGTGGGAAACGAACCCACAACCCTGGCGTTGCAAGCGCCATGCTCTACCAACTGAGCTGATTGCATGTGTGGTTATATCAGGATGAGAGTAGTTTTACTGGCATTTTACAAGGTCATTCATATTTTGCACACGCACGAACACGCACAACATTGCACCCGACACTCAAAATATTTGCACAGAGCCTACCCACCATTCTGTATTAACCAATCAATAATCAGTCTGGTATGACACTCGAGGGAGAAGCTTTAGGGCCTCCCCTGTTTTAAAGTTTATAAAAGGGTGTGATAGCTTGCTGATTTTTGAGAACGTCTCCATATGCTGAAGTATGCTGTACTGATGAAGAGCTGCTAAATAAAGTATTGCCGTCCTAAAGAAGTTCTGTTTGAGTATTCTTTGAGTCCGTCGACTCTTCAGTAATAAGTTATGGAGGTGACAGTGATTCTGGTTCTGATCCATCAGGGAGGAAGAACACAGAGCCATTGATCTGCTCAGGGATAAATCAGAGCTGTAGCAGGCTGCTGAGATGGTCAATATCGATCTGCTAGGAATGAAAGGTAGAGTCAAGAGGAGAGAGAGAGAGTAGTAAGAGAGAGGGATGAGTGGAGGTATACGGTAAGGACGGAGAGAGAGGGATGAGTGGAGGTATACGGTAAGGACAGAGAGCGAGGGATAAGTGGAGGTATACAGTAAGGACGGAGAGAGAGGGATAAGTGGAGGTATCCGGTAAGGACGGAGAGAGAGGGATAAGTGGAGGTATACGGTAAGGACGGAGAGAAAGGGATAAGTGGAGGTATACAGTAAGGATGGAGAGAGAGGGATAAGTGGAGGTTATTAATGTTATTAATATTTGTCATAATTTCATAATTAATAACCATTAACAGTTTTGTTATATTTCAGTCTTCTGTGATGTATATAAGTGTAAGTGTAATATTGGGATGCAAACTCAAAATGTAATAGATTTAAACTCTATATCTGTGAGGTATATACTTTTATTTAAAAGTAGATTTGTTTAAGACTACCAAGAAACACTGTGTGACCCTGATTTAGCCCATGGCAGTAAACGGTTAAAAAGAGCAAGGTTGGGTTGTTGATGCTGGGTTATTGAGATATGACCCAGCGGGTCAGATCAGAAGACTGGGTTTGCGGCTTATTAGGGGCGTGGCTTTCAGGTAGTTATATCTGGCCACCTGCAAGAGTAAATTGAATTCCCGTTCATCTGTTTTGCTGTATTGTTATCACATTGGAGTCAGGGGTGGGAAAATCTGGTCCTGTGTCCAGGGTTTGGTTCCAGACCAGCTTTAACACACCTGATTCAACTTATCCTAGGCCTATGTAGCACATGGGGATGTGTGAAACTCACTCCTCAGCCTTAAGTGTCCCCACTTGCCCTACCGAATAGCTAGCTTTTCGGTGGCGCTGACTGGTAAGACTTTTCGAGAGAGCGGTCACGTGTGCTAGCAAGGCAGAGGTCCTGGGTTCGAGCCTCACTGTGAGCCGTATCAGGAGGAAGCGGTACTCGCTAAGCAAGCAGCGTGACGTCCATTACACCTGTACACACTGTGGCACCTGTATATGGTTATTCTGTTCCTTCCTTCATGCCAGATGCTTACCTGATATGCCTGGCAAAATCTTGCAGTGATCTCCACTCCTAAAAATGTGTCCCTGTCCCCATTCCAGTGGAAAAAAGGAGGTGCCTGAATATTGACGCTATCAGGGGCTTTAATGACCAGGGGCTTTTGACTGGGTCATTTCATCCGAGGCGCTTCACAGTAGAGCCCTGCAAGGGCATGAATTTTAAGCTCAAGTCCTACCAATGCTGCACCGTTCAGGCCCTACCCTACCCAGGGCCGATTGCTTCTGCCAAATTTAAGGCCCTGCCCGAAATCAGAAATAACTTCCTCCGTTAGTAAATCCATTAGCTGCTCCTCTCTGTCCCTGCACACAGCTCGCTCTGCATGCGCTCTGCTCATGGCAGCTCTGAGTCTTTGAGTATCCATAGCAACAGCTCCGCTTGGGCTGCTCTGCTCTATGAAGAGACATGAGAGAGCACTTAGCTAGCTACTTTTCGTCACTCTAAACCCCAACAAAACTCAAGGAACATTAGTATTTTCTGTGAAATAATCTCTCCTGTTTTATATTTGACAAGGTTGAAGCACTTCTGACACCATGTTATGATCTTAGTCAGATATAACTGTACTGCGCATCATTAGAGCACGAGCAAATGGCTTAGCTTCAAAATGTCAGTGATCAATTTAGTGATACCTGAGCCCTGCCCGTACTCTAGTTATTGACAGAGCCCTGCCCGTACTCTAGTTATTGACAGAGCCCTGCCTGTACTCTAGTTATTGACAGAGCCCTGCCCGTACTCTAGTTATTGACAGAGCCCTGCCCGTACTCTAGTTATTGACAGAGCCCTGCCTGTACTCTAGTTATTGACAGAGCCCTGCCCGTACTCTAGTTATTGACAGAGCCCTGCCTGTACTCTAGTTATTGACAGAGCCCTGCCTGTACTCTAGTTATTGACAGAGCCCTGCCTGTACTCTAGTTATTGACAGAGCCCTGCCCGTACTCTAGTTATTGACAGAGCCCTGCCCGTACTCTAGTTATTGACAGAGCCCTGCCCGTACTCTAGTTATTGACAGAGCCCTGCCCGTACTCTAGTTATCCGGCCCTAACTCAATGTATAATGTCTGGGCCCATCGGGCTCGGGTCGGTTAACAGAGCTCTACTTATAATAATAATAATAATAATAATAATAATAATAATATGCCATTTAGCAGACGCTTTTATCCAAAGTGACTTACAGTCATGTGTGCATACATTTTTACGTATGGGTGGTCCCGGGGATCGAACCCACTACCCTGGCGTTACAAGCGCCATGCTCTACCAATTGAGCTACAGAGGACCGACCACAGGCAATACAGAAATAACTTAGAAATGTTATTAGATTGAAATATATGGTTATAGAACTTGGGCCAGGGCTCTCTCTATGTTGGCTGTGGCCCATTGATTGGCCTCTCTGGGGAAATGATCACCCTATTCCCTATTGTAACATTCAATACAGTGGAAACTCAACCCTCCAAAGCTCTTCTGGCTCTTATTATTTGTCTGAATTATTGATGGATTAATGGCTGTTTTTATTTCCAGACCCACACAGCGATCCAGACAGGGCCCATTCTTGTAAGAATTGATTGCCAATTGTATTGTTGGTGAGGTTTGGAGTAGCACCTGAAATTAGTTAGAAATTGGGCTGCAGTAGGGCCAATATTGCAGCTTGTGCCTATGACTTCATATAGCCTGCCCTGAATAGTAAATGTAGACTGAACCTCATAAGGCCCCAGAAAACGGTGTGGGAAACTGAGGATAGTGATCTCTTGATGGATGACTCGTCCCCTTTCAAGTGTAATTTAAACTGGTAAACCGAGCCTGCAATGTCAGACCGCAGACACAATACCAGTCTCCGGGGCTACTGTCCCTTTAAATACCGAGCCCTCAGCCCGCCCTCGAATGGGAACACCATAGTCTAGGCTCCACGAGAGACTGAGGCCGTTGTCTGGTGTCGAAGCATCATCTAATCCACGTTGCAGATAGACCATTTTTAAAAGCCTTCTCTAGACCGCCAGAGACGGCCCGATGAAACGGAGGCGGTGGAGGTCTGTGTGCTTGTTTGGGCTATTCTCACAAGCAGTCGGGAGCTTCCCGGACAGCGAGGCCAAGGGAGAGGAGACGAGTGACGGGCGTGCACCATCTGTCCTCACCGGGGCTTGTTGTGCCAGCTGGGTAAACTATTCCGTCACGTCCAGACCTGATTGCCTCTATCTCCCCCCTCCATTATTTAGCGCAGCCCGATGACAGAAAATGTTCCTCCGACGCTCAGTGGGTGTGCAAGTCGTGCTGATCGCAGCTTCGCCTTTATTTTAAACGATTAAACTACAAAGGAGGGGCGACTCAGTAGGCAGTGCAAACGCAGAGCGAATTATGCAGCGTCGGTTCGGGTTCTCTGCTTGGGCGATAATGCTGGTGCACTATTCGCTCATAGTGCGATGTAACAAGGCCCCCTGTTTGATAAACAAATACACAATGTTTCCGCGCGGATGAAAGGACTCAAACCCACGGTGTTTGTTTGACCATTGTGCATCCCTCATCACATTCTATACAAGGGCACCCGTGGGCGTGGAGCGGCTTGTGTGTGTATTGGTGATGGAGCTATAGCATGGCAATTCCATGGTAACAAGAGTGATGCTGAGACTGACTTTAAAATGTATGTCAAACAAAAACCAATGATGGCAAAGTTAAACAAACCATACAACTCTATTCACAAGCACGAATTTTAACAATTTCCACAGAACATTTTACAAAACACATTTAGTTTACTTGAAGACGGCACCAACAGTAGAAACAGTAATTATGTTATCAAACGTTGCATCTACACTATTCTTCATGTAAATGTGTTTTTGTGAAAATGTCAGTGGAAATTGGTCAAATTAACTTTGCAATCATTAATTTTTGTTTGACATACATACATTTTAAAGTAAAAAAATCGAGGAGTCTCAGCATCACTCTTTTGGATTCGCCCAGCACGAAGCGAGGCAGCGCACTGAAAGAAGACGGGCTGTTTAGAATGGGGAGGTGGGGACGTCATTGACATCGACAGCCAGCATACAGTAGCCCTGCCTGTTTTTGCCCTCTACTTTTGAACTGTAAACCACGTCTCTTATGTCTCTCCCTGTCTCCCACACACACTTACCCTAGCCTCGCCTCTCTCCCATCAATCGAACGGTGCAGGAACCTCTTGTTCATCCGCCGGCTACCGCAAGGCAGATGATGAGATGTCCGGGACTACTTCGCAGGCAGATCCCATAGATGCCACCGCACGGACGATTCTGCTAAACCAACCTCAGAACACCAAGTTCTGTGACAACCATGTCAGGTAAGATTTCACCTGGATACAGCATCATTATCATCAAGTTAATGAATACAGACTTTAATTGCCTTTCCAGACAAGTTGTGATATTATAATTGCCTACAATAGTTTGTTGATAGTTTTAGGGATTTATTTTCACATTTAGATTTATTTTGTGAGATAGTTTTTGTGATCGCCTAAAGGTCTTATTATTGATAGGCTATAGGAGTTAATGGTCCAGTTATGGAATAGTAAAGGATGATTGGAAATTATCATCAATTATGTGTTCAATGGCCTCCAATGGTTGGAGAGCTGCATCAAAGGGTTGTTGTTTTAAGTTCAGTGCATCTGAGGAAAGTGCTTAACATGACCATTTACTGTTCTTAATCAATAATTTTAAAACAGGCACTGAAAAATAACTACAGTGAGTTTGTAGAAGTTAATAGAAGCTCCTCTGGCATTAATGGTAGGCTACATTAAGTAGTATGAATAGAATAGTTATCCTTGAATTATCCTTAAATCTAATAAGACATTCTGTAGTATGGTCTGGTCTCTGATCAGGTTACTATGTGCTGTCCTGATCAGATGAAACGAACAACCTTCTCACACTACATTTTAAAATGCCAACAGCCCAGAGTTTTGACTTCAATTCAATACATTTTTAATTCAATACGACTCTGAATTTGGGAGATTTTGGTAAGCAGGGGATCCAGCCTTGCTTGTTAACAGAGCCGGTCTCTAAAGCGATAACATTCACAACCAGTTGGTGAATGTTCTGGCGTGTGCCCATCTCTCGTGGGCAGAGATGGGCAGCATGTATTTGAAATATGTATTTTAATTACTTCTGAGTATTTTGTAATATGAATTACACTTGACTGAACTACACTCTAATGTATTTTGTATTTTCAAAATACAAAATACTTTTCTATACATTTAGTTTTATAGCGGTTCACATTTTGTGGCCCCCCTTTCACGCTGCCTTGGTATCAGAAGTCTGATAGCACTATGGTGTGATAAAAGCGTCTGCTAAATGAACTAAACATAAAGCTCTGGAAAAAATTAAGAGACCACTGCACATTTTTCTTAAATTAGCATCTCTACATGTATGACAGCCATTCCATTCCAGTGTCTGTTGAATTCCAACACAGGCACACCTCATTCTACTGAATAGGTACTGATTAGGTGATCACATGAACCAAATCTTATTTAACAAGGAAAATGATAAAAAACCACTGCTGTGGTCATCACTATCATCTTGCAATAGGTGGATGGCAAAAACAGTGCTAATAATACCTCAAAAGTAAAATTAATCAAAAAATAACAATTGACCATGCCAAAAGAGTTGAAAAGGAACGTTTTGAGTGAGGAAAAGAAGGGTTCAATTCTGGCTTTACTGGCAGAGGGATACAGTGAGCTTCAGGTTGCTTCCATCCTTAAAATGGTTCATAAGAACAAGTTCAAGCAGCAGACATTGGGGACAACAAAGCTACAGACCGGCAGAGGGCGAAAACGACTCTACTGACCGGGATGACCGCCAACTCATTCGAATGTCACTCAACAACTGTAGGATGACATCAAGTGACCTACAAAAAGAATGGAAAACGGCAGCTGGGGTGAAGTGCACGGCGAGGACGGTTCAAAACAGGCTCCTAGGGGCAGGGCTGAAGTCATGCAAAGCTAGAAAAAAGCCCTTCATCAATGAGAAGCAAAGAAGAGCCAGGCTGAGGTTTGCAAAAGACCATAAGGATTGGACCGTAGAGGACTGGAGTAAGGTCATCTTCTCTGATGAGTCCAATTTTCAGCTTTGCCCAACACCTGGTCGTCTAATGGTTAGACGGAGACCTGGAGAGGCCTACAAGCCACAGTGTCTCGCACCCACTGTGACATTTGGTGGAGGATCGGTGATGATCTGGGGGTGCTTCAGCAAGGCTGGAATCGGGCAGATTTGTCTTTGTGAAGGACGCATGAATCAAGCCACCTACAAGGTTGTCCTGGAAGAAAACTTGCTTCCTTTTGCTCTGACATTGTTCCCCAACTCTGAGGATTGGTTTTTCCAGCAGGACAATGCGCCATGCCACACAGCCAGGTCAATCAAGGTGTGGATGGAGGACCACCAGATCAAGACCCTGTCATGGCCAGCCCAATCTCCAGACCTGAACCCCATTGAAAACTTCTGGAATGTGATCAAGAGGAAGATGGATGGTCACAAGCCATCAAACAAAGCCGAGCTGCTTGAATTTTTGCGCCAGGAGTGGCATAAAGTCACCAAACATCAATGTGAAAGACTGGTGGAGAGCATGCCAAGACGCATGAAAGCTTTGATTGAAAATCAGGGTTATTCCACCAAATATTGATCTCTGAACTCTTCCTAAGTTAAAACATTAGTATTGTGTTGTTTTAAAAATGAACATTAACTTATTTTCTTTGCATTATTTGAGGTCTGACAACACTGCATCCTTTTTGTTATTTTGACCAGTTGTCATTTTCAGCAAATAAATGCTCTAAATGACTATTTTTATTTGTCATTTGGGAGAAATGTTGTCAATAGTTTATAAAATAAAACAAAAATGTTATTTTTACCCAAACACATACCTATAAATAGTAAAACCAGAGAAACTGATAATTTTGCAGTGGTCTCTTAATTTTTTCCAGAGCTGTATATGCAAAAATGAACGATTGCAAAGCATGCTGAGTATTATTTTAATGAGCTCCGCCCCGAAACAATACACACTGTGCTTTGCAGTTCATTTTGGTATGTTCATTTTCACATATACATTTACATTTTGGTCATTTAGCAGGCACGCATATCCAGAGTGACTTGCTCTACTAAGGTAGATCAACAAAAACATATCAGTCATGGCAAGTAAAATGTATTTGTAACCGTTGATGTTTGGGCTTGCTACTTGCAAATTTATTTTTGTATTTTAAAATACAAAATACATGTATTTTGATTAAATACATTACAAAATACGAGTATGTAGTTCATTTTGATACATTGATATTTATGGTATTTTGTATCTGTATCTATTTTGTATTTTGCCCATCCCTGCTTGTGGGCAGGGTTGAGGGCAGGGCCCAAATGGAATCTGCATCTGTGGGGAATCTCTTTTATCATTAAGGACCCATGTCAGTTCTATCTGCAACATTTAGGATGTGACGCCCTCCTGAACATTACCCTGGCGCCTATAGAATCCATCAGGTCCTAGTTACGTGGGTAGAAGCCTGTCGTCAGGAGGTAAACGCACCTCATCGATCTGTCTTTACTGTCAGGAGATTCAATTCTGCTCTGAAACAGGCCTATTTCTGGTCCGTTAATGAGATTAAGACGGGCCTTCGCCAACTCGTCTTATTGGATCACCAGGCCTTTCCTGGCCTGTGATTGGACAGTCTGGCTTTGGACACATGCCCTTTGATGTCCCAGTGTTCCCATATGTCTTTAATTGATGTTTTAAGGCTTCACTGCTCCGATTGATTACTCTGAGATTAAATTCCTATAGTCACCCTTCTCTTTTCCACCTTCACGCCATGTTTTATTCACAGCCCTGTGTCTCTGTGTCCCTGTCCATATGTCAATCAGTCACCACAACACAACCACCATGGACAAGTACTTGGCGTAGGTGTTGTCCGTAGGCACAGATCTAGGATCAGCTTACACTCACCTATTTCCTAACCTTAACCAAATCACATTTTATTGGTCGCATACACATATTTAGCAGATGTTATTGTGGATATAGTGAAATGCTTGTGTTCCTAGCTCCAACAGTGCAGTAATATCTAAAAAGTAAAAGAATGGAATTAAGAAAGTTATTTCCGGCTGTATGTAATAATGCAAAGAACGTTCTGAGCAAATAATGTGAGAAATAACACTTAAGAACAAAACAAAATACTGCAGAGTTGCTTAGGAGCCAGGAGCAGGACGACCATGTCTATCGACGCTGTCTTGTCATTAATTAGGGGGAAATGTAAAACTGACCATAGATCAGCGTTTTAAGGGCAGTTACACTCAATCACAATAGCTTCTATATACTGTAATTATCTCAATATACTGTAATTATCACAACCATAAGCTGCCCTAATACTATTAGAGAATTACCATCACAGCAACTACATGACCACATTATCAATTCAAACAGCATTTCCTGTCAACACAGCGAACACACCATTGTAGCAACCAACTAGTTTATGACATGTCTCTGTGCATATCTGATATAATATATATGTTAGATTAGATAAAAGCAGCTTTATCTGGTGGATCAGATGTATGATATCCGACACTCTTAAGGTGTGTGTGTGTATCCGGGTCAGCAGCTGCTGTTCCTGTACATCTGGTATTTGATGTCCTGGTCTTAGAGTGTGTGGCTTTGGGCTCGTCTCCAAGGAGATTCTGACGTGATGGAGGATTTAGATACTCTCAAACACAGACACAGTAAGACACACGCACCAACACAATCACATACACACCAACACATAAGCACACGCTTGAGTTAGCTATATTGGCCAGGATAAAGACAGACCCTGAACTGAAGGCTGATAGTTATTTTAGTCTCTTATAGCTGCTGGCTATTATCAAGGCTAATCAATGCTGTTGTCTGATCAATACAGGTGATTGACTGACACGTTTTGCCTAGTTAGGAGGTTTGGTCTAAATATAATGCTTTGAACAGTGAGGTTCGGTTCATTTGCGGGGATGTGAAGGTGTGCAGCCCATAATAGATCCTTTTATGTTTTCTTGCCCGAGCATGTTTACATCTAATTGTGTAGTCTCTAATGGGGTTTCAAGTGCATCGATAATCAGCTATCGGTGGAGACATCTGGGATTTTTGGAGAAGGGATTGAAGAAGAGATTTACACTCTAGTGACTACCTCTGTTTTACCCTGGAGACCACAGAGGTGGTTTCTGCTAAGGAAAATCAAACTCTCTATTTTTGTCTTTTTCAATCAGATATACAGAGCCCAAGGGGGATTACTCTTTTGGTGTGCTGATATAGTACCCAATACAATCACATCCACTTTAGCCGACATATCCATAGCGGTTGTTTTTGCGATGTCGGAGGTGGAACCACATTAGAGCTGTCAGATCCACAAGCAGCCCCGTGCGGTAGGCTATTGCGGACACTGCCGTTGGATGAACTGAGTCGCGTTAGTAATAATTCCATGCAGCCTCTACACCTCAATTAGGCTGGTATAAATCTTTATTATTTTGTTGAATTATAATTATATTAGTGTCATTATTTAGATCTGCTATACAGCCTACACCTTCTCGTTCTGAACTTCTAACACGAGTGGGAGGGGTGTGTGATTACGTGACAACAACACGAGCAGCTGCTCACCGATTTGGAAAGCTCTTAATGCAGTTCCACCTCCAACACTGCCAAAACACCAGCTATGCGAGTGTTGGCTATTGCCGGTTAACGCTTGATCTGATTGAATCCCGGCCTTATTGTGTTTCATTACCATGGTGACTTCCCTGTATCCTTCCTCCTCCACGTTCTCCTCAGTACCACTAAGTACGGGGTGCTTACCTTCCTGCCTCGTTTCCTGTACGAGCAGATCCGCCGCGCCGCCAACGCCTTCTTCCTCTTCATCGCCCTAATGCAGGTAGGCCACGCCCACAACGCACAGAGTACAATTGGTTTACTCTGGAGGGCGCAACGTTATAGGACATTCACATAGAAATGTGTTGTCTAGATAAGATACGATTCTCTGTCGTGTAGAACAATGAAATGAATCAGCTCTATTCATTACATTTCTATCTGTAACCTGCACTGACAACCTGACTGTGTCTAACCACACCCTCAGCATTTCCTCAACATTGTCTGTGTTCTTCCTGTCAGCAAATCCCTGATGTGTCTCCTACGGGTCGCTACACCACCCTGGTACCACTCATCTTCATCCTCACTGTGGCCGGGATCAAAGAGATCATAGAGGACTATGTAAGTAGGACAGACAGCTCACAGCTCAACAGTCACAGCTCAGCTCAGCTCCCCCGCTGTGGAACAACACCCTGCAGAGTTTCTGAATCTCACCCTCTGTTCCAAAACAATTTTTTAGCCAGCGAAGTGGCGTTCTTGTGCGCTTTAATGTGAAAGAAAGAGAGAGGGAGACTCATAAGGAACTAACACACCCTCTCTGTCTCTTTACAGCAAAGACACAAGGCAGACAACACAGTCAACAATAAAAAGACCACAGGTATTGGACGATTGTGTGTTTGCATATGCATGAGTGTGTGCCCTTGTCAGTCAGTTTTATTTGCCTTTTACTTGGATGAGTGAATAACTAGTTTAAGGGAATAGACCATTGTGCTTTAGAAAGGATCAACAGTATATGAAGTGTATAGGCTAACAGCTCTGTTGTCATTGTGTCTCAGTTCTGAGGAATGGAGCCTGGCAGACCATCATATGGAAACAGGTAACATTACCCTCATCCTCTTCTCTCAACAGCCTGTCTGACTAGTGGTTACAGATGGAGCCCAGAGTCTTTTGCATACCACCCGACCTGAACGGGAAAAACTCAGAACTCAAGTTGCAGCCTATAACTAGGGCCCAGAGTCTTTCCTGATCAGGTTATCTATGGAAGGAAAACTCATGGCCCTAGTTATAAAGACTGCATGACACATTATTTACCTCTCCAGAATGTTCTCTGGCGTCTTTCTCCACATTGTTTAATATCCTCTGTATCTAGTGTCCTTGCTGTGACTGAGGGAAGCGTCAGATAAAAACATCCACTGTAAAGCTACTTGCTGCTCACTGTCACTTTCTCTCTCCCTCCACCATCTCTCTCTCCCTCCACCATCCCTCGCTCTCCCTCCACCATCCCCTGCTCTCCCTCCACCATCCCCTGCTCTCCCTCCACCATCCCGCTCTCCCTCCACCATCCCCTGCTCTCCCTCCACCATCCCCTGCTCTCCCTCCACCATCCCCTGCTCTCCCTCCACCATCCCGCTCTCTCCCTCCACCATCTCGCTCTCTCCCTCCACCATCTCGCTCACTCCCCCCACCATCTCGCTCTCTCCCTCCACCATCTCTCTCTCTCCCTCCACCATCTCTCTCTCTCCCTCCACCATATCTCTCTCTCTCCCTCCACCATATCTCTCTCTCTCCCTCCACCATATCTCTCTCTCCCTCCACCATCCCTCGCTCTCCCTCCACCATCCCCTGCTCTCCCTCCACCATCCCGCTCTCCCTCCACCATCTCTCGCTCTCCCTCCACCATCCCTCGCTCTCCCTCCACCATCCCCTGCTCTCCCTCCACCATCCCCCGCTCTCCCTCCACCATCCCGCTCTCCCTCCACCATCTCGCGCTCTCCCTCCACCATCTCGCGCTCTCCCTCCACCATCTCGCTCTCTCCCTCCACCATCTCGCTCTCTCCCTCCACCATCCTGCTCTCCCTCCCTCCCTCCCTCCCTCCCTCCACCCTCTCTCTCCCTCCACCATCTTGCTCTCCCTCCACCATCTCCCTCCACCATCTCTCTCTCCCTCCACCATCTCTCTCTCCCTCCACCATTTCTCTCTCCCTCCACCATTTCTCTCTCCCTCTACCATTTCTCTCTCCCTCCACCATCTCTCTCTCTCCCTCCACCATCTCTCTCTCTCCCTCCACCATATCTCTCTCTCTCCCTCCACCATATCTCTCTCTCCCTCCACCATATCTCTCTCTCTCCCTCCACCATCTCGCTCTCTCCCTCCACCATCTCGCTCTCTCCCTCCACCATCTCGCTCTCTCTCTCCACCATCCCGCTCTCCCTCCCTCCCTCCACTCTCGCTCTCTCCCTCCACCATCTCGCTCTCTCCCTCCACCATCTCGCTCTCTCCCTCCACCATCTCGCTCTCTCCCTCCACCATCTCGCTCTCCCCCCCTCCACCCTCTCGCTCTCCCTCCACCCTCTCGCTCTCCCTCCACCATCTCGCTCTCCCTCTACCATCCACCATCTCGCTCTCCCTCCACCATCTCGCTCTCCCTCCACCATCCCTCTCTCCCTCCACCATCCTTCTCTCCCTCCACCATCTCGCTCTCTCCCTCCACCATCTCGCTCTCTCCCCCCACCATCTCGCTCTCTCCCTCCACCATCTCTCTCTCTCCCTCCACCATCTCTCTCTCTCCCTCCACCATCTCTCTCTCTCCCTCCACCATATCTCTCTCTCTCCCTCCACCATATCTCTCTGTCCCTCCACCATATCTCTCTCTCTCCCTCCACCATATATCTCTCTCCCTCCACCATATCGCTCTCTCTCCCTCCACCATCTCGCTCTCTCCCTCCACCATCCCGCTCTCTCTCCCTCCACCCTCTCTCTCTCCCTCCACCATCTTGCTCTCCCTCCACCATCTTGCTCTCCCTCCACCATCTCCCCCTCTCCCTCCACCATCTCGCCCTCTCCCTCCACCATCTCGCTCTCTCCCTCCACCATCTCGCCCTCTCCCTCCACCATCTCGCTCTCTCCCTCCACCATCTCGCTCTCTCCCTCCACCATCTCGCTCTCCCTCCACCATCTCGCGCTCTCCCTCCACCATCTCGCGCTCTCCCTCCACCATCTCGCTCTCTCCCTCCACCATCTCGCTCTCTCCCTCCACCATCTCGCTCTCTCCCTCCACCATCTCGCTCTCTCCCTCCACCATCTCGCTCTCTCCCTCCACCATCTCGCTCTCTCCCTCACCATCTCTCTCTCTCCCTCCACCATATATATCTCTCTCTCCCTCCACCATATATATCTCTCTCTCCCTCCACCATATCTCTCTCTCCCTCCACCATCTCTCTCACTCCCTCCACCATCTCTCTCTCTCCCTCCACCATCTCTCTCTATTCTCCTGCTTCACATTCTCTTTGCCCCCCCCCCCCCCCCCCCCCCACGTGTTCTCATTCTCTCCTCCTGCTGTTGCATTGCTGCGTCCTGGCCACAAGGTGGCAGTAGGAGACATAGTGAAGGTGACCAATGGGCAGCATCTTCCAGCTGACATGGTCATAGTGTCCTCCAGGTTGGTTTGTGGTGACGTTGTGTGATGTCATCATTATGTTTGATCAGGGCTGTTCAATTCCGGTCCTGGAGGGCCAAAACACTTCTGGTTTTTGTTTCTACCTGGTAGTTAATTGCACTCAACTGGTGTCCCAGGTCTGAATTAGTCCCTTATTAGAAGGAGATGATGAAAACCAGAAGTGTTTGGGTCCTCCAGGACCAGGATTGAACAGCCCTGTGTTTGATAAATGTTTAAATATTTTCTATTTGACTGTTGCATAGATGAACGTGGAAGTGAATGTTCTAAGGAATGTTGTGGTAATGTTGGACTCCATCCCTCTCCACAGTGAGCCTCAGGCCATGTGTTACACTGAGACCTCCAACCTGGACGGAGAAACCAACCTGAAAATCAGACAGGTAAGACGTGTATGTGTGTGTGTTAGGAATGACCCTAAAGATGTGGGTATGTTATCCGCATCCGGAGGAGCTGATGATGGGACTGTGTATGTGTGTGAGTTAGTGTGTACCTGCTCTAACTGTGTGTGTGTGTGTGTGTGTGTGTGTGTGTGTGTGTGTGTGTGTGTGTTTTTCAGGGTCTCACTCACACAGCTGGTCTCCAGTCTCTGGAGGAGCTGATGGGTCTCTCTGGCCGTCTGGAGTGTGAAGAGCCCAACGGACACCTGTACGACTTCACTGGGACCTTACGCCTGGACAACCAAAAGTACTGAACACACACCTAACATAGAATTAGATCATTTTGAACCTCCACCTGATTGTCACTGTTCTCTCTCTCCAGTGCGGCTCCTCTTGGTCCTGACCAGGTGCTACTGAGAGGTGCCCAGCTCAGGAACACGCAATGGGTTGTGGGAATTATAGTCTACACTGGACATGACTCCAAACTGATGCAGGTGAGCCATTTCAAGCCTTTATTGTGATCCAAACTTAACTTGAACCATAGTCTTGAATCAAGCAACTCTTACCCCTACAAAGCAGTAGAGCTTGGTGTTCCTTCTCCACTGCATTTTGGGTGTTTTGTAAACGTCCCTTTTTCAGGACCCTGTCTTTCAAAGATAATTCGTAAAAATCCAAATAACTTCACAGATTTTCATTGTAAAGGGTTTAAACACTGTTTCCCATGCTTGTTCAATTAACCATAAACAATTAATGAACATGCACCTGTGGAACGGTCGTTAAGTCACTAACAGCTTACAGACGGTAGGCAATTAAGGTCACAGTTATTAAAACTTAGGACACTAAAGAGGCCTTTCTACTGACTCTGAAAAACCCCAAAAGAAAGATGCCCAGGGTCCCTGCTCATCTGTGTGAACGTGCCTTAGGCAAGCTGCAAGGAGGCATGTGGACTGCAGATGTGGCCAGGGCAATAGATTGCAATGTCTGTACTGTGAGACGCCTAAGACAGCGCTACAGGGAGACAGGACGGACAGCTAATCGTCCTCGCAGTGGCAGACCACGTGTAACAACACCTGCACAGGATCGGTACATCCGAACATCACACCTGCGGGACAGGTACAGGATGGCAACAACAACTGCCCGAGTTACACCAGAACGCACAATCCCTCCATCAGTGTTCAGACTGTCCGCAATAGGCTGAGAGAGGCTGGACTGAGGGCTTGTAGGCCTGTTGTAAGGTAGGTCCTCACCAGACATCACCGGCAACAACGTCGCCTATGGGCACAAACCCACCGTCGCTGGACCAGACAGGACTGGCAAAAAGTGCTCTTCACTGATGAGTCGCGGTTTTGTCTCACCAGGGGTGATGGTCGGATTCGCGTTTATCGTCGAAGGAATGAGAGTTACACCGAGGCCTGTACTCTGGAGCAGGATCGAGGTGGAGGGTCCGTCATGGTCTGGGGCGGTGTGTCACAGCATCATCGGACTGATCTTGTTGTCATTTTAGGCAATCTCAACACTGTGCGTTACAGGGAAGACATCCTCCTCCCTCATGTGGTACCCTTTCTGCAGGCTCATCCTGACATGACCCTCCAGCATGACAATGCCACCAGCCAAACTGCTCGTTCTGTGTGTGATTTCCTGCAAGACAGGAATGTCAGTGTTCTGCCATGGCCAGCGAAGAGCCCGGATCTCAATCCCATTGAACACGTCTGGGACCTGTTGGATCGGAGGGTGAGGGCTAGGGCCATTCCCCCCAGAAATGTCCTGGAACTTGCAGGTGCCTTGGTGGAAGAGTGGGGTAACATCTCACAGCAATAACTGGCACATCTGGTGCAGTCCACGAGGAGGAGATGCACTGCAGTACTTAATGCAGCTGGTGGCCACACCAGATACTGACTGTTACTTTTGTTATTTTGACCCCCACTTTGTTCAGGGACACATTATTCAATTTCTGTTAGTCACGTCTGTGGAATTTGTTCAGTTTATGTCTCAGTTGTTGAATCTTGTTATGTTCATACAAATATTTAAAATAAACGCAGTTGACAGTGAGAGGATGTTTCTTTTTTTTGCTGAGTAGTTCCACATGAAGGATGTAATAATGTGTTGATTGTTCCTTCCAGAACTCGACCAAGGCCCCTCTGAAGCGTTCTAACGTGGAGCGGGTGACCAACGTCCAGATCCTGGTGCTGTTCTGCATCCTCCTGGTGATGGCGCTAGTGAGCTCAATAGGAGCCTCCATCTGGAACCAACAACACACTGAGGAGGCCTGCTGGTACCTGTCACGCGCAGGTGAGAATACACAGACACACACACACACACACACACACACACGCCCGTTATTCATTCTCTACTCTTCCATATAAGCTCTTGACCGTGTGTGTGTGTGTGTGTGTCTACAGGTGACATTTCTACTAACTTCTGGTATAACCTGCTGACGTTCATCATCCTCTACAACAACCTCATCCCCATCAGCCTGCTGGTCACTCTGGAGGTGGTCAAGTTCACACAGGCACTCTTCATCAACTGGGTACAGATGGACACACGTGTGTGTTTTAGAGTATTTAACTCTGTTTAGAGGTGTGTCATGTAACCTCTCTCTGTATTTGGTGGTCAGGATGAGGAGATGTACTACCCGGAGACAGACACACCCGCCATGGCTCGAACATCTAATCTCAACGAAGAACTGGGCCAGGTGAGGATGGATTCCACCGATCTGTTCACATCAGGTCTCAACCAATCAGAGTTGAATTATGTTGTGTACTGATATCCTTTATCTCTCTCCCAGGTGAAGTATCTGTTTTCTGATAAGACAGGAACTCTCACCTGTAACGTCATGCACTTCAAGAAGTGTACCATCGCTGGAATCACATATGGGCACTTCCCTGACCTAGATGTTGATCGTTCTATGGAGGACTTCAGGTCAGTGACCCCCTCTTCTTCACCTTTGGCTGTGCTATGACCTACTATCTATACTACAAAGACCCCATTACCCTTTTCTTTGTTGTATATAATAAGTAGTGTTGGTAGTGTTTAATTCTGTCCGTCTCCTTCTCTCTCAGTCCCCTGCCGTGCAGCAGTCATAACTCCACAGAGTTTGATGACCCCACTCTCATCCAGAACATTGAGAAGAACCATGTAGGTGTTCCCCTGAGCTCCTGAGTTCTTCTCTAATGATAATTCTTATACTGAATGAGAATGACACTAGGCCGTGTATATCTCTCTCCCCCCCCCAGCCGACCTCTGCCCAAATCTGTGAGTTTCTGACGATGATGGCGGTGTGTCACACGGTGGTCCCAGAGAGAGAGGAGGACCAACTTATCTACCAGGCCTCCTCGCCAGGTAGACAGCCTATCACTAAACAGCTTATACACCTTAGAGCCAATCATAACTCAGCTACTAGACAATAGGACCAATCACATCCTAGCTACTACACCTTAGAGCCAATCACAACTCAAAACTTACTAATATGTGCAATGCATGTTTTTGTTTTTTCTTTCCTCAGATGAAGGAGCTCTGGTGAAAGGAGCCAAAGGTCTGGGCTTCGTTTTCACAGCAAGAACTCCTGGCTCAGTTATCATTGAAGCAGTAAGTGTGGGTTTGAGAGACCATTTGAAGAAAGGTAAATACTCATCCTCTTGTGTTTCATTCTTGGTATTTGTTTGTGTCTTTCAGAGGGGGAAGGAGAAGAGCTTTGAGTTGCTGAATGTGCTGGAGTTTTCAAGGTAAATAAAATGACACACACACTTACTCACGACACACACATTCACAGACACTTAACAGTCTCTCATTTCTACAGTAACCGTAAGCGCATGTCTGTAGTGGTCCGAACCCCCGATGGTAAACTGCGTCTTTACTGCAAGGGAGCAGTGAGTATACCCCCAGTCATTGAATGCACAACAGTTTATTCCCATAGTGTCTTTGCGCATAATGATGATGAAACGGCGCATGTTGATGATGTCATGGCGTTTGTTTCAGGATAATGTGATCTTTGAGCGTCTCACTGATGCATCTCAGTACAAAGAGCTGACCATCGCACATCTGGAACAGTTCGCCACCGAGGGTACGGCCTTTCTCTTTTTATATGTCCTGGTCTTGGTCATATATTTTCCTCCCATCTTTTTCCTATTTACCATATTTTTCTCTGCCAGATACATTTTTCCCTTTTACTTGATCTACATTATTACTGCTTAATTCAGGGATGGGCAACTTTGATGGGGGGTAGGGGCCGCAAAAATCAGAACTCATCATGAGGGGCCACAGTGGCTCGCGGGTCTGCTACCCACAGCCATACCCACATGCAGTCCGAACCGGCATTAGCCTTTTGGGGGCCCTCACCTTGCGAGCAAAACATTTTAGCAGCTCCCCTTTTGACAGCGGAGAAAATACAAACATTTTAGAGTAGGGCTGACCCCATTTAGTCGACTGGTCAATTGTTTGGTCGATAGGCTGTTGGTCGACCAAGATTGTTTTAGTAGTGCAATGGCAAATGTATAAAAAACATGTGTGGCACACGAGACACCTGGCTGACCGAGACACCTGGCTGACTCACGCCTGTCTGAGTGGACTAATCCATTGCGGAGGCCTCTGGGATGACACCTGTATCACCAGTAGTACATTTACCCTTAATTACCATCATTTATCATCTACAATGTTTGTTTGGTTACGGTAATTTCTGTTAATTCATTCAATATATTATTATTATTATTACAGTCTTGTCGTTGTAGGAGTGGACGCATTGTTTGCAGAGTGCACAACCTACAGTGGGGAAAAAAAGTATTTAGTCAGCCACCAATTGTGCAAGTTCTCCCACTTAAAAAGATGAGAGAGGCCTGTAATTTTCATCATAGGTACACGTCAACTATGACAGACAAATTGAGAGAAAAAAAATCCAGAAAATCACATTGTAGGATTTTTAATGAATTTATTTGCAAATTATGGTGGAAAATAAGTATTTGGTCACCTACAAACAAGCAAGATTTCTGGCTCTCACAGACCTGTAACTTCTTCTTTAAGAGGCTCCTCTGTCCTCCACTCGTTACCTGTATTAATGGCACCTGTTTGAACTTGTTATCAGTATAAAAGACACCTGTCCACAACCTCAAACAGTCACACTCCAAACTCCACTATGGCCAAGACCAAAGAGCTGTCAAAGGACACCAGAAACAAAATTGTAGACCTGCACCAGGCTGGGAAGACTGAATCTGCAATAGGTAAGCAGCTTGGTTTGAAGAAATCAACTGTGGGAGCAATTATTAGGAAATGGAAGACATACAAGACCACTGATAATCTCCCTCGATCTGGGGCTCCACGCAAGATCTCACCCCGTGGGGTCAAAATGATCACAAGAACGGTGAGCAAAAATCCCAGAACCACACGGGGGGACCTAGTGAATGACCTGCAGAGTGCTGGGACCAAAGTAACAAAGCCTACCATCAGTAACACACTACGCCGTCAGGGACTCAAATCCTGCAGTGCCAGACGTGTCCCCCTGCTTAAGCCAGTACATGTACAGGCCCGTCTGAAGTTTGCTATAGTGCATTTGGATGATCCAGAAGAGGATTGGGAGAATGTCATATGGTCAGATGAAACCAAAATATAACTTTTTGGTAAAAACTCAACTCGTCGTGTTTGGAGGACAAAGAATGCTGAGTTGCATCCAAAGAACACCATACCTACTGTGAAGCATGGGGGTGGAAACATCATGCTTTGGGGCTGTTTTTCTGCAAAGGGACCAGGACGACTGATCCGTGTAAAGGAAAGAATGAATGGGGCCATGTATCGTGAGATTTTGAGTGAAAACCTCCTTCCATCAGCAAGGGCATTGAAGATGAAACGTGGCTGGGTCTTTCAGCATGACAATGATCCCAAACACACCGCCCGGGCAACGGAAGGAGTGGCTTCGTAAGAAGCATTTCAAGGTCCTGGAGTGGCCTAGCCAGTCTCCAGATCTCAACCCCATAGAAAATCTTTGGAGGGAGTTGAAAGTCCGTGTTGCCCAGCGACAGCCCCAAAACATCACTGCTCTAGAGGAGATCTGCATGGAGGAATGGGCCAAAATACCAGCAACAGTGTGTGAAAACCTTGTGAAGACTTACAGAAAACGTTTGACCTGTGTCATTGCCAACAAAGGGTATATAACAAAGTATTGAGAAACGTTTGTTATTGACCAAATACTTATTTTCCACCATAATTTGCAAATAAATTCATAAAAAATCCTACAATGTGATTTTCTGGAGAAAAAAAATCAAATTTTGTCTGTCATAGTTGACGTGTACCTATGATGAAAATTACAGGCCTCTCATCTTTTTAAGTGGGAGAACTTGCACAATTTGGTGGCTGACTAAATACTTTTTTCCCCCCACTGTATATATATATGTATGTGTGTGTGTGTGTGTGTGTGTGTGTGTGTGTATGTGTGTATGTATATATAAAACATGGGGGATTGGAAGTGATGCAGACAATTACATTGATGGAAGTTACAATCTATCTGCAATATTAAGCTGCTCTACCCCCGCCCCCCCAAAAAAAAGTGAATAGTTGATACAATGTTTCAAGTTCCTTGCAGACAGGCCATGCATAACCAATGTGATTTGTAGGATATTTATTTTTATCAGGATATTTTCTACCTGCGGGCTGCAATGTTTTTATTTGTTGGCTTCATGTAGGCTATTTTTACATATTGGCAATGGCAATAGAATGGAAAAGGTTGTCGACAGCTGTTGTAGCCTATTACCGTCAACTTCAGGAGCATAATGGCAGAATCTGCGAAGGCCAGCAGCAGCGGGAGGAGGGAGGAGGGACGGCTCTGGAACAGGTTTTTTTCTTCTGGTTAGGCTATATTGGTCTCTGGCTCCCTCTTTAGTAATTTGTGTGTCTTCATTTTTAATCGCAGTGCTTAAAGCATCAGACAAGCTCAGTAGCCTACATATAGTTGATTTTATTTAAACATAGGATGTGTCTATGAATGGAAAAATACACGTTGGTCGAAAGGTTGGTCGATTGGTTGAAAGAACAGACTGCTCTCGGTCGACCAGCATAGTTTTTAGTCAGAGACAGCCCTATTTTAGAGTTAAATTCCTGCGAGTTTTAATTTCCTGCAATTCTACTAATTTTGCCATGGGGTGGAGAGAAATGTTTGAGAGTGACTAACAAAATCAATGGGGCCCCCCCCAGGTCTGTAATTCGACCATGATTACCACAAGTTTAGATAGCTGGCTAGACTAACTTACAAAGCAAAACAAAAATTGCTGACATGGGCTAATTGAGTGACTGTCAGTGATTGACATAAGAGAAAAACTGCTGATGTACAACCAAATTTCAAAATTGCACCTTTTGTATTCTACTATTCTAACTCTCAACAGTAAATTGAGACCCTGGCTGAGTTCCAAAAATGTAGCCTACAAAAGGGGGGCCAGTTGCCCATCCCTGACTTGATTCATACATGACCCTGTCCCCCACAGGTCTGCGGACTCTGTGTTTTGCCTATGTTGATCTGGAAGAGGGGGTGTACCAGGAGTGGCTGAAGGAGTACACCCGGATTAGCACTATCATTAAAGACCGGGCCCAGAAACTAGAGGACTGCTACGAACTACTGGAGAAGGTAAGGGTTAAGGTTGGGGCTAGTGGTTAGCATTGCATTTCTAGTTCGATACTGTAAAGCCATACCTCTGTACTCTCTAGCGTGGCAAGATAGTGATCACCTCTCACCCCGCCCCCTTCAGTCAGTGTGTTGCTTGGCTGGTGGGTTGGTAAGATAGTGATGACCTCTCATCCCGTCCCCTTCAGTCAGTGTGCTGGTGGGTTGGTAAGATAGTGATGACCTCTCACCCCATCCCCTTCAGTCAGTGTGTTGCTGGGCTGGTGGGTTGGTAAGATAGTGATGACCTCTCACCCCGTCCCCTTCAGTCAGTGTGTTGGTGGGTTGGTAAGATAGTGATGACCTCTCACCCCATCCCCTTCAGTCAGTGTGTTGCTGGGCTGGTGGGTTGGTAAGATAGTGATGACCTCTCACCCCGTCCCCTTCAGTCAGTGTGTTGGTGGGTTGGTAAGATAGTGATGACCTCTCACCCCGTCCCCTTCAGTCAGTGTGTTGCTGGGCTGGTGGGTTGGTAAGAGAGTGATGACCTCTCACCCCATCCCCTTCAGTCAGTGTGTTGCTTGGCTGGTGGGTTGGTAAGATAGTGATGACCTCTCACCCCGTCCCCTTCAGTCAGTGTGTTGCTGGGCTGGTGGGTTGGTAAGATAGTGATGACCTCTCACCCCGTCCCCTTCAGTCAGTGTGTTGCTGGGCTGGTGGGTTGGTAAGAGAGTGATGACCGCTTACCCCATTCCCTTCAGTCAATGTGTTGCTGGGCTGGTGGGTTGGTAAGATAGTGATGACCTCTCACCCCGTCCCCTTCAGTCAGTGTGTTGCATGGCTGGTGGGTTGGTAAGATAGTGATGACCTCTCACCCCGTCCCCTTCAGTCAGTGTGTTGCTGGGCTGGTGGGTTGGTAAGATAGTGATGACCTCTCACCCCGTCCCCTTCAGTCAGTGTGTTGCTGGGCTGGTGGGTTATTTGTCCTGCAGAGGGCAGAGTGGTCCCACTGATCCACTGTAGCGGATATAATGACCTCTCAGTACTGAAGAGGCAGTGTGTGCTAACCTCAGTCAGTCACTCCCCTAAGCTGTACAGACAGAGGACAGCTCTAGTATACATCTGGACATGATGATGCCTGTGGTCATTAAGAGACTGGACATGGCAGCTGTTGGCAGAAAATGTATTCTGAGTGTGAGTATATTAAGACTGGCCATTAGGCTGGAACATGGACACCAGTGCTTTCTTTGTTTGGCTATTTCTCAGGTAGTACTCCAATAAAGAGAGAGGTTTTGAAAGACGGCCCAGAGTCGAGGAGAGGGAAGGTGATGGGATAAAAGAGAGAGGTAGACTGGAAGACCACAGGGATAATTACCCTCACCAGACTGCCAAGAGCCCCGTAAAACTGGAGTCCACAACACTGCACCGTTACCAACTGGGGGGAGTGTGTGTGTACACATGAGCATGCATGTGTGCGCATCTCTAATGAGTGTATTTGCGTGTTTTAATAGAGTTAAAAATAAATGTTTGGGAAACAGTAACAGACTTTCCCTATGCTGCTGTTTGATCCACATACAGAGTTTTAACATGATGCACACCTCTTCTTACCCTGTCGTATGCTGCTGCTGCCAGCCTGTCTCTCCAACTTGGTTGTAGCTTCTAAGATTTCCTCACAACACATTGAACCACCAAACTCCTCAAAGTTGTGTTTTGTCCAGAAAGGCATTTTCTGAATGTATTTGTCTCTCTCTTAGTCTATACCCACCCATTCTGTCATCAATTCTCTCTGTCTGTCTGTCTGTCTCTGTCTCTCTCTCTCTGTAGGACCTGTTGTTGTTGGGGGCCACAGCTATAGAGGACCGTCTCCAGGCGGGGGTCCCTGAGACCATCGCTACACTGATGAAGGCCGACATCAAGATCTGGGTCCTCACTGGAGACAAACAGGAGACCGCCATCAACATAGGTGAGATGGAGGGAGAGTGTGAGATGGAGGGAGAGTGTGAGATGGAGGGAGAGTGTGAGATGGAGGGAGAGTGTGAGATGGAGGGAGAGTGTGAGATGGAGGGAGAGTGTGAGATGGAGGGAGAGTGTGAGATGGAGGGAGAGTGTGTGAGATGGAGGGAGAGTGTGTGAGATGGAGGGAGAGTGTGAGATGGAGGGAGAGTGTGAGATGGAGGGAGAGTGTGTGAGATGGAGGGAGAGTGTGTGAGATGGAGGGAGAGTGAGGGAGATGGAGGGAGATGGTGTGAGATGGAGGGAGATGGTGTGAGATGGAGGGAGATGGTGTGAGATGGAGGGAGAGTGTGAGATGGAGGGAGAGTGTGAGATGGAGGGAGAGTGTGAGATGGAGGGAGAGTGTGAGATGGAGGGAGAGTGTGAGATGGTGTGAGATGGAGGGAGATGGTGTGAGATGGAGGGAGATGGTGTGAGATGGAGGGAGAGCATGAGATGGAGGGAGAGCGTGAGATGGAGGGAGAGCGTGAGATGGAGGGAGAGTGAGATGGCGTTTACTTCTTGATGTGTGTTTCTATGCTGTAGCTGAGATTGTATTCTCTGTCTTAGGTTACTCCTGTCGTCTAGTGTCCCACGGCATGTCCCTCATCATCGTCAATGAGGACTCACTGGATGTGAGTACATCTGTTCTTCTTCTTGCCTTACCAATTCCTCCTCTACCATCCATCCATCCACCTCTTCCTTTCCCTCCTCCTCTTCTCCTCCTCCTCATCTTATCCTTACTCCTCCTGCTCCTTCTCCTCCCCTTGTGTGGGGCGGGGGGGGGGGGGGGGGGGGACTGTGTGTGTGTCTTTAAGGTGGGTTCTATAGTGTTACCGTGGGAACCAGGGTGTGGCAGAGCAAAGATTGGAGGGTGTGTTTCTTTGTCTGCGCACAGGTGGAGGTAATTAAGCTGTCTGGTGTTTTCCTGGAGAAAGATCTTTCCCTCCTCTCATCCCTCTGTGTGTCTCTCACTCACACACACACACACACACACACACACACACACACACACACACACACACACACACACACACACGTCTCTCTCACTCACTCACACACACACATCTCACTCACTCACACTCACTCACTCACTCACACACACACACACACACACACTGAGGGCTTCTTCAGCACTGCAGACACACAAGCGTTGCAGACACACTGGGTTGGCATAGTCATTCTTTATTACATATCTGTGATCATTATTGAGTGTGTGTGTGCAGACCCCAGTGTAGTGTCAGTTGGAGACATTCTGTAGAACACAGTCAAATTCTACAGATTACATTTCAACCTTAGGCTTGTTAAGTTGTGTGTCATTCTAAGTGGTTGTATAACTGTCATTTGAGAACGGCTCATAATGAACACACTCCGTCTCAGTCTGCTAGATTTAGTGGAGTTAATTTGTCTGTGAGACAGATAGTCTGCAGATAGCAGGCAGGGTTACAGCCTGTAAACTCCATTGTGTCTCAGAATGTGTGTATGAAGAGGAATGTGTACTGATGGACTGTGTTGGGATAGACAGAGAGATCAGGGTTACCATACGGAGAGGACGGACAGAGTGCCAAAGAAGATTGTGTTCATTGTAACTGTTTACCTCAGGGTGTGTTCACTGTAACTGTTTACCTCAGGATGTTCACTGTAACTGTTTAGCTCAGGATGTGTTCACTGTAACTGTTTAGCTCAGGATGTGTTCACTGTAACTGTACTATGCACACTTTCCCCTGAACAGTTTTTTATTTACATTGTATTTATGGTTATTATGCAATGATACCCTGAGGACAAAAATTATATAAACACAACAAATATATATATATATATATATATATATATATATATATATATATATATATATATATATATATATATATATATACAGTGGGGAGAACAAGTATTTGATACACTGCCGATTTTGCAGGTTTCCCTACATACAAAGCATGTAGAGGTCTGTAATTTTTATCATAGGTACACTTCAACTGTGAGAGACTGAATCTAAAACAAAAATCCAGAAAATCACATTGTATTATTTTTAAGTACTTAATTGACATTTTATTGCATGACATAAGTATTTGATCACCTACCAACCAGTAAGAATTCCGGCTCTCACAGACCTGTTAGTTTTTCTTTAAGAAGCCCTCCTGTTCTCCACTCATTACCTGTATTAACTGCACCTGTTTGAACTCGTTACCTTAATAAAAGACACCTGTCCACACACTCAATCAAACAGACTCCAACCGCTCCACAATGGCCAAGACCAGAGAGCTGTGTAAGGACATCAGGGATACAATTGTAGACCTGCACAAGGCTGGGATGGGCTACAGGACAATAGGCAAGCAGCTTGGTGAGAAGGCAACAACTGTTGGCGCAATTATTAGAAAATGGAAGAAGTTCAAGATGACGGTCATTCCCCCTCTGTCTGGGGCTCCATGCAAGATCTCAACTCGTGGGGCATCAATGATCATGAGGAAGGTGAGGGATCAGCCCAGAACTACACGTCAGGACCTGGTCAATGACCTGAAGAGAGCTGGGACCACAGTCTCAAAGAAAACCATTAGTAACACACTACGCCGTCATGGATTAAAATCCTGCAGCGCACGCAAGGTCCCCCTGCTCAAGCCAGCAAATGTCTGGAGGAGTGGGCCAAAATCCCTGCTGCAGTGTGTGCAAACCTGGTCAAGACCTACAGGAAACGTATGATCTCTGTAATTGCAAACAAACGTTTCCATACCAAATATTAAGTTCAGCTTTTCTGATGTATCAAATACTTATGTCATGCAATAAAATGCAAATAAATTACTTAAAAATCATACAATGTGATTTTCTGGATTTTTGTTTTAGATTCCGTCTCTCACATTTGAAGTGTACCTATGATAAAAATTACAGACCTCTACATGCTTTGTAAGTAGGAAAACCTGCAAAATCGGCAGTGAATCAAATACTTGTTCTCCCCACTGTATATTTTAAACTACTAGGCTGGTAGGTAGAGTGTGTGTGTGTGTGTGTGTGTGTGTGTGTAGGTAGAGTGTGTGTGTAGTTAGGTAGAAAGTGTGTGTGGGTAGAGAGTGTGTGTAGGTCAGGGGTATTCAAACTTTTTCAGCGCATTTTTTCCGCTATAATTTCTGGGGACTCCATTTTCTCCCCCCCAAGAGTTTCTTGCGACCCCAACCCAAATCTAATGACAACCTTAAAATCGGTAAATTTGGATTTGTACATCAACAAACAACCTTCAATTCATTGCCATTTCCTCTCTTATCAAAATGAAAATATAAATACATTTTCTATTAATTTTTTCACCTCAAATGATCTTTCTCAAACTTTGTATACTGGGCCTTACAATAATCTGTACTATTAATTTTTTTGTTCTATTTGTATTTTATTTTGGCGACCCTAATGCTGTTCGCCCGTGACTTTGAATACCACTAGTGAAAGGAAAGGGGGATACCTCGTCAGTTGCACAACTGAATGCATTCAACCGAAATGTGTCTTCCGCATTTAACGCAAACCCTAGGGAATAGGGATACCTACAAACTAGGGATCGGATATCCGGAAAAAAAAATTAAAAACGTTTTTGGTAAACTTTGAATGGAGACTTGCTCGCGCGACTCGGGATAGAGCAGGTGCGCTGCGCTCTGCTTGTTTCAGAGGGGTGAGGGAGGGGCGGGTGTGTAACGCTGTGTGTGGCATGGAGGGAGGTTGCTAAACCAACTCGTGCTAGTTACACAAACTTGTTGCTGCCATAGGTTATACCATCTGGTAGTGCCGGTCGTGGTTGCATCAAATCGTTGTAAAGAAGCTAGCTAGCTACAGTAGCCAGCAAAGTTAGCCTGCTAGTTAGCTAACATATCAAGGCTAGCTAATATAGGCTATTTTGCTGCGCCCTCCGTCCTCGTCTACTCTCCCAAGTAATCGAATACTAACATCTGTTCGGATATTTGAATATTCGAATAACTGTGCCCATTCCTAGTACACACTTCCCTGAGAGAGGGAGTGTGTAGGGACTAGGGAGACGTACACACTTCCCTGAGAGAGGGAGTGTGTAGGGACTAGGATGACAGTGAGACCATTCAGTAGCACTGTAGTTAGTCAGATTGAGAGTCTATTAAATTAAAACCAGAACAACTCTAACCTAACATTCCTGTCACGTGTTGAAGTAGCCCTGAATCCGTAACCAGTCAGCTTCCTCTTTGTCTTATCTCTCCAACTGTAAATATTGTTTTGTTAAGTTGCTATACTAATCCAAATGTACATTCTTGTAGCTCAATAACAATTGGGTGGGGGGTGGGGGGTGGGGGGGGGGGGGGGGGTGAGAGAGAGCGAGTGAGTGAAAGAGACAGGTCCAGAGAGCTGTGGAGAGAGGAGACACTACAGATGAATGCGAGAGAGCAGGAGATTATCATTCCTAGGAGAGACCTATTGTCCCATTGCAATATATCTCTTGTCCTCCTAGTTTCTCACTCCTTTTTCTCCTTCCCCTGCTTCCTTTCCTCCCTCTGTCTGTTTCTTTAGTTTTTCGGAAGTGAGGCTCATCTCTGTTGATCTTGCATTTGGTAGTCAGGCGGAGGTCTCTCCTTCCCTCCTCTCCTCCTCCCCTCTTTTCTCCCCCCTTTCCATGTCTCCTTCACGCTGCTACCTATACGTCTGTCAGCACCCTCTCTATGCACAGGAAGGTGTGTGTGAACAAGACAGGGAATCTGTTTATTATGTTTTATGTGTGACATGGAAAAGTAAGAGAGAAAGAAGGATAGAGGGAGAAGTAGAGAAATGGGGAGAGGCGTAGAGGAAGCCATCTGAGGGTGATGATTGAGGAGGGTAATGTGATCTCCTTTTGTCGCTCACTCTCGTCAAATCAAACCTTCTGAGCAATGCCTCCTGGGTAAACATGGCAGCTTGTGACAGTGACGCTGTGACACGCTCCATCTGTCACCTTCATATCAAACACACACACACACACACTCTCAGACTCAGTCTTTACAGTAGAAGTGGTGGCTTGTACAGACCAGGCTAATAGTCTTAGATATACATTTCATCAATCTTACCCACAACCCCCCTCTGTCCTGTCACACCGCCCGCGTTACACGTCTAACACAAACATCCTCACTGTGCTGCTCATTAATCAACACACACACACACACCTCTCTTTAATAAAGACACTATGTAGACACTTACGTAGTCTGACAATTTATGGTCACAGTTTATGCCAACCTTCTGTGTGTATGTCTAGGTGTGTTGTTGTGTCTGAGTGTGTGTGTGTGTGTGTAGCTTTGTCTGTCAGGCAGACTGTGGAGGATGTGGGTGTTTGTTTGTACAGATGCTTGGCTGATAATTAAATGGTTTATTAAATCTCACTGGTGACAGAATCTGCACTTCAGATATGAGCGTGTCTGTCTCCTCCCCCTCTCTCTCACCCTTCACAGAGGTGTGTGTGTGTGTGTGTGTGTGTTGAGAGAAGGTGACCTGTGATATGTCACACCATCTGAACCTTACTGCCCAGCTCTAAATATAAACCTGATAAGATTCAACACAAGAGCCTGAGAACAAGGTTTACAACGTGTGTGTGTGTGTGTGTGTGCGCAAATGTGTGCTTATGTGCAAGTGTGTGTGAATCTGTGTTTCAGCTTGTTCCCAGCTCAGATGCATACGAAAAATACTATTTCGTTTCGAGCTGAAAAATTCCTGCTACTGAGAGATCTGTCATCAAATCAATCAAATCAAATGTTATTCGTCACACGATTCATAAACAGGTGTAGACTAACAGTGAAATGCTTACTTACAGGTCCTTGTCAACAATGCCGAGAGAAAGGAAATAGAGAAATAATAGAAAAGTAATAACACATAATAATAAAAGTAATAATAAATACACAATGAGTAATGATAACTTGGCTATATACATGGGGTACCAGTACAGAGTCGATGTGCAGGGGTACGAGGTCATTGAGGTAGATATGTACATATAACTCGGAATAAGTGACAGATAATAAACAGTAGCAGCAGCGTATGTGATGAGTCAAAGTTAGTGCAAAAAGGGTCAATGCAGATAGTCCGTGTAGCTATTTAGGGAGGAGGTCAGAGACCTGACAGTGTTGTGCCAGGACAACAACCTCTCTCTCAACGTCAGCAAGACAAAGGAGCTGATTGTGGACTACAGGAAACGGAGGGCCGAGCACGCCCCCATTCACATCGATGGGGCTGTAGTGGAGCGGGTTGAGCGCTTCAAGTTCCTCGGTGTCCACATCACTAAGGATCTATCATGGTCCACACACACCAACAGAGTCATGAAGAGGGCAAGACAACACCTCTTCCCCCTCAGGAGGCTGAAAAGATTTGGCATGGGCCCTCAGACCATCAAAAAGTTATACAGTTGCACCATTGAGAGCATCTTGACTGGCTGCATCACCGCTTGGTATGGCAACTGTTTGGCATCTGACCGCAAGGCACTACAGAGGGTACTGCGTACGGCCCAGTACATCACTGGGGCCAAGCTCCCTGCCACCCAGGACTTCTATACCAGGCAATGTCAGAGGAAGGCCTTCAAAATTGTCAAAGTATCCAGCCACCCAAGTCATAGACTGTTCTCTCTGCTACCCTCACGGCAAGCGGTACCGGAGCGCCAAGTCTGGAACCAACAGGACCTTGAACAGTTTCTACCACCAAGCCATAAGACCGCTAAATAGTAAAATAGTTACCTATAGGCTGTCTCATCGTCGTAGGTGATCAGGCCTACCAAGGTCGTGTGGTCGGCAAACTTAATGATGGTGTTGAAGTTGTGCACGGCTATGCAGTCGTGGGTGAACAGGGAGTACAGGAGGGGACTAAGCATGCATCCCTGAGGGGCCCCCGTGTTGAAGGTCAGCGTGATGGATGTGTTGTTGCCTATCCTCAACACCTGCGGGTGGCCCATCAGGAAGTCCAGGATCCGGTTGCAGAGGGAGGTGTTCAGTCCCAGGGTCCTTAGCTTAGTGATGAGTTTTGAGGGCACTACGTTGTAGTCAATGAACAGCATTCTCACATAGGTGTTCCTCTTGTCCAGGTGGGAAAGGGCAGTGTGGAGTGCAATAGAGATTGAGTCATCTGTGGATCTGTTGGGCGGTATGCGAATTGGAGTGGGTCCAGGGTGTCTGGGATGATGTTGTTGATGTGAGCCATGACCAGCCTTTCACAGCATTTCATGGCTACAGATGTGAGTGCTACGAGGCGATAGTCATTTAGACAGGTTACCTTAGTGTTCTTGGGCACAGGGACTATGGTGTCATTCAGTGACATGGAAAAATGTACAGTCCTTGATTGCACCAATCTTCTCCAAAAACAGGTAGCATTTAGGAGAAAGGAATAGATGGAGTGAATTCAGACGGTCATTTGACAGTCTGCAGTATGTCTTATCTGTAGATGTATGGAAAAATGGTTAGTTTTACATTAAGATAATATGTGGTGTCATAAGTTACATAAACCAATGATGTATGATGATTTGCAAACTGTTTACTAATGACTGTTTGATAATGATTTATAATCAGTTAACAAGTGTTAATTTCAGTTCTGTTGGCCTGTCTGTGCTAGGATGGTCTATCTTCTGTGACAAGTAGCTGAGGGTTATTAGCACCGACGTGTTAGGCCATTACACTGTTTGCTGCCAGTTGGACTCATTGAGGTGTTTGCGTGCAGTGTGTGTGTGTGTGAGAGAGAGAGAGCGAGAGAGAGAGAAAGAGAAGCACAGAGTATTGGTTATTACTTCGGGAGTATAATTGTGATGATGTAGGTAGTCTGTCATATCTCATGATATTGTGACGTTCATCATAATATTGTAACAGCCCCTCTACACGAAACTACCGCATAATAACAGAGTGACAGACAGCCCCTCTACACCAAACTACCTCATAATAACAGAATGACAGACAGCCCCTCTACACCAAACTACCTCATAATAACAGAGTGACAGACAGCCCCTCTACACCAAACTACCTCATAATAACAGAGTGACAGACAGCCCCTCTACACCAAACTACCTCATAATAACAGAATGACAGACAGCCCCTCTACACCAAACTACCTCATAATAACAGAATGACAGACAGCCCCTCTACACCAAACTACCTCATAATAACAGAGTGACAGACAGCCCCTCTACACCAAACTACCTCATAATAACAGAGTGACAGACAGCCCCTCTACACCAAACTACCTCATAATAACAGAATGACAGACAGCCCCTCTACACCAAACTACCTCATAATAACAGAGTGACAGACAGCCCCTCTACACCAAACTACCTCATAATAACAGAGTGACAGACAGCCCCTCTACACCAAACAACCTCATAATAACAGAGTGACAGACAGCCCCTCTACACCAAACAACCTCATAATAACAGAGTGACAGACAGCCCCTCTACACCAAACTACCTCATAATAACAGAATGACAGACAGCCCCTCTACACCAAACTACCTCATAATAACAGAGTGACAGACAGCCCCTCTACACCAAACGACCTCATAATAACAGAATGACAGACAGCCCCTCTACACCAAACTACCTCATAATAACAGAGTGACAGACAGCCCCTCTACACCAAACAACCTCATAATAACAGAGTGACAGACAGCCCCTCTACACCAAACTACCTCATAACAGTGTGTTTGAGGTGATGTAATCCTGACAACAGGCACAAGGTTCTCCCTTTTTGAATTGAGGTGCTTACCTAAAAATAGTTAGTTCATTTATTTTCTTAATTGCTTTGAGTCACACACACGCAAAGACTTTGATTTGCAGAACTCTGACAACCTGTAATCTCCTTTAATCCTTTCATTCTGTTTGTGTTTTCTCCCCTGTTTGGGAGAAGGTAAATGCAAACAGGAATTCTGGAATACAAGAAAAACACACAGCCGAAGGCTGAGAAAACAAGAGAGGGGATTTTTCAAGAGAGAGGAGGGACAGCCCGCTGTTGTATCAGTTTTGGAGGGAATGTGTTTTGTGTGTGTGTGTGTACGTTTTGGAGCGAAAGCGGGGGGAAAAGAATGTGTATATGAGGGAAATAAAGGGAGTGTGTGTGATTACTGTGTATTTTCCCCCACACACTAGTCAGTTGACAGAGGGAGGGGTCTTCTCAATCAGTCCATGTCACAGGGATGAGCTGCGGTAATCGGACTGGAAATAACCCTGTCTTCTCTGTGGGTTCATCGTACCCATGAAGTGTGTATTCATGTCTGTGTGTTTGTGCCTGGGACTGTGGCTTTGTATGTCTACAATACAGTGAGCTCCAAAAGTATTGGGACAGTGAATTGTTATTTTTATTTGGCTCTGTACTCCAGCACTTTGGATTTGAAATGATACAAAGATACAATTTGTCCCAATACTTTTTGTCACCTAAAATGGACTATGTACAAAAAGTGCTGTAATTTCTAAACGGTTAACCTGATATGGATAAAATGTCCCCTCAAATTAAAGCTCATAGTCATTGTATCATTTCAAATCCAAAGTGCTGGAGTACAGAGCCAAAACAACAACAAATGTGTTCACTGTTCCAATACTTTTTTGGAGCTCACTGTATATATCTATATATATCAGTTGAAGTCGGAAGTTTACATATACTTAGGTTGGAGTCATTAAAACTCGTTTTTCAACCACTCCACACATTTCTTGTTAACAAACTATAGTTTTGGCAAGTCGGTTAGGACATCTACTTTGTGCATGACACAAGTAATTATTCCAACAATTGTTTACAGACAGATTATTTCACTTAATTGACTGTGCCTTTAAACAGCTTGGAAAATTCCAGAAAATGATATAATAATAATAATAATAATAATAATAATATGCCATTTAGCAGACGCTTTTATCCAAAGCGACTTACAGTCATGCGTGCATATATTTTTTTTGTGTATGGGTGGTCCCGGGGATCGAACCCACTACCTTGGCGTTACAAGCGCCGTGCTCTACCAGCTGAGCTACAGAGGACCACTGATGTCATGGCTATAGAAGCTTCTGATAGGCTAATTGACATAATTTGAGTCAATTGGTGGTGTACCTGTGGATGTATTTCAAGGCCTACCTTCAAACTCAGTGCCTCTTTGCTTGACATCATGGGAAAATCTAAAGAAATCAGCCAAGACCTCAGAAAAGAAATTGTAGACCTCCACAAGTCTGGTTCATCCTTGGGAGCAATTTCCAAACGCCTGAAGGTACCACGTTCATCTGTACAAACAATAGTACGCAAGTATAAACACCATGGGACCACGCAGCCGTCATACCACTCAGGAAGGAGACGCGTTCTGTCTCCTAGAGATGAACGTACTTTGGTGCGAAAAGTGCAAATAAATCCCAGAACAACAGCAAAGGACATTGTGAAGATGCTGGAGGCAACGGGTACAAAAGTATCTATGTCCACAGTAAAACGAGTCCTATATCGACATAACCTGAAAGGCCGCTCAGCAAGGAAGAAGCCACTGCTCCAAAACCGCCATAAAAAAGCCAGACTACGGTTTGCAACTGCACATGGGGACAAAGATCGTACTTTTTGGAGAAATGTCCTCTGGTCTGATGAAACAAAAATAGAACTGTTTGGCCATAATGACCATCGTTATGTTTGGAGGAAAAAGGTGAACGCTTGCAAGCCGAAGAACACCATCCCAACCGTGAAGCACGGGGGTGGCAGCATCATGCTGTGGGGGTGCTTTGCTGCAGGAGGGACTGGTGCACTTCACAAAATAGATGGCATCATGAGGAAGGAAAATTATGTGGATATATTCAAGCAACATCTCAAGACATCAGTCAGGAAGTTAAAGCTTGGTCGCAAATGGGTCTTCCAAATGGACAATGACCCCAAGCATACTTTCAAAGTTGTGGCAAAATGGCTTAAGGACAACGAAGTCAAGGTATTGGAGTGGCCATCACAAAGCCCTGACCTCAATCCTATAGAGAATTTGTGGGCAGAACTGAAAAAGTGGAGGCCTACAAACCTGACTCAGTTACACCAGCTCTGTCAGGAGGAATGGGCCAAAATTCACCCAATTTATTGTGGGAAGCTTGTGGAAGGCTACCCAAAACGTTTGACCCAAGTTAAACAATTTAAAGGCAATGCTACCTAATACTAATTGAGTGTATGTAAACTTCTGACCCACTGGGAATGTGATGAAAGAAATAAAAGTTGAAATAAATCATTCTCTCTACTATTCTGACATTTCACATTCTTAAAATAAAGTGGTGATCCTAACTGACCTAAAACAGGGAATGTTTACTAGGATTAAATGTCAGGAATTGTGAAAAACTGAGTTTAAATGTATTTGGCTAAGGTGTATGTAAACTTCCGACTTCAACTGTATGTATATACTGAACTTTGTGAAAGTGTGTTTCTGTTTATAGTTTAAATGTGTATGTATGCATATCCTGTAAATGTGTGTTTGTGTGTGGATTAAGTCTTGTATTCCACAAATTTGTGTGTGGATTAAGTGTGTGTTCTGTGTTTGTGTCCTGTAAGTGTGTGTGTGTTCTCCTGTGTGGGCTGTCTGGCGGTGTGTTGCGTGCCTGCCTGTCCACATGGTTCTCATTAGAGTCTATGGGATGTTTGTTTTCTCTATTAGTCCCTGTTTCTCCATTATAAACGGCTCCTTCAAAACTGCCCCATAAACAGCCTGTACACTCTGCTCTGCCTGGTCCAACAGACACAACAAGGACTGCACGCATATACTGTGCGTCTGTATGTGTGTTTTATGCGTGTGTCTGTGTGTGTTGAGGTTCCATTGTATACCATTACATCTCTCTTTCTGCTTCAAACCTGTAGATGTGTGTAGAATATATACAGTTTGTGTGTGTTGAGTTTAACCCCCTCTTTCTCTTGCCCTCACCAGGCGACACGTGCCACCCTGACAGCCCACTGTACGTCTCTGGGTGACTCTCTGGGGAAGGAGAATGAGTTGGCTCTGATCATCGATGGACAGACCCTGAAATACGCCCTCTCCTTCGAGCTCCGCCAAGCCTTCCTAGACCTCGCCCTGTCCTGCAAGGCCGTCATCTGCTGCAGGTGAGAAATACATGCACACGTGCAAACACACACCCTGTTCTGCAACTGCTTCAGGTCACACACACACACACACACACACACACACACACACACACACACACAGGGAGCATGGAGAGTGTAGTACTGTGTGTTAGGGTGTGCTTGGTACTTAATGTATGTGCTGCCTCTAAAGGATCTGGTTGTGAGTTAAAGGTTGCAGGTTGCCAAGGGTTAGTAAATAACTGTAGATGATAAAGGCTTGGCATGCAGATCAGAGGGTTAGGGTTAAAGGTTGCAGGTTGCCCAGGGTTACAGTAGTAAATAACTGTAGATGATAAAAGCTTGGTATGGCGCTCAGAGGGGTTAATGTAATACACCGCACCGCATGGAAATGTCAAAGTCATGGCTCACTTATCGCTATTATCACACACACACACACACACACACACACACACACACACACACACACACACACACACACACACACAAGTAACTGACTCGCTGTAGCATAAAAGCCATATCCGGACTCGGGTCTCCAAGGCCTTACAAAATGCCTCCAGCACCCCCTCCTCCCTCCCTCCCTCCCCTGTCCTAGATCCCCCTCTTTCTTCCTGTCTTCCGCCTGATCCCCCCCGGCCCACTCATGGCAGAGGTGACTGTGATCCTCTCCTCCTGGTGTGTGTGTTGTTTGTAAGGGGTGGTGGGTTCAGGCAGGGCTCTATGCTTGGGTTCCTGACTTCACACTGTTTAAACAGCCACTTTAAACTCCTAATTTTGTCTTCAACTCCACCATGATGAACATTTAGCCTCTTTCATCTACCCTGAGCCGCTATTCTCAAACGCTTTTTTGTGTGGGGGGGACATTGAAGGATTTTTTGTTGAGTCACTGTATTTATACTATAGTGTCCTAAACCCTCCTTCTGTCTCTCATGCAGACAGACACGCAGACTGACACGCAGTCTGACACAGACACTCAGACAGACAGACAGACAGACAGACAGACCTCAGAGAGCAGAGGCTCATCTCTCAACATCAGCTTCTCCAGCCAAGTCTCTCTCTGAGGGTTTCCCCTTGGAAAGTGTGTGTGTGTGTGTGTGTGTGTGTGTGTGTGTGTGTGTGTGTGTGAATGAATACTAAGCGGACCACCCAGCTCTGTGGTTTCAGCTTGACCGGGCCACGGTTCTGCTCAGAACACACAGACTATATTTATGACCCGTGGGCTTCCCGCTGGCCTGCCGCAGGTGTGTGTGTGTGTGTGTGTGTGTGTGTGTGTGTGAGA